>NC_141085.1:12885316-13382816 GCF_041138505.1 Cibotium barometz
CCGAGAGAGTGTTGGCTGCATTGAGTGAATGTTACAAAAGTGCCGCATTATAGTACACAACGATACACATGGCCACATGTATAGCTGGGTACTGATCAGACTAGTGAATTCCAGAGGCATACGTCCCACGAGTAAAAATTTTCATAGACACCCAAGAGAAAATGTCTGTTTGTTTGTGGCGCGATGTAATAGAGGTGCCCAAGAGATACGAGTTATCATGCTAATGTGGTGACCAATAGAGACCAATCTATTAAATGATGCAAGTTCACTCTATCTAAGGTTTGCAAAGCCTTAGAAAAATGCACCACCTGGTTGGTGAATAGAATTCCTACATCAAAGTTGGAATTGTAGGTCCTTGTCTTCTCTGGATGCAGTTCTATCTAACTGGCACAATTTAACTAAGAGGAAAATATAGAATCTCTAGTCACACCTAAGTGATTACATCGGTGTGGAGATGAAGGATCGATCACACGATGCATCTACTATCGGCGATGAGCTATTTAGCTTGGATCATTGTAAAAGCCTGTTTTGTAAGCAGTTGCTAAAAGTGAACTGAAGTGAACAAGACAATGAGCAAAAGCCACCTATTGAGTGTAGCCTGAGCCTGACACTCACAACACTGTATCAATTATCAGATCTGAGCTGTTTGAGCTTCTTAGTACTAGGATTAGGGTTTTTTGAATAAGCATTCTATACTTAGATTGTAGATTTAGCATCAGCCACTTCTGACTGCAGACTTAGATCTACAGAATCTGCATCAGCTTCCAACTTGCTAATGCCATATCATCATTTGACTTGTGTGCTGATGCCATGTCATTCTCCGATCTATTGAAGCCACATCATCATTTCACCTACGAAAGTCACGTCATCTTCTGCCCTCCTAAAGCCACGTCATCTTCCATCCATCCAAAGCCACATCATCTTCCAACTATCAGAGCCACTTGTCTGAAACAACTATCGGAGCTGCTACCTAAAACAGCTATCAGAGCCAGCTATCTGAATCGCACTCGGCGCTATTTACCAATTTAAACATGCTCCGATTGTGACCAAACTTTGCAAGCATGTGGGGGTGGGTCTCCCCCCACATTCTTGCAAAGTTTGGTCCCCGTTGGAGCATGTTTGGGTATGATGGTATGGGGAAGGCCCAGATTTTCCATGACCTCTTAAGCACCAAGAGACTTGAAAAATCCACACTGGGCGCTAATTACCAATTCAAAAATGCTCTGATTGTGACAAAACTTTGCAAGAATGTGGGGGTGGGTACCCCCCACATGCTTGTGAAGTTTGGTCCCCATGTCGGAGCATGTTTGGGTAGGATGGTATGGGGAAGGCCCGGATTTTCCATGACCTCTTAAGCACCAAGAGACTTTAAAAATCCACACTGGCCGCTAATTACCAATCCAAACATGCTTCAATTGTGACCAAACTTTATAAACATGTGGGGGTGGGCCCCTCCCACATGCTTGAAAAGTTTTGTTCCCATCGGAGCATGTTTGGGTACGATGGTATGGGGAAGGCCCCGATTTTCCATGGCCTCTTAAGCACCAAGAGACTTGAAAAATCCACACTGGGCGCTAATTACCAATCCAAACATGCTCCGCTTATGACCAAACTTTGCATACATGTGGGGGTGGGCTCCCTCCACATGCTTGCAAAGTTTGGTTCCCATCGGATCATGTTTGGGTACGATGGTATGGGGAAGGCCCGGATTTTCCATGGCCTCTTAAGCACCAAGAGACTTGAAAAATCCACACTTTGCATACATGTGGGGGTGGGCTCCCTCCACATGCTTGCAAAGTTTGGTTCCCATCGGGGATCATGTTTGGGTACGATGGTATGGGGAAGGCCCGGATTTTCCATGGCCTCTTAAGCACCAAGAGACTTGAAAAATCCACACTGGGAGCTAATTACTAACCCAAACATGCTCCGATCATGACCAAACTTTGCAAGCATGTGGGGGTGGGCTCCCCCCACATGCTTGCAAAGTTTGGTTCCCGGAGCATGTTTGGGTACGATGGCATGGAGATTTTCAACAAACAATATGATAGCCAAAAATTTAAAAAAAATCAAGAACATCAACTAAAATGTAATGATACTCAATAATGAAAAAACTCATAATAATGATATAAACATCAAATAAGTACATCAGAATGAAAATGAGCTACCCCAGCTAGTTTGAGTTTAGTCACTATTAACGGCAACCCAATCATCATCTCTAACTGCTAGTTGATGTGCGCATCGAGGCTGCTGTGCACGTCGAGGAGGCTGTGCCGGCTGTGGGAGTCGTTAAATATCTGCGAGGAGGTCTGCCTCAATGGCACTATCATGAGGTGGTGCCGGTGTACTCGGGAGCTCATGAGTCCCATAAGCTGCTATAGCCCTCTCCCTCTCTCTACGTCATGCTACTGCAAGACGTCTCTATCTGTAAACCCAAAATCTATAATCAGCAATGGTACATGTCTGCCACTCTACTCGTGTAAGCTCCTTTGCTGTAAGGACACACTTCTCCATGAGAAGCAGCACTACTGCTAGCACCATCACCCGAGGTGTCACTAGGACCAGCACCACCCACGCGCTCGTATGCTGTGATCTCGCTCTCGTGAAGGACTCTCTGGTATGCATCAAACTCATGTGCACTCCACTCAATCTTTGGAGGCACCTCAGGCTCCTGATCTCTGTCATCGGTGGCGTCGAGTCCCAAGTCAGTAGTAGCTGAGGTACATTAGGAACTCAATGGAGTCTTCTTGGGCCCTTTTATTTGGCAGTTTAAGGGAGTCAAACCTTTTCTCTTAAGAAGAAACGTTTTCTAATTTGAAGCTTCAAAACGGCTACTTTATTTGAATTTGAATTTTGGGGGAAAAATGGAATTTAAAATCTAGCGGATAAAACCATATCATGTAACATATCTATGGAAAGCTCTTGATGCGTAGATCACGGATCTGTAATCTCCGCTCAAATCGGAGCTTGTATGTAGAAGTTATGGAGGTCCGAAAATTGTAAAATTGCCCCCTCCCCTTTTTGGGAGAAAAAGTGCACCCTTTGACCACTCTTACACCTCTCTTACAAACCATTGGTTTTTGCTTACATGGCGGGCTCCTATTTGTCAAAAAGTTAAACGTTTCCATAACCTCATGGCAAATTAAAGGGCCCAAAAGACTCCATTGAGTTCCTAATGAATCAAGAGGCCTTCAAGTCCCAGCATCTACTCGAGCGAAGCCTAGGTGAAGAACATCAATGCCCAAAACTCTGTATGTCGCTAGGTTGACGCGTGCAGCATGGCAAGAGGGACATGCTGAGAAGCATACTAGCTCCTGGGTGATGCAAGACAAATGAAAAAAATATCCACATCCCAAAGCATATCCACCAGTACTGTCAATGTCCTCGATACTACAGAGAGCGCAGCAGGCATCACGGAGGAATGGTGGTGCATCCTGAGGGGAGAGGTCATCGAAAAACCTCTGTAAATAGGCCATGGATATAAAGGCAAGTAGGGCACTGTCACGTCTGAGGATCTGCGAAACTCTTGAACATGCAGCATCAACTGCTCTGCCCTATGCTGTGCAATCCGCTTCCATAATCATGTGATACTGCGCCTCAGCTCTAAAACTCTCTACCTCAGTCCGAGCCTACGCAAAAAAGTAAAGCATAAAAATAATTGATTAGTCTCTCTCATTAGGTATTACTTAAAGAAATTTATGACTTAGGACCTTAATTATAACTCTTTTACGTGCAAGAGAAACCTACCTGCTGGATGTCAGACTCTCTCACATGACGTGCCTCTGTAGTAGCTGCCTCTGCCATCTGTAATGTAGCTCTAAGGCGGCCAATCTCCGCTCTCGCCTCTACCAACTCCTGAGTGAGTCTCTCAGTGGTAGGTGTGGGACCCTACATGACACAATCAACCATGTCGCTCATGTGGGACCCTACATGACACAATCAACCATGTCGCTCATGTCGCTCATGTAAAAATATAGTAAAGTATATATAAACATGTAAATAAATGACTAAAAAAAACTTAAGAAGTAATAAATACGTAAATACCTCGACATCTGTCGTCGGTATCGATCGTGAGAACAAGCGCATATGTAAAAATATAGTAAAGTAATAAATATGTAAATACCTTGACATCTGTCATCGGTATCGATCATGAAAACAAGCGCACCACGTGTTGGATGCTCTCCGTGGTACTCCATACGTCGATGCCAACTTGGGTGCCAAGAGCCTGGACTGTCGACATAGGCATAAATGAAGGATGTGTAGGAGTTACACGAAGGGCTGGTGGAAGCCGCCTACCCTAGTCCTGGAGACGGCCTCGGCCAGCACCACCACCCGGTCGATGGCTAGTGTAATCTACCTTCTCCCCTAAGACAAACTCCGCATATAATTGCTTTGCAAATTAGTATACGGGAATCTGGCGGTTGTTCGGCATCCTCCCATATGTGGCAACATAATATCGACTATAGATATGTGCCGCCATACAAGGATGCCAACACCGCGAAATAGTAAGGGGCTTGCCCGTCCCAGGCCTCATCCCACGACTATCGAGGAAAAGATCTAAGTAGGCTCCATCCCTAATCGGACCAAGATCACAGACCTGACGATATGTCAGGCCATGTGACACAGGAGCAGTGCGATGGTGGGCTATCCACTCATCTACATAAACAATATCGTGAAGGCTATGAAGGGACGAAAGCATCGCCTCCAAGTTTGCCACACGATATGTAATGTAGATGGTGTGTCTCCTAGCACTCCTACAGATAGCCGCTAACTCGCAGTCTATCTCCGCGATGAGGTCCACAATAGATGAGCGGCTCTCCTCGTGGCCCTCCTCGTGTGACTCCATGCTAAAACCTAAGCCTAACACAAAGCTCGGGGGGGTCACTATATGTAAAATATCCCTATCGCGTGCGTTCAAGGTCTATATTTTAAATCCCTTATTTGTGAATTTTTTAATCTATATAATATCCCCTTTTCTTTATGAATCTGTAAATTTTTTTGAAATTTTTTAAAATCATACCCTTATGTAAATATATTTCTATAAGTTTCATAAATTAAAATTATGCTTCTGTTGAACGCACGTGATATTCACATTTTTTTGTGAGTGACCCCCCCGAGACACAAAGGTCCAATGTGAAAGGTCCAATGCTTAGTGCTAAGTAGCACTAATGAAGCTATAAAATAATGCTAATGGGCCCACTAATGCTAATCCAAATCAAGAGAGTAAGGAGAGTGAAAACGACTTCTGACAATGAGGTTAAAAAAAAAAGTTTTCCGGTTTTATAACCTCAAACGAGGTTCGGTGGCATCATGCACTTTAGGGTTTGCAAGATGTACGCTCTAGATTTTAGGGTTAGTGAGACAAACGGCCAAGATACGCACTTAATTTTAGGGTTGGTGAAGGATCGATGGTGGCTGAGATTTGAAATTAGTATCTCATTTGAGATACATGGACGGCTTAGATTTTAAGTCATTACCACGATCGAGGTATGTTTGAGAGTCGAGATTCATTTAATACCTCAATCGAGATATTTAAATGGCTGGGATCGCATCTTTCAATGTGCATGAATGGACGGTGGAGATTGCATCTCTATACCTCGAACGAGATATGTGGACGGTGGAGATTGCATCTCTATACCTCGAACAAGGTATTTCAATGGTCGAGATTTAATTTCAATATCTCGTTCTCGAGATATGTGGACGGTGGAGATTGCATCTCTATACCTCGAATGAGGTATTTCAATGAATGGTCGAGATTTTATTTCAATATCTCGTTCGAGATATGTGGATGGTGGAGATGGGCTGGTCAAATATGCCTAGGGGGATACACCGTGGCATTGATGTGGATCCGAGTGGCATGAATATCTCGATCGAGATAGTGTGGTGGCGGTGACCTGTATTGGTGACACGAATGATGACTGGAAACCCGAACCTGCTAGCATGGCATTAGTTGGTATCTCATTCGAGATATGTCGCTTTAGGCTTGGGAGGCACGTGTCGTGTTTTAATTGATGAGACGATATCACGATCGACTACTCCGCCTGAGATGCGTGGATGTCCCAATTTTAGAGAGAGTGAACGAAAGTGAGTACCCTCATCTTGCAACCGCCCAGCTATTGGAGTCAATTCCAGCTCTTAGAACCTGAAGGCGGAATCAACTATCAATTTTTTTGAGTCAATGACACCCAACTTAAGTAGCCTAGACTTGGAAGGAGCTGAAAAACTCAATAATACAAACTATGAAACATGGAAACTGAAGATGGAGTCACTATTATTCTTCCAAGATAGTTGGGAGATGGTTTTTATGGAGAGACCGATTGGTCTCACTGCTGAAGCCCTAGCAAAATGGGACAAGAAGGATATGTTTGGTTCACATGATAAAGCTGAGTGTGAAGGATGACATCCTCAACCATTTGAGGGAGGTACTAACTCCCAAAGAAGCTTGGAAAAATCTAAAGAAGGTGTATGAGTCTAAAAGCACTTCAAGACAGATTGCCTTGAGAGCTGAACTCGATGCTCCACATGAGAGCTTGAGAATCCTTCATAGATATCCTGGGGTGGATATGGAGAGCCTATATATAGTCATAGATGTCAAGGATCCACTTTGATCTTGTCACATTATAGCATTGTAACACTTACACAAGTACAAGGTTGTTTTTCCTTTAAGTTATAGTTAGGTATTTTATTATGTTTTTTTTGTATGTTCACTTCATAAATAGTAACGCTATTTTGTTTAGAGGAACCTTTGTCTTTTCTTGATCCACACAATGATAGTACTAGCTTGATATAAATAAATGTAAATACATTCAACTTGAGGACAATTTTGGAGGATTAGTCTCTTAACTCTTGACATGCCAATTTTGCATAAGATACTCTTCTATTGGGACATTATCTCTCAGAGAATGGCACACTACAACACAACCCCCCCTTGGCAACTCGCTCGAAATGACGGGTTTTTCCAAAGACGAACGTCATATAAACAACACATTTTAAAACTGAAAAAACCTTATCTCAACGATTGTCGCATTTGATGTTCCAACATGTAAATATGCATCGTATAAATGATGTTTGAAAACTGCAAGGATTCACTTAAGCCATGTTAATAGTGCAGGTGTGTCGCTTAAGAGATGCCCTAGAAAGCTTCAAAAAACTTCAAACAGATGGCTCCCATGAATTCGTAGGAGCTATCTATTGCAACCAAGCCCGACGCAGCCTCGATCGCTCATCACCAGCCTCCTCGACGAGTGATCAAGGTTGTGTTGACACCCTCACCTCAGCCCGTCCATGCCCTCACCTCAGCCTGTCCGCGTTGCCTTCCTACAAAGTCAGTGAGTGTGTGTGTGTGTGTGTGTGTGAGAGAGAGAGAGAGAGAGAGAGAGAGAGAGAGAGAGAGAGAGTGAGAGAGTGAGAGAGAGAGAGAGAGAGAGAGAGAGAGGTGATGTGTGTGTGTGTGATGTGAGAGATGGATGTGTGTGTGCATGTAAGAGAGAGAGAGAGAGAGAGAGAGAGAGAGAGAGAGAGAGAGAGAGAGGTCAGTGAGAGAGTGATCATGTGTGTGTGTGTGAGAGAGAGAGAGACAGTGAGAGAGAGAGAGAGAGGTGTGCGTGTGATTGAAGGATTTAACGTGGATCCCAAAAGAGGATTAACATAGTGGATTAAGCATAATGATAAATAAACAAAGGACTTTTACAATATGAAGTGATAGGGGAGCTGTGGTAGCAGGTTCCTAATGATAAGATTTAACCATCAATTGTGTGCAATGGTTAGAATTAGGGTTGATTATTAAATGATTAGTAAAAATTAGGGTTGATTAATCTCATAATTAGGGTTGATTAATCGTGGTAGGTCCCTAATGGCAAGATTCAACCACCATCAATTGTGTCCAATGGTTGGAATTAGGATTGATTAATTTTCAATTAGTAAAAATTAAGGTTGATTAATCTCATAATTAGGATTGATTAATCATCAAGACTCCTCCTCCTGTTCTCAATTTGTAGTGAGGCCATATTGCCCCACTGAATTGTTTTCCACTCACTTGTTATCCAACACTAATTCACATGCACTTGTACTACACCCATTTGTTGCTGGCTGGTATTGCCATTGGGTGTCTGCTTCAAGCCATACTGTAAGATCCCTATTCCCACCGAGCAACGGATTCGGGGTACTAGCAGCGGAAGCAGCACTTCTCGCGCGGGACAGGGGTCCAACACTCGGGGCCTCGCCCACGGATATCCGGACAAGAGACTAATCCGTCGGTTTGTCCAAAACCGAAACCGGAAAAACTTCCTTTACCCGGAAAGCACGGGCGATTCCACCAGGATAACTCTTTACTCTAACGTAGTCAAGATCATTACTGATCAAACTGATCTGACTGCACCTTTAACGGTACTTGGTCAAATCAAGGAAGAACTTGCACTTGGATCATTGGGATTAACGCTTTTTTCCCCATCAAGAGGCACAGCCGTTGATTCCTATCCATAGAACAATTTCTATCCGGGATTTACTTCATCTATCGTAATAATAGAAATTAAATCTCGATTTACGGATCCATCAGTCCAGCCTAACCCCATCCGATCCCATGGGTTAGCCAACCGCCCAACCACTGTAGTGATGGGATCCAATTTTGGAATTTGGTTAGGTTTTGTCCCGGGTACCAAGGAAAAGAGTTCCAAGGCCCCCTAGCCGGAAGTTCATGCAAACATAGAACTAGCCACACCACTTACACGCCCAATATGAAATTGCCTTTTTCTTAGCATCAACTAACTTTAAAACAATCCTTTAATGAAACCATAGTACTACTGATCATAATCTTCCAATTTATCCGGTTGATTCATAATTTCCCATCATTCCTTCATCAGAGTATCTATGGCATCATTGGCAACTAGAACGCTCACCACCTGTCCACACAGGGGGCCTTTTCAATAGTTCCTAGCCCATAATACTCGGCAATATAATCACTTATAAAAATCAAGATGGACTCTCGTTGAAGATCAGCAAGATCAACCAACAGATCCATATAAAGAGCCATGGACTCATCCATTGAAGACCAGCAAGGTCAATCAACCAGATCCATGCCCGGTTTCACAAAACAACTCTTACTCCTTGTTCCAATATCTTCCTCGACGCACGCGTGGGTATCCTGGGCGACCCAGAGCCCGAGCACCATATGGTCAGCACCCTCTAGGATCCTTCGCAGGTGACCTAGCGCTTCACTCATAGGCCGCTTCCTTGGTCCCTCATCCACCGTACCGGAAGCTCACCATTTAAATCGAACCGAGGCTGGTCAAGACCTCGGTCGACCTTGCTACGCGAGACGTCCTCCATTGACTCTCCGTCAGCAGTTGCAACTTTAACAGTTAGGTCTTCATGACCTTAATCCACAAGATGGTCAAAATGCTTCCCCAGCATTCTTGACATAAAACAGTCATTTACAAACAGTCACAAAATACAGTTTCTAAATCAAACTCTCGTCTTTCCACATTATCCCTCCTTAGTCCACATTACTTATTCCACATTCCATTCAATGTGTACTCATTCTCATCCATTTCCTCATATCGACGACACATTAATTCACATTCACATTCATACATCCACATTTACATGGATACATCCATTTTCACATCCTCATTTATACATCCACATCCACATCCATATTCACATCCATACATCCACATCTACATGCATACCTCCATTTTCACATCCTCATTTATACATCCACATCCCTTATCTACATTCATACATACACATCCATACATCCACATCCACATCCACATTCATATTCACATCCATATATCCACATCTACATGCATACATCCATTATCACGTCCTCATTCATACATCCACATCCACATACATACATACATCCACATCCACATACATACATACATCCACATCCACATTCCCATTCACATCTATACATCCACATCTACATCCACATACATACATACATCCACATCCACATTCCCATTCACATCTATACATCCACATCTACATCCACATTCATATACATCCACATCCACATTCCCATTCACATCTATACATCCACATCTACATCCACATTCACATCTATGCATATACATCTTCATGCATACATCCATTTTCACATTCATACATCCACTTTCACATTCATACATCCATACTCCCATCTCCACATCCACACATCCACATACATACATCCACATCCACATTCCCATTCACATTTATACATCCACATCTACATCCACATTCACATCTATGCATATACATCTTCATGCATACATCCATTTTCACATTCATACATCCACTTTCACATTCATACATCCATACTCCCATCTCCACATCCACACATCCACATACATACATCCATTTCCACATTCCCATTCATGTAACCCCATATGTCTTCACATCTAATCTTTTACATCACATCCATTCTCACCCTATCACAACCATATACATCCTATTCTATCACATACACTTCTTACCTCATCCCATACACATCTTATCACATCCTATCACTTTCCATACGCATCTTATCAATTCTTATCACATCTCATACACCTCTTATCACATCTTATCACATTTCATATCTTTTTTTTTTAAAAGAGAATTCTTATATTTAATATAAGATTTCTCTACACATTTATTTATACAAAAATTCCATTTAAGGAGACTAACACTTTCGAAATTAAAATCAATCTTTTATGCATCTTCTTATGCATAAATTCAGTTTGGTAGGAAATTACACTTTTAGAATAAAAGAATTTCTCTTATGCAACTAAGTTAAGCATAAAATCTATTTATGAGGAAAATCACACTTTTAGTATAAAAAGAATATCTTTTATGCATACCTATATGCATGAAATCCAATATGATAAAAGTAACACTTTTGATATAAAAATTTTTCCTTTATGCATACTTCTATGCATGAAAATTAAAAATGATAAAAGTAACACTTTTGATATAAAAAAATTTTCCTTTATGCATACTTCTATGCATGAAAATTAAAAATGATAAAAGTAACACTTTTGATATAAATTTTTTTCCTTTATGCATACTTCTATGCATGAAAATTAAAAATGACAAAAGTAACACTTTTGATATAAATTTTTTTCTTTATGCATACTTTTATACATGAAAATTAAAAATGATAAAAGTAACACTTTTGATATTAAAATTTTTCCTTTATGCATACTTCTATGCATGAAAATTAAAAATGATAAAAGTAACACTTTTGACATAAAAATTTTTCCTTTATGCATACTTCTATGCATGAAAATTAAAAATGATAAAAATAACACTTTTGATATAAAAATTTATCCATTATGCATACTTCTATGCATGAAATAAAAATGGTAAAAATAACACTTTTGATATAAAAACTTATCCTTTATGCATGATATTAAAATTCAATTTCTCCATGATTGTAATGAAATTCTTTCAATTAATCTAGGATGATAATTCCTAGAATATGGTAGGAAGTCCTCTTTTTATGCTTTGAATGAGATTATTTTATGCA
This sequence comes from Cibotium barometz, assembly GCF_041138505.1. Taxonomy (NCBI): domain Eukaryota; kingdom Viridiplantae; phylum Streptophyta; class Polypodiopsida; order Cyatheales; family Cibotiaceae; genus Cibotium; species Cibotium barometz. The sequence continues at coordinate 12,896,808 of NC_141085.1, forward strand.
TAATTTTTATAAAAATTTTGCCATAGCTCCGCTGCTATGACTGATAAATCTCAATTTTTCTAAGGGATAATGCTTATCATTAAGGAATAATTAAAATAATCTCTAATTGGATTATTAATCCATAATGGATTGAATCATTAATATACATAAACTAAAAGCATAGAAAAAAGCCAATAATTTGGCCTCAAGCATAGCTTAATCTTGGGTTAAGGAAAAGCTTTATGAAAAGCTTGATTTGGATTGAGAATGGGTCATGAGTATGACCATTTCTTGAGTGAGAGAGGGAATTTACATAAAAATCATTAGAATTTAAACATAAATGAAAATTAACTTCAATAGCATTATGTAACTCTTCACTACTATTCAAACTTCATTAGCATTTAAAAAAAACCATACCAATTAAACTTCTCAAGCTTGAGAGGGGTTGAGAAGAGAGAAACATTGAGAAATTATAGAAAGATCAATATTCACTAATTACCTTACAAATTGCTTGATTCTTTGTTCACGGTAGAGGCCCCCAACCAATCAATTGGTTAAGTATGTTGATGGAGCCACTAATGGGGATTGAAGAAAGAGGGAAGCTCCAAAAACTAGTGAATTATTAAATGAATTCACAGTTCTTGGCTTAGGTGGAGTAGAGTAACGATGCATAAACACTATCTATTTTTCAACAAGGGGGAGGCTTCTATTTATAGGAAAAATTGAGCTCCTAACCAAACAAACTGATTCTAGAATTTTCTAAATCAGTTTGGTCAATATTTGACCATTTTTAGGTCAGTTAAGCTAACTTTTTGGAACTAGACTTGAATGAGGAGAGAGGAGAGATGAAATATCTCAATTTTTATGAGTTTAAAACTCATTCAAGCATGTGAAATATGCACCTCCTTTAAAGAACTCCCCTTCCTTACATATGTGTCATAATGGAATCATTTTAATATTGCTCATAGTTTTTTTACTAATAAACCTTGTACATTTTCAACTCTTCATCTTATGTGAGCATTTACTCATTTTTGGATACCTAAAATATCTCATATTTTTAATATTGCTCATAGTTTTTTACTAATAAACCTTGTACATTTTCAACTCTTCACCTTATGTGAGCATTTACTCATTTTTGGGTATCTTCTTTTTACAAATTTGGATTTATCTCTTCCCTACACATGGATTGATGCTATTGGCCCATAGGAACCTTAATTGGACCATAGTCTAAAGATTTCTGAAAATCTAAACCCTTAGACTAAGGTTCTTTATACCTATTTCCAATTAATTCCAATTGCACATTGGAAAATTCTTTTTGAATTTCTGTTTCAGGGAAACTCATCTGAATTATAAGAGATATTTTTCTATCCAAAAATATTCAAAATCTGAATATTCTCTTTCTAGAATAATTTTTCTCTCTCTAGGCTAAAATAGTTAGCAACAGGATCTTTATATTTATGAAGAGGGTTGATTACAGGGGAAGATACTAGACATCAAAAAGGGGTTGGGGGAGGAATCTTACACATACAAGGTTGTGCGTAACCTCCACACAAAATGTGGGTGTGCATCATTCTTGTGATGTAGCCCAACAAGTGGCTCTTGCAGTTCATCTTCTTTCTCGGCTTCCCTCCCCTCCCGGTGGGTGTTTTTTAGATGATTTTTGCGGACTATTTTGCTCCTGTCCAGCCGCTTTCTATCTCAGATTTTTGAGGGGGCTAGTTGGTCCTTGTGGTTTCTGCTACTCAAGAAGTTTAGCAGATTGGTGGTAAAGTGATGAGATCATTTGTGGCACAAAGACTTGCTTGCAAAGGTTTGCTATTTCCACGGGCATGGTTCCCTCTTGGAGGAGGCATGTGTCCTTGTTTCTAACAGAGAAGGTATGGTTCCCTCCTAGTGGACATGATCACGCACTTGCTCTACAGTGTAAAAGATAGGTCGGTGTTCCTTCTACTTGTGTAGAAAGCAGGGTCATTTGGCCAAGGATTGCAACAAAGGTTAAGCCATGGTGGCATGGGCATGCACGTGACATTACCTTCTGCTAGACTTGATGAGAGTAGAAAAAGGTTGCTTTGATGCTTGTACATGACTTAGGCCTATGGTGGTCGGCCCCATAGGGTTGACCCTGGCCCCTTTCTACATGACTTAGACTGACACTAATGATGGATGAGTGAATGACCACTTGATGGAATGCTAAATTATGAATTATACTTATATATGTGCTCAAAGGTATAGTTTGGATAGTAGACAAATGTCGTCCTCCTGTTGGACATGAAATATTCCCATAAATCCCTTTAAATTTTGCTCTTCTTAGTACATGTTGTCCCATTAATTGACCACTACCTAGGCTTAGCCGCCTACTACCTGGGACCCCCCTTGATGGCTGCCGACTGTAGGTTTGCCACCTCTCATTGGCTGACAAGGTCTTAGACCCTCCATGATGATGATGGTGCTGAGAATGATGATGTTGAAGCTAATACTCATGCTGATGCTGATGTTTCTGATGCTACTAATGATGCTAAAGTGCTTCCTAATTTGAGGGGATTAAGAATGTTCATGCCAAATTTAGACATGGCATGCGCGTGCGCATGACACTTAACCTTGAGGAAGCGTTGGGTCATTTGCCAGATCTAATCATGCATGTTGCTAGGCCTTTGGAAATGATCTCAGAGCTTAATGAGGTTCTAGGTATATGTACCCACCCTCGAGGAATGCTTCCTCTAGCTCCTCATCTACTACCTTGTTGCATCCTTTCTCTTGAAACTATGCACCTTTATTAAGAAGCAACGAAACTATGTGTAGATGTACAATCCTGTCACACAAAGTCTCATACTACCTTTTGTATCCTGTCAGAATTTTGAGAGGAGTCTTTAGCAATCCACTAGATCACTTCACACTTTAATAGATGAGAGAGAGAGATAGAGATACGTACACTACAAATGCAGATCCTGAACTAATGCAAACCCTAAGGCTCTTAGTGATTTCTACATGCATGAATGATTCTCTTGAAGTGGGTTAAGGGACTTGATTGAATGAATAACACCCTAAGGTTGAGGAAAGACCTACGTAGCTTGTGCCTGGCATATCCCGGACTGGGGCTTATAATGGGGCCATGGCATACGACAAAATCGTATCCTAAAGGGTCCTACTATTGTACAATATTATACTGATGATGGACTGATTGATACTTTTGTCTAAACACCTTCACTCTTGAGCTCCACTTCCAATTCTTGCTGAGGAACTAAGCATTTATTCCATAGTTGTCCCCATGTGAGCCCAGTCCGGGACATGTTAGCTGGGTTCCACTTTATGTGTCCAAGGTAAGGTCTTCATTGTCCTGCACATGAAGCAGTGCCAGTCCGTGCTATGAGTCTCCCTCTGGAATGATGTCAGGTGATTTATCTATCTGGTTTGTGACCGGGTGCTAGACATCTGTAGGTGCATGTAGGATTTCATGTAGATAAGGGGCCATCCCATAAGGCTACCCCAAGGTAGATCCTTGTGTTCTTGGTGTGCTCTGTGTAGTAGAGAAGGCGAATGTCCCATAAGCTGATGATAAAAACATTGATGTGTTGAGTGTAGCAGAGAGGGCTGATGTCCCATAAAATGAGGATAAAAATGATGATGATATGTAGCAATGAGTGGGCTGCTATCCCAAGGTATGATGCTGAAGGAAAACGCTATAGATATGCTATCAATGAAGAAGATGTATTGATGTAGGGTAGGGCAGGTGCCGGTAGTAGCCCCACACGAGACTAGAAATCTTGGGCTAAAATGGAAAACAGAACGTACTTTCTCAATGCACCGTATGACCCAAAACATATCACGCTATCTTGGGCTAAAATGGAAAACAGAACGTACTTTCTCAATGCACCATATGACCCAAAACATATCACGCTACCTAGGCACGTCGGTAGCTTCTGATGCATGCTAATGGAAACTCACCTAGGACCCATGAGAGCTGGAGTAAACTAGTCCCATGTGAGCCTAGGCCGGGATGAGTCAGCCAGGGTTCCACACTATGCATCCAAGGTCATGGTCTGCCTTGTCCTGCACATGAAGCAATGGTAGTTCATGCTGTGAGTCTCCCTCTCGAATGATGTTAGGTGATCTATGTATCTAGTTTGCTTGGGCCGGAGGGCCTGTTGGCCAGCCCTTTGGCCCATGGACAGCCAACCGACAACCCTAGGCCCTAGAGAAGCTATCATACCAGGTAGCTCTCCATCGTTTTGGTGGTCTTTAACCCAAGACACTAGGAAGGTCCAAAGTTGTGCCCACCAGCCCCTTGCACGGGCTGGGCTAGGGGCTGTGGGGCCAGGAAGCCGACAGGGCCACAGCTCTGCCCCGTTAGTCGACTGTGTCATGTGCATAGAGTGTATCTACCGTGTGCAACATGCACACAAGGCTAGCTTCGAGGCTTGGGGTGGCTTGGAGCTAGGCATGAAAATTGGCGAGCTAGGTTGGGGATTGACTGATGGCCATCAGTCAATCCCATGTGTGGATTGACTAATGGGCGAGCTAGGTTGGGGACAGCCAAGACTTGTGGGCTCTGCCCGTGATTATTGTGGTTGGGTTATGAGTCAGGCCTACACCCCCTTCATGGTTTTATAGATTTGTTTTTTAGGTTTGGAGTCTTGTTGCAGGTATGCCCTATGAGGAGACCTTGGGGATTTGACAGGATGAGTGTGGGGTAGTCCCACACTGTTTGTACATGGTTGCTCCAGCAGCCTAGAATGATATCAGATGATATGTGTATGTGGTTTGCGAACGGGTACTCGACATTTATAGGTGCATGCAGGATTGCATGTAGAGAAGGGGCTAGCCCATAAGGCTACCCTAGGGCAGAGCCTTGTGATCTTGTTATGGGCATGTGTTCCACGGGAACACTCACGGGAACACGGATTATGGAAGGAGGCCGGAAGCAATTAACGCGAGAGAGCGGGATTGTAGCCATGGGAACATAAAGACGCACATAATTTATTCATATTTTTGTGCCGAAGTGCAATGTAAATCGTTTTAGGCCAATGTGGGTTCTAAATGAGAGTTCTAAGTGTATTAAGCAAGACTCACTTATGGGGTTGTCCACCCATGTGTGAAAGAGGCCTAGGGTTAGGGTTAGTGACATCTCTACAAAAGAGATGTTAGCTAAAGAAAGTGGACGTTTTTGCCATTCTCATAAGCTATTGAGTGAAGCTCTTGAGTTCTCAAGCTATGGGAGCTCTCTAACTCTCTCTCTATTGTACTCTAATGAGCATCAAGCTCCAATGAGTATAGCTCCAATTCTTTCTCTTAATCTGTTTTAGCATTATTGAAGTAGATTAATCTATGATTAGTTGAAGGCTTCTTTCTTTCTCTTGTGTATGCTGCATGCTTGTAGTGTGTGTGTGTAGTCTCCATTGATGCAAGTTCTTGCCCACTTCATTGGTAATGAGTTATTCACAGATAGACTCTCTCTATGAGCTTGTGGGTTTGTGAATGTTACATTCTCTGCTTGCTTAAGCTTGTGGGTTAGTAGATGCACGCTTATGGGTTTGCAGGCATTAGGGAAAGCTAAGATTTAATCAATGTTTGAATGGGATTAAGAGATTGCTATGCATTGCTTATTCTCTTGATTAGTGTAGTGGATTTAAGAGATTGAGAGATTGATTGAGGTGTTGAATGGTTGAATCGTCAAGTGGTGGTTTTTGTATGTGAACTCTCCCTTATGGGATAAGCCTTCATGCACTAATCGGGTCGTGACATTGTGTTTCTTAACACATTTGTTGATCGGTAGTACTCTATGAGCACTATATTGCACGGTAGAGAGAACTGCTCTACAATGGCGCCGCTGTCGGGGAGCGAGTGCCTACATTAGTTGAGCACCATACACACACTACCACTCCTTGAGCTCCAATCGGTTGCAAAACTATTGGATAGGAGAGCAGGCTTTGGGACTAATTTTGGTACTTATTTAAGACTAATCTGTTGTTAAATTCTCTTTATTTGTCTTGCAATTTGAGTGCGATTAGCTGGCTACGCTTCTTCCTTGAGGTCAGGACAAGGATTCAACACACGGGAAGGATTGGAGGTAGGTGCTAAACCTGCAAATTTCAATTTGTGTGCAAAAGAGAGAGGCTTGTTTTTGCATTTTTGTCATTTTGTTTGAGGAAAATTTTTACAGTTTCAATTTTCTGCATGTTCGTTTTATTTTCTGTTCTTAGCTTAGTTTAGTTTTCTGCATCTTTAATTTTGTGCATTTTAGTTCTCTGTTACACCTGCATTTTAGTTCTCTGTTAAACCTGCACTTGTAAAGAAACTGAAATCCGTACACACACATGAAGATTGAACATTTCGAATTTGCTGCAAATCTCACAACTGCACATGCATTGAGTTCCCTGCACATGTATTGAATTCGCTGTAAATCTCACAGCTATACACGCATTGAGTTCACTACACACACACTTTAAAAAAGAAAATAATAATAATAATAATAAAGAAGGAGGTTGTGAGTGAGCAGCGCACCGCGCGGAGAGACCCACACACCGCACCATAAAGACCGTCACCGCACCGCCGGATAAGGCAGTGCCCAAAAAAAATAAATCATTTTCTACTGCAAAAATTTGGGAGGTTATCTAACTTTTCGAGAGGAGTTAGAAAACACCCATCGTCAAAATTTCGGTCCCGGAACCATTTTCCCATAGTGAGTCAGTATGGGAAACTGGTAAATTTTAGGCGATTTTTGATCCAGAAAAATACGCTATTTTTTTGGCCTAATGTGTTCAAGCGGGTTCAAAATGGGTTCTGGCAAAGTTTGAGCCAACTTGAAAATTTTTGGATTTTTTGAAAAAAAAATAAAAAAAAACCTTAAAATTTGACCTTATGCACTTGCGGTCGGGACGTCATATAGACACTCCCACAGGGTCTAGGGCACCTTCCAGAGTACCTACGTAGGAAAGTGGGACCCAATCGGTAGGAAATTTGGCAGAGATCGTTGAAACCTCTTCCGAATCCCAATCTGATACCCTTTCTAGGACAACTAGCTCATTGTCTATGGACAATCTAGGGCCGTCAAATAGTCATCCCTTAGCCCCAAATAGGACACCCACAAGATCTTTTTTAATCCATTTGAAGCCGACACCATGGGGTTACCACTCAATGTGAGGCTTCAATATGTCTACACGAATGCTCAAAGAGCTGAGATCTTTAGGGATCCACAACAACGGTATCTTGTTAAGATCGCAGACTTTTTCTCAGAGCTTGATAGAGCACCTCTAGTCAATGACCAGGGTAACATGTACATGGGTGGAGATGGTGTTTGCTCTACGAAGTCACCTATCATCCAGAGAATGTAAACAAATTAGGAGAGCTCTCTAAGAGTGAGTTCCTAGATTTTTTAAAGTCTTCTGGAGCAAGGGAGTCTAGAAATGATTGGCTCATTGAGCCGGACATGCCTGGACCATCCAATGCCCAGTCCTCAAAGCCATCCATAGATGATTTACTTTGTGTAGATCTAAATTTGGAAAGGGACAGGAAAGGCAAGAGCAAAATGGATCAGGGGCCTCAGAACCAATGGGAGTTTGTACGACAAATTCCAGTGACAAAGGTCTTTCAGGATGACCCACTTCAAGAGGTCTATAAGGACTCTTTAGAAGGATATTATGCCACAACTAGATTGCTAGAGCTAGATCTTCCTCTAGCACTTGTGGTGGTAGTCGAGAAGCTTGCAGGACACAAGAACCGAATCATTGATAAATGGGCCAATGAATACCGAACCTTAGATTGGAAGGAAATTCGTGAGCTCAAGTGGAGAGAACAACCATTATTCATGAAAGTGTTCTCAACTAATACAGCTAAACCAGGAGAGACAGCCTTTCTTGGAGAAACTGTTGCTCCTCCCCTAAGAGAGTTCACTAGAGAGGGACCCTCAACATCAAAGTGGACCACTGCAAGTAGCCCAACTCTAGCACCAAGATATTATCCTACACCAAAAGTGCGACCACAGATCACACCACAACAACGTTTCTCTCACTATGAAAATCGGAGGGTAGGGGAGCCAACTCGGCCTCCCATAAATGCACCTCCTGAAATGCGGGTAACAAGATCTTTGGAGGGGGTTGGTGAGGCAGGTAATAGGGGACCCACACCAATTTGGGATGTGTGTGGACCATGTTACCAAAGAGAGGAATAGTTCCCACTGAGAGTGAGAGACCGTAGGCCCTATGATGAGTATTCAAGACAAGTAAGGCCATCAACTCTTCAGAAACTGGTAAAGAAGTACGAAGGGTCGGGAGATCCATATGACCATGTAGCAGCATTTAGGCAAGTAGTTCGAGCTGAGCAAGTGACTGACAAGCATACGCAAATTGAAGGATTTGGGCTCACTCTTGAGGGAAAGGCCCTTGCTTGGTTTCAGGCACTAGAGGCTTTAGACAAATCTTCTTTACGAGTTTTGGAAGAGAGATTCATTGCTGCTTTTTCCTTGATGGGGATTCAGCATGACACAGTAGCAAACATCTACTCTTTCAAGCAAGGCGAGACTGAGAGTGTTAGAGACTGTGTAAATAGGATGAAGCAGTACATTAATCGTTGCCTAGAAGATGAGAAGCCCACCCAGAGTCGATTAATTTCTCTCTTCTTAAAAGGACTTAAAAATTCAACACTGCACACACATCTCTATGCAAAGAAGCATACAAATTTCAATGAGTGTTGCCATGATGCTATGGATTTCACAGATAACTTCAAATTCCAAGATGGTTCTGGCCCTGAGGTGCAACCTAGGGATTAGTGGGGTGATGACCAAAGTTCAGGGTCTAGCGCACTAGTAAATCCAGACCAGATAGCTAACCTAGTACTAAGGAGATTGGGACAAACCTATCGCCCACCCATGTAGCCACAACAACAGCAGCAGAGCGAATGAGGAGTGTACTACCTACAGGCCCTCATCTTTGTGGAGCATGTGGCGGTAACCATAAAACCGAAGAATGTAATACCTTTTCTCCTCTAGTCACAAACCAACCCACAAAGAAGTAGTACCAGGCCTGTGCTTGGAATTATACCCACACCACAAAGGAATGTACTCGCATTGCAAGAATGAGACAAGAACGTGAGCAGCAAAGGGGTGCAGTGGCTCCACAAATGTATCAATAGTACACTAATTTTGAATGTAAGCCTCCGATGGCACAAGAGCAAGCACGACCTGTACTTGGAGCTCAACCTCCTACTCCTAGGACTGCTCCTCTAAGGTTTGTTGACTACGACAATTCAAATATGTGTAGAGACTTGGTAAACCCAAGCTATGTGGAGGAGAAATATGCATCATATTCATCCAAGGAAAATCTCTTTGAAAGTCCCGCATATCCAAGACAAGCACTGGAGCCTCAACCAGGGGAACAAAATTCTTTGATGTTGCTAGGCGGCTACCAACCTAGGACTCTAGGCCCCTCAGGTCAATGGCAGCAAAGGAAAGTAGAAGCCAAACTGATGGACCCCTGTTATGAGTGCAGAGAACCCCATTGGGCTCGTGATTGTCCACATCGCCCAAGGCAAGTAGCTCGATCCAATACAACAGTACCACAGTTTCCACCAATTGAAAGATATTGTCTAGGGTGTTGTGTAGAACACTTTCCAAAGGATTGTTTGTTGAAACCACATGAGGAAGTCACCTCTCAACCAAAGGTCTCACTCAACTTTGTAGGGGCAGTTCCATCGCCACCTTCATCAGAGAATGAGGATGTCGTGCCACTTAGAGTCATGACTAGATCACAGACACAAAATGTCGAAATGCAGACTGATGAGACACCTCGAACTAGGGATGCAAAGGCAAATCTAGTGGACAAGACCCTACGTTCCAATAGAAAAAGGACCACTAGGAGGAAAAAGAACCGCAACAAGCAAACTAAGAGTGCATCCAGTAGTTCTCAAGAAGTGTCTAAACAAAACATGAGGGATCAAGCTTTTACATCCCAAGAAGTGCATGAGGAGCATCAACCTCACCTGGGCCTAGTGCTAAACAAGATGAGGCTAGTACAATTGAGGATAGTTTTGGGGGTTCTGTTTTTATGGATAAGGTGAACGAGACTCTAGATGCCATCATTGATGCTCATAGAAGTCGCATTGCAGCTTTATCTGAGCTACCCAAGAAGCTTCAAGAATACCCAAACCCTCGTGAGGAGAAGATCAATCTAGCTGTACATCAGCAACTCATTAGGGAAGCTCAATCAATACTTGAGGGCCCACCTCCACCTATTCCTCGAGACCCAACCTCTCTTAAGCCAACATTAGAAACCATACCAGAAGTGTCATCAAGTTGGGAAATTAAAAGTGAGCTGATCTCACAAGCTCATAGAGCGAAAAGTATGCACCAATTGACACCCCATTGAAAGAAGGCATTCTGCCGCCACCTAGTCTTACCTTCCCATGCAATGATGAAGTTATTGATGCTAACGAGAACATGGAAAATGAGATGTGGGCAACAGTTCATGAGAAAGTTAATGAGAATATGTCCTCTATTATCTCACCTCCATTCTCTGAGGTGGATTTTACTAGGGGCACAGAAAACAACTTTAAACGCCCAAGCATCCAAGAGAAAGTTCAAACAATTGTTTCTCCTAGAAGTAAGCATACGATGAAAACCTTACCATCTTATTTGGGAGAATATGAGAACTGTTCTCAAACCTTGAGGATACCCTCCATGCATAGAAGGTTGACAAAGGAGATGGATATGGGAATCGTGCAAGCTATTTTGTCAGCACCAGTGGCTTGTACCATACCTTTGCTTGATTTGATAAAGCTTCGTCCCCAGAGTTGTGGAATGATATTGCCACATATTTGTCAAAGCAGGTATTGCTACAAAAGGGTCACCATCATTGTACTATACACCCTGAGACAAAGCATGTTATGCCAGTTCCTATCAACAAAGTAGGAAAATTTTGTGAGGACGATCAGGGAAATGCTACCCTCCCATTAGAAGTGCAAAAAGTAGCTTCAAGTGCAATACTTGATAGTGGTGTAGGAGTGGGCATTGTGACAAGGTCCATTTGGGAAAAGTTGGGCAAACCAGCTATTAGGAGTACCAGGATGCGCTTGCAGCTAGCAGATGGAAGCTTAGAACATCCCATTGGGCTGCTAGAGAACATATTGGTCACCACATGTGGGATTGAATATGAGCACACATTTGCAATAGTGGATTTTGGAAAGCACCCAAACTATGAAGTGATATTCCATTCATGCGACAATTTCAAATGATTCAAGATTGGGGATACAATTATTTGTACCTCCGACATGATTCTGTCATCACGAGGGTCAACCTAAAGAATCACTCATATCGTGATGTAACAAGGTCTCCAATAGATGAGTTTGATTCTGCTTCATCTGAGGGCTCAAGAGTTACATTGTCAGATGGGCGAGAAGATCTGTGGATGTGTGGAGCCTCATGTAGGGATTTCAACACTGAGAGACTTAAGGGTAATCGAAGTGTATCAGATGAGGCATACATTCCACAACCCTTCCCTGAGCACTTAATTGATCCACTAGAATGGAGTCATGTCCTTGCAACATTATCGACATGTGCTTTACCTAAGCCTCCACCTACCTCTTGGGCCCAAACTTAGAGGTCCCTCCACCTAGAATCGTGCAGATTAAAAACCCTAAAAATTTAAAAAAATTAAATTTTTTTTCCCTCTAAACTTGAAGGCACGCTCTATTTTGTACATGCGTCTACACTACCAAAGATGGATGCAAAAGCACGGGACATGGATCCTACTTCAAGCCTCAAAAGAAGAAATTATGCCTATTAAGGTAGCTGTGATGATGCAAAATTGATGAATTGAGCGAGTGGGGCAGCAAGCATGCATTGGAGCCTAGCAGACCTGCGTCAACACTTTAGCATCATGGGCTTTGACAATGTGGAAGAGTCAAGTTTCAAGTTGATGAGAAGAAAGGTATATCTGATTCCACTACATGTCTAGAGTTAACCCTTACACTTTTTGGTTATTGTGCCACTTTCTATATTTTTACAGATTGGGAAGCGTAAGGAGGGGACAACTATGGTCTCAGAATCATGGCAAATGGGGGACCTTGAATTTTCAGCACAGCAAGGTGCATAGCCCTACCAACACATAGTAAGCATGTGGAAAAGCTTGAAGATGAACTGAGTATATGGGAAAATAGCCTCTGTTTTGATGCACGTGAGGGGCAAGAGTTTCAGGATCGAGGTGAAGGCAATGACAAGCTTTCAAGTCAACAAGGAAATGGAGATCAACATGAAGTAAATGTCACAAGAGGGGCAAAAAATGAAGACATTATAACAATTTTAGATTAGATGACATACTTGTAATTTTGTAGCAGGCTCTTTTTTAACCAATCTTTATTTAATTGAAATCTTAATATTTTTACAAACTGTAATTTTTGCGGTCTAGTGTGAAAAGACCAAAGTTTAAATTTTAACTATAAATAGCCAAAGGTGCCTTCTTTCTCATTTTGACGCGATAGAAACCAAGCACGAGCTCACACTATCTCTTTGCATTCACATGGCTACCCACTTTGACAACTTCTGTGAGTTCCTCTCCACCACCCTGTGGGCGAGCAAGAGCGAGCTCTTTGTCATGTTCTCTCGTGAAGTCAACTTTGAAAAGTCGCTCGCCTTTGCGTCCCAACATTATGAGACGCAGATTGCATACATGGAGCAATACTTGGCTCCCCACTCCATCTCCTTTCCCCATTGCCCCAATGATCGATGGGTGCCTGTTGAGCTCCTTAAGTACATTCAACAATATGCCCGCCCCTACATCCACCAGCGCCTTGAACGCTTCATCGATATCTGCATCCCCGCAGGAGCTTACTGTACCTTCAATAAGTAGAGGGTGAAGAGGTTGGGGAAGGAAAATTTAGGAACTAGGTTCCTCTCGTGGCTCGCCACTTTTGCGTTCCTCATCAAGACGATGAGGATTCAGATGAGGAGGTAGAGATGCCTACATTGCAGTTGGTAGGGTATTTGAGGGAGGACAAGGAAGTGAAGGCAGTAGGAATGAGTGCTGGTGTAGAAGAGCAGTAGGAACAAGTGCTGGCAGGGTATTTGAGGGATGACAAGGAAGTGAGGTAGTAGGAACGAGTGCTGGTGTAGAAGAGCAGCTTGCATCAGAGCACTTTCCAGAGGGTGCACAATCTGTAGCTGAGCAGCCCACTGTAGTAGAAGATGCGGGGCCATCTTCCCCACATGAGGAGAGCAAGGTGCTGCCAGAGCTTGAGATCAATCTCTTGAGCACCATTGTGGTGGAAGGTGAAGAATACTTATTTCTTCATGACCTTGAAAAGACAGCTAGCTTGAGAATGGATGAATGCTTGGGCATTATATGCACGCGATGTGAGGTGGACCTTGATATGTCCACCGACCTCAGTCCTCACCTAGATAGTGCTATATTATCCCTTGAAGAATCTATCATAGAGACAATTGCTTTGGTCAAGGAAACTGTGGTTGAGACCACGGAGCAAGCCCTAGTTCCAGAGGAGGAATTCACAAGGTCCTTACAAGACAAGCTAGAGGCTGAAAAGGATACCCTTGCTGCTACTGGAGTAATGGAGGAGACCAAAGCACCAAAAAAGGATGAGGCTAAGTCCTCGATTGACCTCTCCACCCCCACCATCACTTTGGTAAAAGAAGACATTGAGCAAGAGGTAATAATCGACCTTTTACAACCTAGAAACATTTGTAATTATGTATAGGAAAATATTTTGATTTTTCCTTTGATTGCAGAGGGTGGTTGAAATTGACGCATTTGTTGGGAAAGAGGTGGCGGCAGCAGAGACCAGGCCAAGGTCCCAGGCCAAGGTCCATGGACATGATGCTGCGTTGGTGCACTATCTTGGTCAACTTCCTGTGGATGGCATCGCCATTATCCACAGGGACTACAAAGGAGTTGTAGGTGGAAGTTCTTCTCTTGGGCATGTCTTATTGAAAGGGAAATCCGCCTGTGTATGATAGGTAGGAGGGGGAGACCATAGACCAAAAGGCCTTCGATGCCCAATCAAGGATTCTAGTGGATCGAGATGATGGTGAGCTAGTCGGTCAAGGTGCATTACAAGGTGCTGCACACACGAGCCTAGACTTCTACAGAGGTGTCTTATAAGACATAAAATTACATGTGGAGTATGATGGTGGAATGTCTCGTTGACGTTGTTGTCAGATAATCAATTGTTGTGATAAATGAATGATGGTGGAATGTCTAAGTGTTTAGTTGACTGGTGTTGACTTTCACCCTGGAGAAGACTGCGGTGATTGGTATTTTTATAGGCTATGGTGAACTTGGAGTCATATGTGCCGAGCTACATTAGTGTTGCTTGTGTATTGACAATGATACACAAGTTTATGAGCGCCATCTTAGGCAGTTTGGGGATATAGAGTTATCTCCTTTAGCAAGACCTGTCATAGCGGCAAGGGATGACACAGATTGGGACCAATATGTGCCAGTTTCCCAATGTCCTTGATTTTGATAGTTTTTTTTTTGCGTTAACTATTGGTGGACTTTTTTAATATCCACATGCACTATGTCACTATGTGATTGGTGGACTTTTTTGTACCCACATGCACTATGTCACTATTGTTTTGAGTGCAAAATTTTTTCTAGGAATCTGATTGCTCCAACAAAGTTTGGATTGTTAAAGGCATGTTAATGTATGGTTGGTACACGATTGTTTTGTTTGGTATATGGTATTTTCTTGCCTGTGTGTGCGTGCATATACTTGTGCAAAACAATCGTAAAGAAATCAAACAATCTATTGATATAAAGGAAGACTTGAATCTTTTAGCATAAAAGTGTTAGACTACTTTGACTTTATCTAGTTTTCTTTGGATATTCTATGTTACAAAATTAGATGATTGAGCTTCTGAAGTATGGGTATCAACTTGCTTAACTTATATATATATATTGCCTAGAAAGTACTTGGTTAGTTTGATTCTTGTATATTTTGTGTAAAGTGTAATTGCATATGGTACAATGTGTTAATTTTGCTGAGGTGTATACCTGCAAGTCAATTGTCTTCTTATGCCATGCTTTCTCAAGAAATGCTCAAAAGCATTTGAGGTGTATTCACCACCTCCATCTGTCCTCAAACAATTAATTCAACAGCCATATTGCTTCTCTGCAAAAGCTTTGAAATCCATAAACTTTTCCAACACTTCACTTTTCTCTCTGAGAAAGTATATCCATGTCATCCTGCTGAAATCATCTATGAATGTCACATAATATAAACTACCTTTGATAGATGGGTTTTGTGCAGGACCCCATACATCGCTATGTACTATCTCAAGTGGCCTGCTACTCATATTTCCTTCTCTAGGAGACCGCAACCTTGCCTGCTTTCCAAACTGACAGGCTTCACAAACATGCATATTCCCATCATACTTGAATCTAGGCAGCCCACTGACAATGCCTCTTGTCTGCATGTTCTTTAACCTTTGTATATTGACATGTCCAATCCTCTTATGCACCACATTGACCTGGTCATCCCAAGAGGATTTAATGCACAAGCCTCACTAGCAGCTCGTAAATCCATCCACCCAAAATCACACAAGGGAAAGGAGGTCATGATTGAACCCTTACCATCCCTCCCTCAAAAGGTATGGATTCCTAAACGCATTAAAACATTGGAATCTACCTTGGAAAGGGGGAAAACAGACGATGCTTCCACTTCAGCAACTTGTGCTTCACTAAGAGAGGCTTTACATGCAGCTTCTTCATCAAGCTCATCCTTATCTTCATAGGTTTTGTATGATGAATCTACTATAATGGAGATGCTTGATGTAACACACAAACTTCAACTACCCACATTTCCTCCGAAAGAAGAACCCATAGGCCTGATTAGGTCTTATGATAGTCCTTTTCCACCATTACAACTAGATGTCAACATTACTATGGTGCCCAAGAAAAATGGAAAACTTCGAGTATGTGTAAACCTCAAGAAGGTAAATGCAGCTACTGTACGTGATCATTACCCACTTCCAATCATCACGGATCATGTTTTGGAACAAGTTGCAGAGAAAAAGGTATATAGTATCTTGGATGGATTCTCCGGTTACAATCAAGTGTCAATTGATCCAAAGGATCAACACAAGACAGTCTTTGCTATTGAAGATGGCATCTTTGCCTATCGTGTTATGCCATTTGGTCTAACAAATGCACCAGCAGTTAATGAGTCATGTATTCAAGGAGTACCTTAGGCAATTTCTTGAGATCTTCATGGATGATTTATGTGTTCACTCACAAGAGCGTGATGATCATATAGAACACCTCAGACTTGTGTTTCAAAAGTGTCAAGTTTATCGTATATGCTTGAATCCTGACAAGTGCAAATTCATGGTAAGACAAGGAAAAATTTTGGGCCATATTGTTTCTCGCAATGGGATTTCAACAGATATGGATAAAATTGATGTCATTGTCTCATTACCTCGGCCTATCAACCCTAAAGGGTACAAATATTCATGGGACATTGTGGCTATTATCGTCGATTCATCTACATGTATGCTATCCTAGCCAGACCATTATATGCTCTTCTGGTAAAGTTTAATTGGACTGATGAGTGTGAGGAATCCTTTAAAAAGTTGAAGCAAGCATTAGTGACTGCACCCATCTTACGGGCACCAGATTGGAACCAAATCTTTCATGTCCATATTGATGCTTCAAACTTTGCAATTGGATGTATTTTGGCTCAATCGGGAGAACATAATAAGGATTTCCCAATCTCATATGCTAGTCGACAGTTGAACAATGCTGAGAAGAATTATACCACAATAGAAAGAGAAGGTTTGTCCATGATATATGCAGTGAAAAAGTTTCGCCATTACCTTTTGGCAAACAAATTCATATTTTTTGTGGACCATAGCACTGCCATATTTGGTGAATAAGCCTTGTGCAACTGGAAGGATTGTGAGGTGGTTTGTCATCCTTCTTGAGTTTGATTTTGAAGTGGCAGTCCCAAAAGGAAGAACTTATCTAAGGGCAGATCATTTGTCTCGAATCACCTCTGGAGAACCTCCTGTGGGTGTGGATGATGAAATGTTAGATTCAACACTTTTCCTTGTAGAGACAGCTCCTAAATGGTCTGAACCCATCTTAGAAATTTTGACAAGTGGGCAGATACAACTAGCGGGTTCTAATGTGGACCTATGGTGACCATTCAAGCTAATCTCAGGGAGATTATATCGTCAGGGTAATGATGGAGTGTTGCGGCTTATACCTAACCCTGACCAATATGAAGAGATCTTGGAATGGGCACATGAGGGTATTGGTGGAATCCATGCATCAGCTACTACTTGTGTGCGAAGTATAACTCAAGATGGGCAATGCTGGCCTACCATGCATGCGGATGCTGAAAAATTTGTTCGTAATTGTGCTTCATGTGTCATATTCAATAAGCAATTCATAATGTCACACTATTCCAAATTTCAACTACACCAAGTTGGAGTAAGTATATTGTGGACTATCTTAAGCATTGTCATACTGATCTAACAATTCCTAAACATCGAGCGTGCTATTGAAGTTGAAGCGGCCAACTATATGCTGATAGAAAACCAACTCTACAAAAGGGGCAAGGATGGCAACTTGCGCATGTGTGTATGTGAAGCTGACTACTTGAAAATCTCGACTCATGCACATGCACGTGTTGGGGGTGGACACTTTTCAGGCAATACCACAGCTAAGTTGATTAGGTGGACTGGGCTTTGGTGGCCAACCTTACAAATGGATGCCGAAGAATATGTGAAACGTTGTGACGATTGTCAAAGGACCAAACCTCCCATCACAAAGGACAATATGCCATTGCGGCCTATGTTAAGCACACGTGCTTTTGCCAAATGGGGTATTGATTTTGTCGGTCTCATTAAACCAGGTCATAGAGTTTTTACTTCAAGAATTTTTGGTAATTCACAAGCGTTCTGCACCATATCATCCCCAGACCAACGGTCAAGCTGAGAGTACTAACAAGATTCTCTGCACAGCACTCACAAAGATTGTTGAGGGACATAGGACTGATTGGGAGCAAAAGTTGCACTCAGTTCTTTGGGCATATAGAACAGCCTATAAAACATCTGTGGGCACAACCCCATTTGAGCTTGCTTTTGGGCTAGATGCAATTCTTCCCATTGAATTCCTTGTACCTACTCTATGAGTTGCTAAACAATTGGACTGGACTGGTCATGAGCTTTCTCAATGCATTGATGAATTGGAAAAGCTTGATGAGACCCGCTTTTATTGGCGGTAATGGGGATGTATGCCGAGAAGAGGAGACAAAAGAAATGGTATGATCGAAATGTAACAACTGGCCGATTCAAAAAAGGGGACCTTGTGCTCTTGTACACACTTAAGAAGCATAAGAGAAAGTTCAAGAAACGTGGCCTAGGACCGTTTGTGACTAATGAGCTTACTCCAAGTGGTGCGGTGTGTTTAGAGACACTAGAAGGTGAGCAAATGCCTAACTTCGTTAATGGAAGTCGTCTCAAGAAATACAATGAACCACTAACTGAAGCCATGCTTCAACAAATGCATGCTGCCCACACAGGGAAAGAAGCACATGACCTACTTAAACGTCAGGCTCAAGAAGAGGCTAAAGCTAGAGTTGCAAAAGCCAAGGAGCGTCGCAAGGCTTTTGTGTTGGCCTTACAGCTGGCTACTGATGAACAATATGTCGATCCTTTCAATATTGAAGTGTGTCTTCATCTTCATGAGACTACCTACTTTGTCTCTGCCTTAATTGACTCTGGTGCAGATTATAATGTTCTCTCGTTTGACACATGGATAGCCTTGGGACAACCAACACTTGTGCACATTCCTATTGACTTTTTTTTTTTGGAAAAACGATCCTTCTATTAGTTAATGAGAAAACGCCATAAGGCTACAAAGCTCACCTCACAAGGAGGGATAATAAACACAGTGAACACCGGCGGAGCTCCACCCCCGTGGTGGCTTACCTAGTAGTACATGCGGGAGGTGAGAAGAGCCAAACTGGAGGCCTGTAGTGCCAAGTGACATCCTCGCCCCTCGCGTCGATGAGGAAAGGGCCAGGCTGCCAAGTGCGGAGGAACGCCTTGCGGGGCGACCTCTCATGTGATCCGAGTCGCCCTGAAGTTTCCCCTCAAGGTGTGAATGATGTCCACCCAAAGGGCCTGTATGACCTCCGTCGGTGGAGTCGCCTCTGGCGGTCTATGGCCTCCCTGCATCGGGCTCTCCATATGTGCCAAGCCGTCATGTTGCTGATCAACTCCCATCTGTGCTCGTCCCCCTCCTGGGAGACTGCCGAAGAGAAGTCTGGCATCGGAACCACCACCATCGCCCTGTCAGAGACCTGGATGGTCACACTTCCAGGGACGTCCTCGTATCCAAAGGCCGGGCCGCTGTCCGTGGCCCAAGCCACCGCACCCCACGTCGCCATCATCTCACCTGGCGAGCCTGCAAAAACCATCCTGAGAGCGCGCTGCCAGACCTGTTGTGCCTGTGGGCAATCCCATAAGCAGTGCCGCTGCGACTCCTATGCATGGCCGCACCGAGGGCAGGACGCTGGGTGTCTGCCAAAAGCTAGCCAAGCCCCCACAGCCAGTCCTCTATATGCGTTGTAAGCTAGAGAAAAAGCGTCACCTTCCGGGGTCGGAAGCTGGCCCAAAGGCGTTGCCAGAAGTCCCTAAGGAAGGCAGGGGAGAGCCCCTGCCGCCAATGCTCGATCGCCGCCGGGGTGCCCGCTATCCTGTGCCTCTGGATCCGCCGCCCGAGCCTCGGTGTATACTGAAAAAGGGGGTGCGTGGGCTAGTAGGGGCGGAGTAGGGATCTTGCCAAAGCCACTCGCCTGGATCCCACTGAAAGAGGCCTGCTGTCCCAAGCCCATAATCTCCAAGAATAGTCCTCCCCTATCGAGGTCGGTGAGGGGTCTACATGCCACTGTCTCTGTGATGAAAGCCGACCACCCGCACCCTCTGAAAGATACAACCCTGGAAATCATCCAAATCTAGTCGGGTCCTCTGAAGCTGGCCTCCCTCTCCCACCTCGAAGGTGAGTGGGGCGACTCCCTCTGCTGAGCCGCAGACCGCTAGAAGGATCTCATGCCGAGTAAAGACGCCCATCCATTATGGAGGTGGAGGGTCTTGTACTGGAGTCCGCCATCCCGGGGGATGGCCGCCTCAATGTCCTGCCTCATCAACTCTCTGCCCCTCATCCCGATGAGTCTCCTCTCCTGAACCTCTAGAGGCAGCTGCTGAAAACATATCCAGTCATCTAGGGACTGGGCTGGGCTAGAGCTCAATGGGCCCCACGACACGTGAGATCGCGATCCAACCATATGACCACTGGGAAGCCGGATCAAGGGGTTCCAGATCAATGGCTGCCTCAGGCACTCCTCATCGGTGCCCGGGGTAGTTTGGAAGAGTGACGGCCTCAGATGCTCCCAGGCCCTCAGAAGGCTAGCTGCAAAACGCTCCTCGAAGCCAAGGCCCACTCCTCTGGATCGCTCCTCTGTAAAGATCCACCTGATGCTGGGGGTCTAGGGGCCGCTAAGAGAAGGAGTGCGGCTGAGAATCCTGGAAACAAGAAACTCCTTCCACGGCTCAGCTCTTGGTAGGAGGCCACGAACCACCAACTTGCCTAGCAAAGCTCGGCTCTGACAAATAGGATCAACTATGCCTAGGCCGCCTCTCTCCCTCGGCTGGGTGATCACAGCCCATGCCACCTTGGCCCTGGCGGGCCGCCCGTCGCCACCGGACCAAAGAAAGTTCCTGATGAGCCTCTACACCTGGCCAATGCACGCCCGAGAGAAGGCCCAGCAAGAAGTGATGTACCACATGGTAGCTGGGTGATCACAGCCCATGCCACCTTGGCCCTGGCGGGCCGCCCGTCGCCACCGGACCAAAGAAAGTTCCTGATGAGCCTCTGCACCTGGCCAATGCACACCCGAGAGAAGGCCCAGCAAGAAGTGATGTACCACATGGTAGCAAGCAGAACCTGGTTGGCCACAACCACTCGGCCAGCCAAAGATAAACGAGCGGTACTCCAATACAGAAGCTTCTTCCGAATGCTCAGAAGAAGGGGGGCTATCTGCTGCTCCGGAGATATGTCAATGCCCACATAGCATCCCAAATAGCGCACTGTAGTGCCGGGGGCAGCCCCACTGAAACCCATCATCAACTGGCCTCCAAGTCGGGGGGGCACAGAACTGACCCACAACCCACATCAGTTGATCAAAGCGCCCGAAGCTCTGCAAAACCTGTCCATGGCTGAGGCGAAGCGGCGGAGGTTCTCCTCCCCTCCCTGAAGATAGACAGTAGTGTCATCCGCAAACTCCGAGTCTAGGAGCTCCTCCCGAGGTGCGGATGGGGAGCTGGAGGCCCTGCAAACCTGTATCCTGTGCCGTCAAGAAAGTGCTCATGGCCTCCTGTATCAGCACCTGGCTATGAGCCGATGTGTAGAGTGCAGAGACCCCACGGATCCACTGAGGGGGGAAGCCCATCCTCTCCATAGTGCCTTCCAAGAAGGCCCAGTCCACCCGATCATATGCCTTCTCGAAGTCGAGAAGGAGCACTACCAGATCCTCCTGCCGAAATCTAGCCAAAGCGGTAGCCTCCCAGAAGGAGAAGATGTTATCCAGGATGCTCCTATCCTAGATGAAGCCTGTCTGCGTGGAGTGGATGATGTCCGAAAGGTGAGGCTGAAGCCGCCTACTAATCACCTTAGCTAGGATCTTGTAGGCCGTGCCTAGCAAGGTGATCGGTCTCCACTGTCTAATCTCCAGTCTGTCTCCTCCCTCTTTGGGGATCAAGTGAATCAACCCCTCTGCCATGCTGTCTGGTATGTCTCCCGATTCCATGATCTTCTGGAATGCCAATCTGAAACCCCTAAGCAATAGACCCCAGTACCTCTGGAAGAAAGCCACTGAGAGACCGTCCTCTCCAGGGCATTTGCCCCGAGGAAGTGCCTGAAGAGCCGCCTCCAGTTCCTTATCCGAGAAGGGGGAGAGAAGGGAGTGCTGCAAATGGGCCGGCACAACCGGTCTCGTGAAGCTCCAGACTGCCTCCCGAGCCTCTCTCACCCTATCATCTGCTGGCTCAACAGAGAGCAGATCCCTATAAAAATCTGTGGCGATCACCCGAACCCTGGGGGGATCCACCACCACTTGGCCATCAGCCTGCAGAAGATGCCTGAGACCCTCTCATCTGAAGTGAGGCCCTGTCGCCTCAAAGAAATCTCGAGTCACTCTGTCTCCAGCCTGTGTCCAAAAAGAAGCCCGAGCATGGAATCGGAACTCCACCCTCCTCTCCTCGATGGATCTGATCTCTGTGCGAGCTGACTCCATCTGCTCTGAAATCCAAGGGCTCGTAGGCTCCCTCTCTTGAAGTCTTTGAAGGGAAGCTAGACTCCTCCGCAGGCTCCTCTTATGCTCTCGGAAAGCCTCCAGACGGTCCAGGGCAGCCTGTCTGAGCATCCTACTGATCTCCTGCAAACCCCTATCAAGATCGCTGGCTGCCGATCCTCTCCGGAATTGAAGCTCCTGCCAAAACTGCTCAACTCTAGTCGCAATCTCGGGCTCCTCTATGAGACAATCTGGAATCCGGACGCTCTGGCCTCGCTCTCCTCTCATAGGGTCATCGATCTGGAGAAGCACTGGAAAGTGGTCTGAAAACGAGGAGCCTGCAAGAATACCCATAGTGCCACCTCTATCGCAAGCCCACTCATCAATGTAAAACCTGTTGATGCGGGAAAGGTTAACTCCTGTGGCCCGTCTATCCGAGCGCAAGAAAGATAAACTCCCCTGCAACCTGCCAAACTCCGAGAGAGTCCACGGATCCTGGCCTCTCACCTACAGCACTAGTTCCTCCCAGGCAGCAAGCTCTGGCCCATGAATGGTCTCCTGGCTGCCCCCATCCTGTCCTCTGCATCCTCCAGCATGTTGCAATCCCCCCCTAGGCACCAATGGTCTGCCATGGGGAGGGATTGCCTAATGGTGCTCCAGAACTCAGCTCTCCCGGTCGCCCCATTAGGGGCGTAGAAGTTGAGGAAGCCAATGCGGTCTTCCCCAACCCGAAGGATGATCCACTGCGCTCGACCCTGGACCAGAGTGCCACAATCCACAACCTCGGATAGAAGCTGCTCGCTGTGATGACTGAGATGCATACTCCACCCTGGTTCCCCTGGGAGCCATATGCCGGTGACCAAAAAGTGTGACTCCTGCCTGGCAAGATCTTCCCGCAGGTGCGAGTATGCCCGGCAGAAAGGTGGTGCTCCTGGATGAAAAGGATTTCTATGGGTCCTCCAACGAGATCCCTCTGGATCTCTTGGCAAAGTCTGCCCCGACCAATGTAGCAGCGAGGTCCACCAAGACCTTAGATGTTCCATGAGAGGATCCTCATGGATGAGCTATGGCAAGTGAAGCAGCCACCACTGGCTCACCCCTCTCAGCCGGCCCGGATGAGCTCCCCTCCACTCTGTGAGTCTTGGGCGCTGGCTTGGAGGGAGAATAGTCACTGTCTGTCCGGGTGCGGAGTCTCTCCAAAAAGAGGGTGACCTGTCTCTGTGTCCAGCCCCACTCCACCTTCGCCCTGTCCAAGGGCATAGGCGTGAGACCAATCCTCTGCATATATGTATCTAAAGGTAGGCTGCACCCTCGGGGCGGCGTGGAGGAGAATCAGTAGCACCGCCTCAACTGAGGTGTGGACCGGATCCGCCCGCCAATCTCCTATACCAAACAAGCTCATGCGGGCTGAGTGTAATCGGGTCTGCAATAGGTTCGTAAGCCCCAAGTCACTGAAGTGGTGAGAAAACTCCAGTATCCGATCATGCAAAACTTCCTCTACAGAGTTGCAATCCCATGCTGTGTCTGGGGCAACACTGAGAGGAAAGGAGAAAGCCACCATGCTGCTCACCGCTGAAGGAGAACGAGAGGGATGGCACACCACGCAAACTCGCAAGGGCGCGACCAGTGTCTCGAACGGGCCAGCATCCAGCTGGAGACACCTGAAAAAACCGTAATCCACTGGGAGCCCCATCACTCGCGGGGGGCCCCCTAGGGGAGGCTGTGGAGAGAACTCTGTGGTGGCGGGCGAAGCTAGGATCGCCATCTCCACGGGCCCGGAGTGGCGGTGGAACAGCCGCTGAACTGAACTCTGGCCTACCCAGCTGCGCTGCCCTGGGGCAGTGGGTGGTCTGGAGGAGTATCCTGGAGAGGCCGAGGGAGGGATGGTGGCTCGCAGAGAGGAGGGGGGAGAGCGAGGAGAGGATGGAGAGGCATCAGCCAGAGGAGAGGAGTCAGGGGGCCGTCGGGGGAGGCGGGAGGGGGGGGCTAGGGGGGAGAGGGGGGAGTGCTCTCCGAGTGAGGGGAAGAGGGGCCGGGGGTCGCAGAGTGCGGCCCGGGATCCTCAGGAATCTGCTCCATGGAGGGGGCGAGGCCCCCCCGCGGGGGGAGGCAGGAGCGGGGTCTCCACGTGGGGGGCTCCACCGGGGCCTCAAGGAGCACTGAGACTGAGTCCTCATCCATCGGGGTGGGACCTGCTGGCCGCCTGTCCCTGACTGGAGCATAAGTGCGGGTAGGTGCCTGGACGCCAGCCGGGGTTACCTGTCCGCCAGCCTGTGCTGCCTGCTGGCGTCTGCGAACGGTCCCTAGGGGCCGGGCGTTTCCGCCGCGGTGAACCTCCTGCCATCCGCCAGCCTCCTGGGACTGCGCGGCATCCTCTGCCGGGGCCTGCTCGTTAGATGATGGCGCCTGCTGAGACGAGCCAGGGATGTCCGGTCTCTGAGGTGGATGGCCACCCCTCGGGCCTCCTGAAGGGGGTCCAGAGGCGGCAGAGCGTGAAGGATGAACCCCCTTGCGGGGACAGGCGCGTGCGAGGTGGCCCATCTCCCGACAGATGTAGCACTAGCCGGGGAGGCCCGAATACTCCACGCGCTGTATCAGATGTCCTCCAGAAAGACAAGGGAGGAGGATCGTCTTCGGGAGGGACTCCGGTGACTGAACCACAACACAAATGGCCGGGAGTCCTGCTGCCCGAGCTATCACTGAGGCCGCTGTCTGAGGCATCTCCACCACCTGCCCGAACGCCTTGCCAATGGATGACAAGAGGGGCAAGTACTCCCTGCGGAGTCCAGGAAAGTAGATAGTGATGGGGAAACCTGTCGCGCCTGCTTAGCGGGTCAGAAGTAGGGTCGAAACCATGAGTCCATCATGCCAGGAACGCCCGGGATGAGCGGAGGGCAATGGGGCTCCGAGCCAGCACCGTCTGAGCTGCCTGGGGGGGACTCGAAATCCACCTGGTAGTAGCCACGTCCCAAAAAATCGACGCTGACGATCTTGGCAGGCACGCCAACGAGGCTGCCTTGTAGAAGGTCGCGAAGCTCTCTCCGCATCGGACGGCTACCCACTCTCTCGGGGGGGTCACTCACAAAAAATGTAAATATCACGTGCGTTCAACAGAAGCATATTTTTAATTTATGAAACTTACAGAAATATATTTACATAATTGTATGATTTAAAAATTTTTCAAAAAAATTTACAGATTCATAAAGAAAAGGGGATATTATATGGATAAAAAAATTCACAGATAAAGGATTTAAAATATAGGCCTTGAACGCACGCGATAGGGGTATTCTACATGTAGTGACCCCCCCGAGCCCACTCTCTTGCAGACCAAGGAGGAGGCAAGAGCGGATACTATGGCAACAAACAACTGCTGATCTGCAGAGCTGTGAACTCCAGACGGAGACCGAAATCGGCAGGGGTAGTCGGAGCGGCTTCCATGGAGTCCTCCAGAGGGAAAAGGCCAGAGACCGGGGTCACCAACGGGAGGGACACAGCCCTACAAGGAAACGGAGAGGCGGAAGGCGAGAGGATAGCGGAGCGGGGGGGGGGAGGGGGGAGCTGAGGCGGGGGAGCTAGCGGTGGGAGGAGGGGCGAGACGGAGGGGGAGGAGAGGGAGAAGGCGGGGGGAAGAGCCGCGAAGCGGAGGAGAAGGTGGGGGGGGGAGAGATGGCGAGGGAGAGATGCGTAGAAGGAGGCGGGGGGGGATAGCTGGCGGGGGAGGAAGCGAGGAAGGAGGCGGGGGAGGAGAAGGCGGGGGGGAGATGGCGGGGGAGGAATCGAGGAAGGAGGCGGGGGAGAGAGGCGCAGGAGAGGCAGGGGACAGGAGGGGAGAGGGGGGCGCACGACGGCGAGGAGCAGCAGGGCGGGAGGGGGATGGGGTGTAGCTCGCAGGAGCAGATCGACGCAGTTGATGTCTTCTACATTCCTATTGACTTACGAAGCTTCTCAGGTGACGATAACCCTATAGAGGGAAAATGTGTCATTATGATGTCCATTCAGGATCACCAGATGTCAGTTCCCTTTTATGTGGCTAGTAAGTCCAAGGCAGTGGTAGAGGCTGTTCTTGGTCGATCGTGGTTAAGTGCTACCAATTGTTCATTAGATTGGAAGAATAGACAATACAAATTGCAAATTGACTTTGATTGCATCTTGGGATCTGCTGCTCCACGAGTTTTATCATGTCAAAAGGGTGGTAGTTCTACCTTACACAACCCACTTTCAACATCTGCTCTTCAAGCTCCAAGACAAATGATGTGGATAAGCGATGAGTCCTCAAATGAGGGCCATGGCTGGCATGTTCCAACTACTCTAGTCACTGCTCAAAGAAGGCCAGGCAAGAAGGAATTGTTAATTTGGCTACCCAAAGATGCGTACAAACTTGTACCATCTAGCCTAGTTGCCTAAAAAGCATATCTTTTCCAAGCCTAAACCTCAGATTGTTACTCATTGGATCCCAAAGCATGTTCTTAAAGCACAAGGCTATTATGAGGGTGCAACAGCACTTTGGCTTCCCAATGCCATGGTTTGCTAGAGCCAGAAGAGTGTATCCACCAAAAGCCACTCTTGGTTTTTCATATCAGTGGGTGCAAAGGAAATCAACACAACCTCTTCAAGATAGGATAGGTGGTTGTGATAGCACCTAAAAATCTCCTTGTGTTGACCTTCCCCAAACATGTATTAAATCACCAGTTGTCGCAACTTCTCCTTGTTACACACTTCCACTATCAACTTGTGTACCTAAGACAAATCCAACTTTACATGAGTCTCCTTTGAGCATAGATTCTAGCACTTCACTGCCTAAATCCTCTTATCTTGCTCAAATTCCTCGACAATTGCTATCCTTCCCACCTCTTAAAAAGGACATACACAAAACCAAAGGTAAGGCATTAACACTACAATTGAAGCTCTTTGGTAGATCAGTGTTTGAATAGCCTCACTTTTACTAATGTGGTTCCTTATGCCTTTACAGGATTGTGTTCTTTTTTGAGATGATCTTATCTACATTATTTTTTATAGGGGTTGTAATAATGGATATGAATGTATAAAGTTTGAAGTCTCTAAATTTCATTGTTCTATGCCCAGATACCTCCTGATGGATACTTGGCGAGATACATGTCCACCATGCATTGACCCTGATAGTACTCAACCTGAACATCGCGGGGGTTATAGTGCTCCTCCTTTTCAAACTCATTCTAGGTACTTTTATGCTCCCTTAGGTGAAAATTGCTGTGGGCATCACTTTGTCACTTTATTCTATCAACAGCATCATCCATTTCCACATTGTCAAGAGTGTGCATGACTCGTATTAGGAGAAGCTTCACACATTTTCTGGCTATGCCGCTCTTACTTTCGACGATATGGCACGGGCTTAATGAAACAAATTGTGGGAATTACACCCCAACGCCATAACCTTCTTGATGTGAGAGTACCAGACCGAGGACCAAATCAACGTAGATTACCTTAGGAGGTTCAAGCACAACAATGGAGGGATACATGCATAAATGACTTGCAACCACCTATCTTGCAAGCCCTCCTTTCCCCAGCCTCAACTTGTCAATTTTGGATCACTACTATGAGTACCTATATTGAGCAGTTCCAAAATCAAAATTGTCTGCTTAACCTTCCTATAGAACCAATGCCATATTTTGGCGAGGAAGCACTCCTTCCTCTACCACCTTCTCCAGAGGCCGATTTTTGTACAGGGTTGTCCTTACATCCTGAAGTGATTGATACCATCTTTCCAGCAGAAGTGGACACGGATCCACCACACCAGTGCAAGGGTAAGCTTATCAACTCCACAATAAGATCAACAAGCCAGGGCACTTTTCTCCCACTGGGTTTTTCCCCTCGGCTATATTCGGTGATTGGCACCAATAACAAATTTTATTCTTTTCTTTTCTTGTTTGTTAATAAGACATTTTGCAGAGATCTCAGCTAATCAAGAGCATACAAACACGCCCCAATAGTCCACCTACCGTGCACACAAATTAGGAAGGGGGGAGACATACAATGCCTACAAAGAGCAAAGAGAAGCAATCTGCACAACATCAGTAATGCATCAATGCAAACGCACAACATCAACGAGTACTACAACAGGTGTATTCAAATCATAATCTTTTGTTCTTTATGTGCTTTTCACTTTTGCATATATTGTTTGCATGTTCACACACAGTTGGCTGGTTTAAGTTTTAAATTAGTTGTTAAAATGTGGTGAGTGATTTCTAGATTCTTAGAGGACTTAGTAGAAGGTATTTCTATTTGAAGACGGTGTAGGATATATGCCAATGGAGTATGCCAAGTTCTTATGCTCTCGAAGTATATTAGTTATCCCTAGTGGTAGCTACCTCTTAGGTATAGGCTAGGTGCTAGGATTAATAAAAAATTTATGAAAATCATGCCCTAAAAAATATATACAAGTGAATAAAGACATGACGTGTCTACAGCCATGTGGAATGCTTGGTAGGACCTTGGGTTGTCTTAGCACTTTTGGGGCTGATGCCTTGGTTTCCATGGGGTGAACACTGACATCTAAAAAGATTCAGAAGAAGACCTTCAAGGACTCTATCGCCTTGATAGATGTTGGTAGAACTCTGGGGTACATTATGGGCCCTCGAGACCGATGCCCTCATCTTCATGGGGTACTCCTTATGTCAAAAAGAAAGAAAAGGGTCTGTCGCCCTTGAGATACTTAGCGGCCTTTAGATTCTCTTGGCGGAGGTCTCTTGGCCATTGCTTGGGTCTCATTGGGATGGAACCTTCCTCTTTATTCATCTTTTAACCACACACAAAAAAAAAATGAAGAAATAAAGAAAGAAAGAAAAAAAAGGTCCAATCACCATTGCTCATATTTAGGAGTAGGGTTGCCACTTAGGAATAACTTAAATACTTGTAGGACATTGAGATTGCGGTCATAACGTGTGGTGTACAAGCACACTTGCCTTTGCATAGCACTATCTACCACTTAGTCTCACTTTGACTAGTCTTTACTCACTTCTTTTAGCACTCTTTAAAACTCTAATTGGCCTTTTACTTGCATGCTCACGTGTGAGATTGTCATTGCTGGTTTTTTTTCAATAAAAGGCTTTACTTGTCTTCCATTGTTTTTTTGCAGCTTTTGTTTCTACCGCGCCCGAGGACGTACGCGATTTAGGAAGGGGGGAATGTTCCACGGGAACACTCACGGGAACACGGATTATGGAAGGAGGCCGGAAGCAATTAATGCGAGAGAGCGGGATTGTAGCCATGGGAACATAAAGACGCACATAATTTTTTCATGTTTTTGTGCCGAAGTGCAATGTAAATCGTTTTAGGCCAATGTGGGTTCTAAATGAGAGTTCTAAGTGTATTAAGCAAGGTTCACTTATGGGGTTGTCTGCCCATGTGTGAAAGAGGCCTAGGGTTAGGGTTAGTGACATCTCTACAAAAGAGATGTTAGCTAAAGAAAGTGGACGTTTTTGCGATTCTCATAAGCTATTGAGTGAAGCTCTTGAGCTCTCAAGCTATGGCAACTCTGTAACTCTCTCTCTATTGTACTCTAATGAGCATCAAGCTCAAATGAGTATAGCTCCACTTCTTTCTCTTAATCTGTTTTAGCATTATTGAAGTAGATTAATCTATGATTAGTTGAATGCTTCTTTCTTTCTCTTGTGTATGCTGCATGCTTGTAGTGTGTGTCTGTAGTCTCCATTGATGCAAGCTCTTGCCCACTTCATTGGCAATGAGTTATTCATGGATAGACTCTCTCTATGAGCTTGTGGGTTTGTGAATGTTACAATTTTTGCTTGATTAAGCTTGTGGGTTAGTAGATGCACGCTTATAGGTTTGCAGGAATTAGGGAAAGCTAAGATTTAATCAATGTTTGAATGGGATTAAGAGATTGCTATGCATTGCTTGTTCTCTTGATTAGTGTAGTGGATTTAAGGGATTGAGAGATTGATTGAGGTGTTGAATGGTTGAATCATCAAGTGGTGGTTTGTGTATGTGAACTCTCCCTCATGGGATAAGCCTTCATGCACTAATCGGGTCGAGTCCTCGGATTGACATTGTGTTTCTTAACACATTTGTTGATCGGTAGTACTCTATGAGCACTATATTGCACGGTAGAGAGAACCACTCTACAGCATGCATGAGGTCAAGAGGCCAGCAGGGCCCCACGCTATGCCCCTACCTTGGCTTGGGCAAGAGGGGCTATCGACTAGCCCCATGGCCCATGGACAGCTAGTCGACTGGGCCCCAAGCCCTAGAGAAGTTGTCAACTAGCTATGGGATAGCCCAGACAGCCAACCAAGTGGCTGTCCCAACAACCAACTAGTTTGCTTCGGGTGGCCAAACCATGCACAATCAAGGGGAAGCTCTAGTCCCGCGGATATACAGGACCCAATACAGTGTCTAGATAGCCCAGACAGCCAACCCAGTGGGGCTGCCCCACCAGCAACCAACTGGTTTGCTTGGCGTGGCCAAACCAGCCCTAGAGAAGTTGTCGACTAGCTATACGGGACAACCCAGGTAGCCAGTGTGGCTGCCCAGCAACCAACTGGTTTGCTTGGGGTGGCCAAACCATACACGATCAAGGGGAAGCTCTAGTCTCGTAGATATTCGGGACCCAATATTGTGTCCTCTTCTCCCTCCCTCCCTCCCTCCCTCCCTCCCTCTCTCTCTCTCTCTCTCTCTCTCTATTTTTTGCACATCTACTTCAGTTTTGTGCGCTATTTTTGTCGTTAAAGATTGTTGAATTCTGAGCATTAAAGTTACCGATTCGAGCCTGAAGCTTTTGCATGTCATACTGGGCAGCTCTCTATTGTTTTGGTGGTCTTCATCCCAAGACACTAGGAAGGTGTGGAGTTCCGCATTCAGCAATACAACAGTTCAGCATTCATAAGTCAGCATCATCATCATCACAGATCTTATTAGATCTTAGTTGTAACCATCTCATCTAATATAGTTGTATTGTATTTGCATTGAAACCATTCTCTATCTCTTAAGTATATTTCTAAGTGTAGTTTAGTTAAGACTAAGGTTGTTTTACTACAATCAATCTCTCGCATATCACACATGATTTGTGTATCTGGTTTGCAAATGGATGCTAGACTTCTATAGTGCATGTAGGTTTGCATCATGTAGAAAAGGGGGCTAGCCCATAGGGCTACCCGAGCAGAGCCTAAGGCTCTTCTAGTGGGCATGGGGTAGCCTAGAGCCACCCCAAGGGGCCAGGAAGGCCCCAAGCTGTGCCCACCAGCCCTTGCATGGCTGGGCAAGCTGGCGGTAGCTAGCCCTAGGGGCAGTGGCTCAGCAGTCGATAGGGTTAGGACCCTGCCCAGCCAGTCGACTGAGTGTGGGGCAATCCCACATTGTTTGTGCACGGCTACCCAGCAGCCTGGACACCCTCTCTCTCTCTCTCTCTCTCTCTCTATTTTTCCACACATTTACTTTAGTCTTTCAAACAAGGTTGCATATTATGACCTTGAATTATCTCTCCGATGCCTGAGTAGAATTGCACACTCCTGCAGAACACCTTTGTGGCTCCAGCTATCTCCGAACTCTCGCTCTCGAGCTGTGCGAGGACAAACTTCTTGCTGACCTCATCCTGGTCCCTCCATTTAACTGAAAACTCTATTTTTATTAAGCAAATCTTGTTGACTAGATTTTGCAATACTCTCATGATGGCTATCAAGAGACCTGACTTCCCAGATTCTGCCCATGGATATCTATGCACATGTAGAAGGAGATTGTATCTACACCTATAAGCATACACTCATAATCCACTAGTACATATACGCAAGATAAAAGATGCACACAATCACCATCATCACATTCTAAGTAAAATATAACATACTCAAATACAAATCCAAATGCCACCAACAGCAATAACAATAACATAATGTATCTCATAACGTCAAGAATGGCAACAACATAATATCGGACTATCAGGCATATAAAGCCGATAGTTCCATTAAACTATAGAAACAATATATTATAAAAGAGTACTTTAAGGATTGCATGTTCCTAAATATTCTGTTGAGCCCACTGCACTATATCAGCGAGCTCAGCACGAGCTCTTGTTTCTTAAGTGGAATTAATTAGCTGATTTTGTTTCCACTTACTGATGGCCTCTGAAAGCTTCGTTTGTGCTTTATTCATGTCAGCAAGAGATTCCCGCCATGCACTATTGTGCCCGGATAAAGATCCGCAACATATTGTTTCCTTTGACGAGTTGTGTGGTAAGCATCCATGTTGTGTTCATATGTGCACGCCAACATGATATCATTGACAATCTTTGTGAGTGTCTCGGGTCTAGCCATTGAATATAAACCTGTGAAAATTAATTACTTTGATTAGGCATTGATGGATTTTCCCACATAATATACTATGACCAAGAAGCTGCACTACTCTTATACCTTATTGCTCACACTCTGATATCTCTCTTTCTCTCTCTCTCTCTCTCTCACACACACATACACACACACATATTCAAATAAGTGCCCATGTGTTCACGGTGCCATGCTGATCTACTCCAATGCTGATGTAAGCCATGATTCTTATGCAAGCTATGCTTTATGGAGGAGTGATGCGCTAAATGAAATGATAGGTTTAGCTTATATGCAAGCAAGAGTATTTGCTATGCCGACAGCCCCCATGGGGAGGCATGTGTAGGGAAACCCACTAGCTTCCCAACCTGTCCTATGGCCTGGAAGCTATCCTTGATGGGTTGAAGCTATCCTTTATGGGTCACAGGCCATGCCATGGCCTGTGACCCAAGGCTTACCTAAATGCTCCTAATGCAAACAACTCCCTGCTGACACTTAGTTGATAATAGTTGACCACTGTTGACCCTTAGCTGACCCTATCACTAGTCAAGGTCATTGACTAGGGACATCATAACCACCATAACCAAACCACCATATCTTCAACATGACATTAACATCGAGGTCTAGAACATATCACCTAGAGCACTATAAACAGGCCAACACCATTATCTTGGCCGACCATCCGATAGTAGCCCACTCCCTCGGGCCGTGCCGTCACACAACCCTGGAGCTATGCCACAACCCCGCCCCCGCCATGCAATGAGCCCCCCCCTCTAGAGCCGTGTTGTGCTGTGACCCCACCAAGAGTGATGCGGTGAAACCCTCCCTCGGGCAGCGGCGGCGAGCTGTGCAGCGCCACAACCCAGCGTTGTCAAGAGTCGTGCAATGGGCCCACCCCCTCCTAGACCATGCCATGCTGAGTTTTAAACTCCCAAATAATGAGATATTTTTATCTCTCCTCTCTCCTGTTTCAACTAGATCCAAAAAGTGCCCACTCTGCTTATCTTCACCATCGACACCACTCGAACTGTAGCCCTCTCTACTCCTCACCACCCCTCAGGTATTGTAGCACCCTTGTCACCGGAGCTTGCACCACTCAAGATGCAGCCCTCTTTACTCTTCATCACCATTCTGGTACTGTAGCACCCTTGTCACCAGAGTTTGCATCATCAGTGTTTCCAACTATTCGACAGTATCCTGCTCTCTACTACTATACAACACGTCATTGTTTTTGTTAACATATTCATCCCCAGTTTCTACCCATGTTTGGAGTCCCCTTTTGATCCCTTTTATGGCCCTTGGTTGTGGGCTGGCCACCCCTATTTTCGTGGCATTTTTTCCTTTTTTCTTGGTATTTTTCCCAAGTTGGGTGGTCTCTTTTGTCGATTAGCTCCATTTCTCCAGTAGGCCAGCCCCTTTTATGACCTATTTATAGGCGGGCTTACCTCCCTCATTTTTCATAGTGTAGTCTTGTTTTGTATCCCTCACTTTTATGAGACCTTTTATATCTCTTGCTCGGGTTTGCTTCATTGTAGTATATTGAGCATAGTTGCTTCATATCTCTCTCTCTCTCTCTCTCTCTCTCTCTCTCTCTCTCTCTCTCTCTCTCTCTCTCTTGCACTTCTTAGATCAGCACACTCTAGTGCTTATCTTGCTTTTGCTATGTGCACTCTTTCATGGTATCATTGCTCTAGGTTCATAGTTTCTCTGTTGCCCCTAGTTTTTTGCCCTATTTTTAACACCTTCATTTTTGCTTTTTCTTCCCCAGATATGCTCTTGGTCGACCTACCCCTTCTAGGCACTTCACCATTGCAAGCTCGGGGGGTTCACCTCAAAAACATTTAGTGTACCACGTGTGATCAAAAGGAGGGGTATTTTAATTCAACTTTAAAAAAAATCCGTTAGTTCATAAGTAAAGAGGGGTGGTTTTATTGGGGGAAACATTTTAGTTAAGGGTTTTTTTAAATGCCCCTTGAACGCACGTGATATATATGATTTTTTCGAAGTGCACCCCCTGAGATTGCAAGTTGTGGTCAATCGTTGCGTCACTTTTGACCCTTGAGACCCTTTTATAACTATTCAGAGCAACATCACTGTTTGTGGTGGGTTTCCTCCTCTATAGGTGTTTTGCAGATTTTGGATTGCTGATTTGAGGCTTTGTGGCATCCGGTACTTGTGGAGGACACTTAGGAAGTTCTCCCCTCCATTATGCAGATTGAGTCTTGCTTTGAGGAGCGAACTGGCACCTCTAGTGGTTTTGATGGAATTTTAGCTACTTGAGATAAAAGAAAGAATCAATAAAAGAAAGGGAAAGGGGGTTCTGACAAGAACTCCAAGGATAACGACAAAGATAAAGACAAAGACAAAAAAAAATCTTCTAAAAACAAGGACATTGAGTGTGACTCTACTATGACAAGAAGGGTAATAAACAACCCCAATGTCACAAGAAGAAGTGAGATAAAGAAGCAAAGACTCTACCTCTATAGTAGTGTCTCAGACTAAGAAGGATGATGGTATTCTTGTATTAGCCGGAGCTGCTCATGTATTGGTTCTTGTGACTTCTCAATCGCAGTCTTGGATTGTGGATAGCGGTGCTACTGCTCACATGACACCTTCTTCTTCTGATTTCTCAGAAGAAGAGGGGCTAACTTCTGCTCTAGGTAGATATCGATGCCCACCTGTCGTAGGAGAACTGATGTTTTTATTGTCATGTAGTAGGCCATTTTAAGTCGAAGCGTCCCAAGAATGTCAGTTGTGAGTGAACCATAGGGCACACTCTAGCTAGTAGTAGCACCCCAGTTCTAGCTTCTATAGTCACTAGGTTTGAAGCTCAATAGACTAGGGTCTCAACCTTGGGCAAGGTTGAAAATCTAAGCATGAGGGGGTCTCACCTGCTATCCATATTGGTGTGCTTCAAAGTTCACCACAGCTAGTCCTATGAGTGGAGAATACTATGTGGCTAGTAGTTCTTGTGATTTAGTTGAGGGGGCTAGTAATTCTGAGTTGTTCAAGGTTTGGGGCACATTTAGAAATGATTACTTGGTCACACTTCTTTTGGATTGTAGTACCAAGGATGTCATTTTCAGACAAGTGGCTCATAGGGCTAAGTTGGAAGTTATCTCGGTCGATAGAAAAGTGTGAGGATTTTTGTCAAACATGACTCACAATGTCAAGCACTTAGTTAAGAATGCATTTTTAAACATCAAGAAAAATAAATTCACTAGAGATTACATGTTTTTGCACAAGCAATGGCTTGAACATCGACTCAGGAGGTTCAAAGAAGTATCTCTCACATTAGTCAGGTTGGTAGTGGTAGCATGCCGAGGATCATGAGTGTTCATCTACTCATAATATGGTGTGTGCAAAGTTTGGTGCTTATCCGTTGGTGCTTATCCGGTATGGTTTACATGGTCATGCATGCATGTGTGTGAGTAATTGGGGATTTGCCTAGCTAGGGGTCCAAGCTCAGAGCTTGCCCACAAGGCAGCCCAGCATAGAGGAGGTTGCAGCAGCCAAGCATAAAGGAGGTTCCAGGCAGCCAAGCACAAAGAGGAGGTTGCAAGGGTCTTGTAAATCTTGTAAATGTGGATAAATTAGAACAAAGCAAACATCAAGGAGCATTACCTGGATAGAGGGAAGAAGCAGACGGGAGGAGAGGCGACAAGCGAGCGCTACTCGATCGTCTTCTTGAGCTGAGCTGAGAACGCAGATGGTTCCTGGGCAAATTCACAGGAGCTATCTGATTTGTTTTTTTTTTTAATTCCCAATCCGTCGTTTACTCAGCGTCTGTATAAGTGACATCGTGTAAGCGACGCTTTGCAGTATGCAGCCGTTGCTACCGCTGTCTTCTAAACGATGCTAGATGATCGGTCGCTTATGCGACGTCCACTACAGCAGACGTTTGCGATGATGGAACATTAAATTATTTCAAACATGTCGCTTAAGCGACGTTCATCATCGTGTAAGCAACACGTTTGGAAAAACCCGTCATTTTGGCCCCGTCGAGGGGGGGGTCTAGTGACGGGGTTTGGACGAGCTCTGGTTGGGATTGTCCGTTGTTTACTACTTAATGCTAACTGAGAGGTTATAATCAATGGACAAGAAGTGGGAGATTATCCATTGAAGAGGTATGTCAGACAAGGTTGCCCATTTGCCCTGCTCCTCTTTGCCCCACAGTTACAGAGCCGTTTTTGGCTAATGTTCGCTACTTCCAAGAGAGGGGCTTTATCAAAGGTCTCGCCCTCTCGGACGGAAACTGGGAGATGACTACCCAGTTTTTCGAGCATGATAATAGTTCTATTTTGGCTTATGATGAGACTAATACTCATACGTTCCTGCAGGTACTGGGTGAGTTTTATCAACTCTCCAACTTGGTGACCATTACTGCTAAGGGTAAGGCCCTACTGCTTTGACAGAGGTCAATGTTCCACGGGAACGAGAACATAGATTATGGAAGGAGGCTGGAAGCAATTGATGCGAGAGAGCGGGATTGTAGCCATGGGAACATAAAGACGCACATAATTTTTCCATATTTTTGTGCCGAAGTGCAATGTAAATCGTTTTTGGTCAATGTGGGTTCTAAATGAGAGTTATAAGTGTATTAAGCAAGGCTCACTTATGGGGTTGTCCGCCCATGTGTGAAACATGCCTAGGGTTAGGGTTAGTGACATCTTTATAAAAGAGATGTTAGCTAAAGAAAGGGGACATTTTTGGCCATTCTCATAAGCTATTGAGTGAAGCTAAAGAAAGGGGACATTTTTGGCCATTCTCATAAGCTATTGAGTGAAGCTGTTGAGCTCTCAAGCTATGGCAACTCTCTAACTCTCTCTCTATTGTTCTCTAATGAGCATCAAGCTCCAATGAGTATAGCTCCACTTCTTTCTCTTAATCTATTTTAGCATCATTGAAGTAGATTAATCTATGATTAGTTGAATGCTTCTTTCTTTCTCTTGTGTATGCATGCTTGTAGTGTGTGTGTGTGTAGTCTCCATTGATGCAAGCTCTTGCCCACTTCATTGGCAATGAGTTATTCATGGATAGACTCTCTCTATGAGCTTATGGGTTTGTGAATGTTACATTCTCTGCTTGCTTAAGCTTGTGGGTTAGTAGATGCACGCTTATGGGTTTGCTGGCATTAGGGAAAGCTAAGATTTAATCAATGTTTGAATGGGATTAAGAGATTGCCATGCATTGCTTGTTCTCTTGATTAGTGTAGTGGATTTAAGGGATTGAGAGATTGATTGAGGTGTGGAATGGTCGAATCGTCAAGTGGTGGTTCGTGTATGTGAGCTCTCCCTCATGGGATAAGCCTTCATGCACTAATCGGGTCGAGTCCTCGGATTGACATTGTGTTTCTTAACACATTTGTTGATCGGTAGTACTCTATGAGCACTATATTGCACGGTAGAGAGAACCGCTCTACAATGGCGCCGCTGTCGGGGAGCGAGTGCCTACATTAGTTGAGCACCATACACACACTACCACTCCTTGCTGTTAAGCTCCAATCGGTTGCAAAACTGTTGGATAGGAGAGCTGGCTTTGGGACTAATTTTGGTACTTATTTAAGACTAATCTGTTGTTAAATTCTCTTTATTTGTCTTGCAATTTGAGTGCGATTGGCTAGCTGCGCTTCTCCCTTAAGGTCAGGACAAGGATTCAACACACGGGAAGGATTGGAGATAGGCGCTAAACCTGCCAATTTCAATTTGTGTGCGAAAGAGAGAGGCCTGTTTTTGCATTTCTGTCATTCTGTTTGAGGATAATTTTTGCTGTCTGAGGTTAATTTTTACAGTTTCAATTTTCTGCATGTTCTTTTGATTTTCTGTTCTTAGCTTAGTTTAGTTTTCTGCATCTTTAATTTTGTGCATTTTAGTTCTCTGTTAAACCTGCACCTATAGAGAAACTGAAATCTGTACACACACATGAAGACTGAACATTTCGAATTCGCTGCAAATCTCACAGTTGCACACGCATTGAATTCGCTACAAATCTCACAACTGCACACACATTAAGTTCACTACACACGCACTTCAAAAAAGAAAAAATAATAGTAATAATAAAAGAAGACGGTTGTGCGTGAAAAGCGCACCGCGCGGAGAGACCCACACACCGCAGCATAAAGACCGCCACCACACCGGATAAGGGGGTGCCAAAAAAAGAGTGGAAAATTTTTCATTTTCTGTCGCGAAAAATTGGGAGGTTATCTAACTTTTCGAGAGGAGTTAGAAAACACCCATCGTCGAAATTTTGGTCCCGGAATCATTTTCCCATAGTGAGTCAGTATGGGAAACTGGTAAATTTTAGGCGATTTTCGATCCTAAAAAAATACGCTATTTTTTTGGCCTAATGTGTTCGAGGGGGTTGAAAATGGGTTCAAGCAAAGTTTGAGCCAACTTGAAAATTTTTGGATTTTTTTGAAAAAAAAAAACTTAAAATTTGACCTTATGCACTTACGGTCGGGACGTCATATAGACACTGCCATAGGGTCTAGGGCACCTTCTAGAGTACCTACGCAGGAAAGTGGGACTCAATCGGTAGGAAATTTGGCAGATATTGCCCAAATCCCAATCTGATACCCTTTCCAGGACAACTAGCTCATTGTCTATGGACAATCTAGGGCTGCCAAATAGTCATCCCTTAGCCCCAAATAGGACTTTAGGGATCCACAACAACGGTATCTCGTTAAGATTGCGGACTTCTTCTCAGAGCTTGATAGAGCACCCAGGGTAACATGTACATGGGTGGAGATGGTGTTCGCTACGAAGTCACCTAACATCCAGAGAATGTAGACAAATTAGGAGGACTCTCTAAGAGTGAGTTTCTAAACTTATCGAAGCCTTCCGGAGCAAGGGAGTCTAGAGATGATTGGCTCATTGAGCCGGACATGCCTGGACCATCTAATGCCCAGTGCTCAAAGCCACCCATAGATGATTTACTTTTTGTAGATTTAAATTTGGAAAGGGACAGGAAAGGCAAGAGCAAAATGGATCAGGGGGCTGAGAACCAGTGGGAGTTTGTACGACAAATTTCAGTGACAAAGGTCTTTCAGGATGACCCACTTCAAGAGGTCTATAAGGACTCTTTAGACGGATAATATGCCACAACTAGATTGCCAGAGCTAGATCTTCCTCTAGCACTTGTGGTGGTAGTCGAGAAGCTTGCAGGATACAAGAACCGAATCGTTGATGATAAATGGGCCAATGAATACCGAACCTTAGATTGGAAGGAGATTCGTGAGCTCACGAGGAGAGGACAACCATTATTCATGGAAGTGTTCTCAACTAATACAGCTAAACCACGAGAGACAGCCTTTCTTGGAGAAACTGTTGCTCCTTTCCTACGAGAGACCCTCAACATCAAAGTGGACCACTGCAAGTAGCCCAACTCTAGCACCAAGATATTATCCTACACCAAAAGTGCGACCACAGATCACACCACAGCAACGTTTCTCTCACTATGACAATCGGAGGGTACGGGAGCCAACTCGGCCTCCCATAAATGCACCTCCTGAAATGCGGGTAACAAGATCTTTGGAGGGGGTTGGTGAGGCAGGTAATAGGGGACCCACACCAATTTGGGATGCATGTGGACCATCTTACCAAAGAGAGGAACAGTTCCCACTGAGAGTGAGAGGCCGTAGGACCGATGATGAGTATTCAAGACGAGTAAGGCCATCAACTCTTCAGAAACTGGTAAAGAAGTACGAAGGGTCGGGAGATCCATATGACCATGTAGCAGCATTTAGGCAAGCAGTTTGAGCTCAGCAAGTGACTGTGACAAGCATACGCAAATTGAAGGGTTTGAGGGAAAGGCCCTTGCTTGGTTTTAGGCACTAGAGGCTTCAGACAAATCTTCTTTACGAGTTTTGGAAGAGAGATTCATTGCTGCTTTTTCCTTGATGGAGATTCAGCATGACACAGTAGCAAACATCTACTCTTTCAAGCAAGGCAAGATTGAGAGTGTTAGAGACTGTGTAAATAGGATGAAGCAGTACATTAATCGTTGCCCAGAAGATGAGAAGCCCACCCAGAGTCGATTAATTTCTCTCTTCTTAAAAGGACTCAAAAATTCAACACTGCACACACATCTCCATGCAAAGAAGCATACTCGGGGGGGTCACTCATATAAATATGTAAGTATCACGTGGGTTCAACAGAAGGACATTTTAAATATTTAAAACTTACAGAAATATATTTACAAAGGGGATTTATTTATTGTATTTTGAAAAAAAATTACAAATTTTAATAGGAAAGGATATATTATATTCACTCAAAAATTCACAGATAAGGGACTTTTTAAATAGGCCTTGAACGCACGTGATATAGAGGATTTACATATAGTGACCCCCCCCGAGGAAGCATACAAATTTCTCGGGGGGGTCACTCTATGTAGAATATCCCTATCGCGTGCGTTCAAGGCCTATATTTTAAATCCCTTATCTGTGAATTTTTTAATCCATATAACATCCCCTTTTCTTTATGAATCTGTAAATTTTTTTGAAAAAATTTTAAATCATACCCTTATGTAAATATATTTCTATAAGTTTCATAAATTAAAAATATGCTTCTATTGAACTCACGTGATATTCACATTTTTTTGTGAGCGACCCCCCCGAGACAAATTTCAATGAGTGTTGCCATGATGCTATGGATTTCACAAATAAATTCAAATTCCAAGATGGTACTGGCCCTGAGGTGCAACCTAGCGATCAGTGGGGTGATGACCAAAGTTCATGGTCTAGCGCACTAGTAAATCCAGACCACATAGCTAACCTAGTACTAAGGAGATTGGGACAAACCTATCGCCCACCCATGCAACCACAACAGCAGCAGCAGCAGCAGCGAATGAGGAGTGTACTACCTACAGGTCCTCATCTTTGTGGAGCATGTGGCGGTAACCATAAAACCAAATAATGTAATACCTTTTCTCCTCTAGTCACAAACCAACCCACAAAGAAGTAGTACCAGGCCTGTGCTTGGAATTATACCCACACCACAAAGGAATGTACTCGCATTGCAAGAATGAGACAAGAACGTGAGCAGCAAAGGGGTGCAGTGGCTCCACAAATGCATCAATAGTACACTAATTTTGAATGTAAGCCTCCGATGGCACAAGAGCAAGCACGACCTGTACTTGGAGCTCAACCTCCTACTCCTGGGACTGCTCCTCTGAGGTTTGTTGACTACGACAATTCAAATATATGTAGAGACTTGGTAAACCCAAGCTATGTGGAGGAGGAATATGCATCATATTCATCCAAGGAAAATCTATTTGAAAGTCCCACATATCCAAGATAAGCACTGGTCAACCAGGGGAACAAAATTCTTTGATGTTGCTAGGCGGCTACCAACCTAGGACTCTAGGCCCCTCAGGTCAATGACAGCAAAGGAAAGTAGAAGCCAAACTAATGGGGCCCTGTTATGAGTGCGGAGAACTGCATTGGGCTCGTGATTGTCCACATCGCCCAAGGCAAGCAACTCGATCCAATACAACAGTACCACAGTTTCCACCAATTGAAAGATATTGTCTAGGGTGTGATGTAGAACACTTTCCAAAGGATTGTTTGCTGAAACCACATGAGGAGGCACCTCTCAACCAAAGGTCTCACTCAACTTTGTAGAGGTAGTTCCTCGGTAGTTCCATCGCCACCTTCATCAGAGAATGAGGATGTCATGCCACTTAGAGTCATGTGACTAGATCACAGACACGAAATGCCAAAATGCAGACTGATGAGACGCCTCGAACTAGGGATGCAAAGGCAAATCTAGTGGACAAGACTCTACATTCCAATAGAAAAAGGACCACTAGGAGGAAAAAGAACCGCAACAAGCAAACTAAGAGTGCATCCACTAGTTCTCAAGAAGTCTCTAAACAAAACATGAAGGATCAAGCTTTTACATCCCAAGAAGTGCATGAGGAGCATCAACCTCAACCTGGGCCTAGTGCTAAACAAGATGAGGCTAGTACAACCGAGGATAGTTCTGGGGGTTCTATTTTTGTGGATAAGGTGAACGAGACTCTAGATGCCATCATTGATGCTCATAGAAGTCGCATTGCAGCTTTATCTGAGCTACCCAAGAAGCTTCAAGAATACCCAAACCCTCATGTGAGGAGAAGATCAATCTAGCTGTACATCAGCAACTCATTAGGGAAACTCAATCAATACTTGAGGGCCCACCTCCACCTATCCCTCGGGGCCCAACCTCTCTTAAGCCAACATTAGAAACCATACCAGAAGTGTCATCAAGTTGAAAAATGAAAAGTGAGCTCATCTCACAAGCTCATAGTAGCGAGAAGTCTGCAGCACCAATTGACACCCCATTGAAAGAAGGCATTCTGCCACCACCTAGTCTTGCCTTCCCATGCGCAATGATGAAGTTATTGATGCTAACGAGGACATGGCAAATGAGATGTGGGTAGCAGTTCATGAGAAAGTTAATGAGAATATGTCCTCTATTATTTCACCTCCATTCTCTGAAGTGGATTTTACCAGGAGCACAGAAAACAACTTTAGATGCCCAAGCATCCAGGAGGAAGTTCAAACAATTGTTTCTCCTAGAAACCTTGAGGATACCCTCCATGCATAGAAGGTTGACAGAGGAGATGGATATGGGCATCGTGCAAGCTATTTTGTCAGCACCAGTGGCTTGTACCTTACCTTTGCTTGATTTGATAAAGCTTCAACCAGAGTTGTGGAATGATATTGCCACATGTTTGTTAGAGCAGGTATTGCTACAAAAGGGTCACCATCAATGTACTATACACCCTG
Organism: Cibotium barometz; assembly: GCF_041138505.1. Classification (NCBI taxonomy): domain Eukaryota; kingdom Viridiplantae; phylum Streptophyta; class Polypodiopsida; order Cyatheales; family Cibotiaceae; genus Cibotium; species Cibotium barometz. Next base: position 12,940,155 of record NC_141085.1, read on the forward strand.
AGACAAAGCATGTTGTGCCAGCTCCTATTAACAAAGTAGGAAAATTTTGTGAGGACGATCAGGGAAATGCTACCCTCCCATTAGAAGTGCGAAAAGTAGCTTCAACTTTAATACTTTGATAGTGGTGCAGGAGTGGGCATTGTGACAAGGTCCATTTGGGAAAAGTGGGGCAAACTAGCTATTAGGAGTACAAGGATGCGCTTGCAACTAGCAAATGGAAGATTAGTACAACCCATTGGGCTGCTAGAGAGCATATTAGTCACCACATGTGGGATTGAATATGAGCACACATTTGCAGTAGTGGATTTTGGAAAGCATCCAAACTATGAAGTGATATTGGGTAGACCATTCATGCGACAATTTCAAATGATTCAGGATTGGGGATACAATTATTTGTACCTCCGACATGATTTTGTCATCACAAGGGTCAACCTAAAGAATCACTCATATCGTGATGTAACGCGGTCTCCAATAGATGAGTTTGATTCTGCTTCATCTGAGGGCTCAGAGTTACATTGTGAGATGGGCGAGAAGATCTGTGGATGTGTGGAGCCTCATGTAAGGATTTCAACACTGAAAGACTTAAGGGTAATCGAAGTGTATCAGATGAGGCATACATTCCATAACCCTTTCCTGAGCACTTAATTGATCCCCTAGAATGGAGTCATGTCCTTGCAACATTATCGACATGTGCTTTACCTAAGCCAATTCAATTTTGTGACTCAGATGGATATGACATTATTCCTATACAAATGGTACAACCACGTGACCTTCTAGATGATTTATACTATGGGGTTGCATCCACAGCACTGCATGTAGAGGAAGTCTCAATAGAGGATTTAACACTCAAATCGGCTAATGATGCTGATAAGGAAGACGGTGGACTCTGATTTTGATGATGATGTGATAATCCACGAGGAAGAGTTAGGAAAGGCACGCCTACTCTTGAGAGGAAGGGAGGGTCAAATAGAGATCCGTCGAAGCCGACCCAAACGTAAATGCTATAAGAGCCATAAGAGAATCTGTAAACAAGATGAGAGGGAATGACGTGAGAGAATACAAAAAGAAAACGAGGAGTTTAAGAATGAACACTCTCGACCACCACCTCACTTCTTAGGAAAGAATGGATATCTGTACTATGTCCAAGCACAAGATAGTATCAAAGACCAAGTAAAACGATCAGATGGATTCCAACAAGGAGAAAAGCTAAAAACTGTTAGCAAAAATCGTAAAAAAAACAAAGAGACCAAAACAAAAACTCAAGTCTCAAACCGATTCAAAACAGAGTGTCGAAAGTGCAAAGATAACGGTTGAACAAAAAACTCTGATGCAAGATTGCAAAAGAGAGCTCAAAACCGCATGGTCTTCAATTAGTGATGACTCAAGTGGACAAGAACAAGGTCTCAATGTTCCCCCCAACTTCACACAGTACACTCTTCAAGATCGAAAGATTGTTCTTCAATAGCCCATGCGACAAAAGCCAAGCATGCCAGGGGTTTCATATGATGGTCCAGAAGATGCAAAAAAATTTGATATCGCTAAGCCAGGAGAAGAGCCTCGCTATGTGTGGATTGCCACAGACTTGTCCTTAGATGAGGAGAAGTTATTAATTCAAACAATAAAGGAGTATCGCGATGTTTTTGCTTGGAGTTATAAAGACCTCAAAGGAGTTGATCCAAGCATATGTCAGCGTACAATTCCATTACGAGAGGATGCAAAGCCTTCCAAGCAACGTCCTTATACTTACAATGAGAATTTTGTACGAAAGATAAAAGAAGAAATAGACAAGCTCTTAGAGGCAAAATTTATCTATGAGATTGAACACACTGAATGGGTCTCCCCTATTGTAGTGGTGTCCAAGAAAAATGGAAAACTTCGAGTATGTGTAAACCTCAAGAAGGTAAATGCAGCTACTGTACGTGATCATTACCCACTTCCAATCACGGATCATGTTTTAAAACGTGTTGCAGGGAAAAAGGCATATAGTTTCTTGGATGGATTCTCCAGTTACAATCAAGTGTCAATTGATCCAAAGGATCAACACAAGACAGCCTTTGCTACACTACTGAAGATGGCATCTTTGCCTATCGTGTTATGCCATTTGGTCTAACAAATGCACCTGCAACCTTTCAGCCGGTTAATGAGTCATGTATTCAAGGAGTACCTTAGGCTATTTCTTGAGATCTTCATGGATGATTTATGTGTTCACTCACAAGAGCGTGATGATCATATAGAACACCTCAGACTTGTGTTTCAAAAGTGTCAAGTTTATCGTATATGCTTGAATCCTGACAAGTGCAAGACAAGGGAAGATTTTCGGCCATATTGTTTCTCGCAATGGTATTTCAACAGATATGGATAAAATTAATGTCATTGTCTCATTACCTCGGCCTATCAACCCTAAAGGGGTACAAATATTCATGGGACATTATGGCTATTATCGTCGATTCATCTACATGTACGCTGTCCTAGCCAGACCATGCTCTTCTTGTAAAGTTTAATTGGACTGACAAGTGTGAGGAATCCTTTGAAAAGTTGAAGCAAGCATTAGTGTCTGCACCCATCTTACGGGCACCAGATTGGAACCAAATCTTTCATGTCCATATTGATGCTTCAAACTTTGCAATTGGATGTATTTTGGCTCAATCGGGAGGAGAACATAATAAGGATTTCCCAATCTCATATGCTAGTCGACAGTTGAACAATGCTGAGAAGAATTATACCACAACAGAAAGAGAAGGTTTGTCCATGATATATGCAGTGAAAAAGTTTCGCCATTACCTTTTGGCAAATAAATTTATATTTTTTGTGGACCATCAAGCACTGCTATATTTGGTGAATAAGCCTTGTGCAACTGGAAGGATTGTGAGGTGGTTTGTCATCCTTCTTGACTTTGGTTTTGAAGTGGCAGTCCGAAAAGGAACAACTCATCTTAGGGCAGATCATTTGTCTCGAATCACCTCTGGCAAAGCTCCTGTGGGTGTGGATGATGATATGTTAGATTCAACACTTTTCCTTGTAGAGACAGCTCCTAAATGGTCTAAACCCATCTTAGAAATTTTGACAAGTGGGCAGATACAACTAGCGGGTCCTAATGTGGACCTATGGCAACCATTCAAGTTAATCTCAGGGAGATTATATCATCAAGGTAATGATGGAGTGTTGCGGCTTATACCTAACCCTGACTAATATGAGGAGATCTTGGAATGGGCACATGAGGGTATTGGTGGAATCCATGCATTAGCTACTACTTGTGTGCGGCGTATAACTCAGGATGGGCAATGGTGGTCTACCATGCATGTGGATGCTGAAAAATTTGTTCGTAACTGTGCTTCATGTCAAATTCAACAACCAATTCATAATGTCACATTATTCCAAATTTCAACTACACCAAGTTGAAGCTAGTATATTGTGGACTATCTTCGTCATACTGATCGAATAATTCCTAAATATCGAAAGCATGCTATTGAAGTTGATGCTGCCAACTATATGCTGATAGAGGGCCAACTCTACAAGAGGGGCAAGGATGGCAACTTGCGCATGTGTGTATGTGAGGCTGACTACTTGAAAATCTTGACTCATGCACATGCAGGTGTTGGGGGTGGACACTTTTCGGGCAATACCACAGCTAAGTTGATTAGGTGGTCTGGGATTTGGTGGCCAACCTTACAAGTGGATGCCGAAGAATATGTGAAACGTTGTGATGATTGTCAAAGGACCAAACCTCCCGTCACAAAGGACAATATGCCATTGCGGCCTATGTTAAGCACACGTGCGTTTGCTAAATCGGGTATTGATTTTGTCGGTCCCATTAAACCTCCAGCTCGTCACACGCATGCCGAATAAATTATAGTCGCAACAACAACTGACTATTTAACCAAATGGGTGGAAGCAAAGGCTACAGTCAAAAATGATGCCAGAACCATAGCCAAGTTCTTGTATGAGTACGTGTTTACACGCTATGGCTTACCTATTGAAATCGTTAGTGATCAAGGTGTGCACTTTGTGAATGAGGTCATAGAGTTTTACTTCAAGAATTTATGGTAATTCACAAGCGTTCTGCACCCTATCATCCCAAAACCAATGGTCAAGCTGAGAGTACTAACAAGATTCTCTGCACAGCACTCACAAAGATTGTTGAGGGACATAGGACTGATTGGGAGCAAAAGTTGCACTCAATTCTTTGGGCATATAGAACAGCCTATAAAACATCTGTGGGCACAACCCCATTTGAGCTTGCTTTTGGGCTAGATGCAATTCTTTCCATTGAATTTCTTGTACCTACTCTACGAGTTGCTAAACAATTGGACTGGACTGGTCATGAGCTTTCTCAATGCATTGATGAATTGGAAAATCTTGATGAGACCCGCTTACTGGCGGTAATGGGGATGTATGCCAAGAAGAGGAGACAAAAGAAATGGTATGATCGAAATGTAACAACTGGCCGATTCAAAAAAGGGGACCTTGTGCTCTTGTACACACTTAAGAAGCATAAGAGAAAGCTCAAAAAACGTGGCCTAGGACCGTTTGTGATTAATGAGTTTACTCCAAGTGGTGCGGTGCGTTTAGAGACACTAGAAGGTGAGCAAATGCCTAACTTCGTTAATGGAAGTCGTCTCAAGAAATATAATGAACCACTAACTGAAGCCATGCTTCAACAAATGCATGCTGCCAACACACAGAAAGAAGCACATGACCTACTTAAACGTCAAGCTCAAGAAGAGGCTAAAGCTAGGGTTGCAAAAGCCAAGGAGCGTCGTAAGGCTTCTGTATTGACCTTACAGTTGGCTACTGATGAACAATATGTCGATCCTTTCAATATTCACGTGTGTCTTCATCTTCATGAGACTACCTACTTTGTCTCTGCCTTAATTGACTCTGGTGCAGATTATAATGTTCTCTCATTTGACACATGGGTAGCCTTGGGACAACCAACACTTGTGCACATTCCTATTGATTTACGAAGCTTCTCACGTGAAGATAACCCTATAGAGGGAAAATGTATCATTATGATGTCCATTCAGGATCACCAAATGTTAGTTCCCTTTTATGTGGCTAGTAAGTCCAAGGCAGCGGTAGAGGTTGTTCTTGGTCAATCGTTGTTAAGTGCTACCAATTATTCATTAGATTGGAAGAATAGACAATACAAATTGCAAATTGATTCTGATTGCATCTTGGGATCTGCTGCTCCACGAGCTTTATCATGTCAAAAGGGTGGTATTTCTACCTTACACAACCCACTTTCAAAATCTGCTCTTGAAGCTCCAAGATAAATGATGTGGATAATCGATGAGTCCTCAAGTGAGGGCCATGACTGGCATGTTCCAACTACTCTAGTCACTGCACAAAGGCCAGGCAAGAAGAAATCGTCAATTTGGCTACCCAAAGATGCGTACAAACTTGTACCATCTAGCCTAGTTGCTAAACCTCCTAAAAAGCATATCTTTTCCAAGCCTAAGCCTCGAATTGTTACTCATTGGGTCCCAAAGCATGTTCTTAAAGCACAAGGCTATTATGAGGGTGCAACAGCACTTTGGCTTCCCAAATGTCATGGTTTGCTAGAGCCAGAAGAGTGTATCAATAAGATTCCCAAAGCCACTCTTGGTTTTTCATATCAGTGGGTGCAAAGGAAATCAACAGACTCTCTTCAAGAGAGGATAGGTGGTAGTGATAGCACCTAAAAATCTCCTTGTGTTGACCTTCCCCAAACATGTATTGAATCACCAGTTGTCCCAACTTCTCCTTATTACACACTTCCACCATCAACTTATGTACCTAAGACAAATCCAACTTTACATGAGTCTCCTTTGAGCATAGATTCTAGCACTTCACTGCCTAAATCCTCTTATCTTGCTCAAATTCCTCGACAATTGCTATCCTTCCCACCTCTTAAGAAGGACATACCCAAAACCAAAGGTAAGGCATTAACACTACAATTGAAGCTCTTTTGTAGATCAGTGTTTGAATAGTCTCACTTTTACTAATGTGGTTCCTTCTTCCATTACAGGATTGTGTTCTTTTTGAGATGATCTTATCTACTTGTTTTTGATAGGGATTGTAATGCTGGATATGAGTGTATAAAGTTTGAAGTTTCTAAATTTCGTTGTTCTACGCCCACATACCTCCTGATGGGCGAGATACAATTCCACCATGCATTGACCCTGATGTACTCAACCTGAACATCGCGGGGGTTATAGTGCTCCTCCTTTTCAAACTCATTCTAGGTACTTTTATGCTCCCTTAGGTGAAATTTGCTATGGGCATCACTTTGTCACTTTATTCTATCAACAGCATCATCCATTTCCACATTGTCAAGAGTGTGCACGACTCGTATTAGGGGAAGCTTCACACATTTTTTGGCTATGCCGCTCTTACTTTCGACGATATGGCACGTGCTTAATGAAACAAATTGTGGGAATTATACCCCAACGCCATAACCTTCTTGATGTGAGAGTACCAGACCGAGGACCAAATCAACGTAGATTACCTGAGGAGGTTCAAGCACAACAATGGAGGGATACATGCATAAATGACTTGCAACAACCTATCTTGCAAACCCTTCTTCCCCCAGCCTCAACATGTCAATTTTGGATCACTATGAGCACCTTTATTGAGCAATTCCAAAATCGGCATTGTCTACTTAACCTTCCCATAGAACCAATGCCATATTTTAGCGAGCGAGGAAGCACTCCTTCCTCTACCACCTTCTCGAGAGACCGGCTTTTGTACAGGGTTGTCCTTGAATCCTGAAGTGATTGATACCATCTTTCTAGCAGAAGTGGACACGGATCCACCACCAGTTTAAGGGTAAGCTCATCAACACCACAATAAGATCAACAAGCCAGGGCACTTTTCTCCCACTGGGTTTTTTCCCTCGGCTATATTCGATGATTGGCACCAATAACAAATTTTATTCTTTTCTTATCTTGTTTGTTAATAAGACATTTTGCAGAGACCTCAGCTAAACAAGAGCATTCAAACACGCCCCAATAGTCCACCTACCGTGCACATAATTTAGGAAAGGGGAGACATGCAATGCCTACAAAGAGCAAAGAGAAGCAATCTGCACATCAGCAATGCATCAAAACAAACGCGCCACATCAACGAGCACTACAAGAGGTGTATTCAAATCATAATCTTTTGTTCTTTATGTGCTTTTCACTTTTGCATATATTGTTTGCATGTTCACACACAGTTGGCTGGTTTAAGTTTTGAATTAGTTGTTACTATTGGCAAGTGATTTCTAGATTCTTAGAGGACTTAGTAGAAGATATTTCTATTTGAAGATGGTGTAAGACATATACCAACGGAGTATGCCAAGTTCTTAAGCTCTAGAAGTATATTAGTTATCCCTAGTGGTAGCTACCTCTTAGGTATGGGCTAGGTGCTACGATAAACAAAAATTTATGAAACACATGCCCTAAAAAATATATAGAAGTGACTTGAGACATGACGTGTCTACGGCCATGTGGAATGCTTGATAGGACCTTGGGTTGTTTTAGCACCTTGGGGCCGATGCCTTGGTTTCCATGGGGTGTACACTGACGTCTAAAAGATTAAGAAGAAGACCTACAAGGACTCTATCGCCTTGATAGATGCGGATAGGAATCTTGGGTACATTATGGGCCCTCGAGACCGATGCCCTCATCTTCATGGGATACTCTTTATGTCAAAAAGAAAGAAAAGGGTCTGTCGCCCTTGAGATACTTAGCGGCCTTTAGATTCTCTTAGCGGAGGTCTCTTGGCCATTGCTTGGGTCTCATTGAGATGGAACCTAATTCTCTTTAATCTTCTGCTCTTTACACACAAAAAAAATCCAAAAAAATAAAAAAAACAAAAACAAAAAAGAGAAAGAAAAAAAGAAACAAAGAAAGGTCCAATCACCATGGTTTATATTTAGGAGTAGGATTGCCACTTAGGAATAACTTAAACACTTGCAGGACATTGAGACTGCGGTCATAACCTGCGGTGTACAAACACACTTGCCTTTGCATAGCACTATCTACCACTTAGTCTCACTTTGACTAGTCTTTACTCGCTTCTTTTAGCACTCTTTAAAACTCTAATCGGCCTTTCACTTGCATGCTCACGTGTGAGATTGTCATTTCTGGTTTTTTTTTCAATAAAAGGCTCTACTTCTCTTCCATTGTTTTTTGCAGCTTTTGTTTCTACCGCGCCGGAGGACGTGCGCGATTTAGGAAGGGGGAATGTTCCACGGGAACACTCACGAGAACACGGATTGTGGAAGGAGGCCGGAAGCAATTAATGCGAGAGAGCGGGATTATAGCCATGGGAACATAAAGACGCACATAATTTTTTCATACTTTTGTGCCGAAGAGCAATGTAAATCGTTTTTGGTCAATGTAGGTTCTAAATGAGAGTTATAAGTGTATTAAGCAAGGCTCACTTATGGGGTTGTCCGCCCATGTGTGAAAGAGGCCTAGGGTTAGGGTTAGTGACATCTTTATAAAAGAGATGTTAGCTAAAGAAAGGGGACGTTTCTAGCCATTCTCATAAGCTATGGAGTGAAGCTCTTGAGCTCTCAAGCTATGGCAACTCTCTAACTCTCTCTCTATTGTACTCTAATGAGCATCAAGCTCCAATGAGTATAGCTCCACTTCTTTCTCTTAATCTGTTTTAGCATCATTGAAGTAGATTGATCTATGATTAGTTGAATGCTTCTTTCTTTCTCTTGTGTATGCATGCTTGTAGTGTGTGTGTGTAGTCTCCATGATGCCCACTTCATTGGCAATGAGAGTTATTCATGGACTCTCTCTGTGAGCTTGTGGGTTTGTGAATGTTACATTCTATGCTTGCTTAAGCTTGTGGGTTAGTAGATGCACGCTTGTGGGTTTGCTGGCATTATGGAAAGCTAAGATTTAATCAATGTTTGAATGGGATTAAGAGATTCCCATGCATTGCTTGTTCTCTTGATTAGTGTAGTGGATTTAAGGGATTGAGGTGTGGAATGGTCGAATCGTCAAGTGGTGGTTCGTGTATGTGAGCTCTTCCTCATGGGATAAGCCTTCATACACTAATCGGGTCGAGTCCTGGGATTGACATTGTGTTTCTTAACACATTTGTTGATCGGTAGTACTCTATGAGCACTATATTGCACGGTAGAGAGAACCGCTCTACAGTTAAAGACAACCTTGGGACCTCAAATATGACTTTAAATGGATCCCTTGTCAAGGGACTCCATTCAGGCTATTGAACTGCCTGATTGGAAAACGATATTAGCCAACAAGTAGAGGTTTGATTGGACATTCTTTACTAGATTGCAAGGAAAAATGGCTCACTAGAGAAAAGCACAACTATTTTCCACCAGAAGGCTGGTGGTGCTCAAGCATGTTTTGATGTCCTATATGATCTATCTTGCCTCATACTATGCCCTTAACAACTTGGACTGGGTCAAAGAAGTGGATAAAATCTTTAGGGAATTTTTGTGGAGCAGATCCAAGGGTAAGAGTTGGCACAATCTCAAGGGCACAAGTTTGCTCCCCGAAGGAGAAAGGGGCCACAATCACTAACATATAGATGAAAGTGAAGATGCTCACACTTAAGTGGATGTAGAAGATAGAAATGGTGCGAGTGTGGGGTGCATTTACCAAATACTTCATTCAGAGCGCAATAGGCCTACTAGGTCAATGGCCAAACTTGTCTTGGAGACACAAGCTTGCTTCAGTGGGCAAGTGCATAGTCAAGTGAAGGCTACCCTTGTGCATGGACTAGTGGCGGGTAGGAACTCTTTGCCAGCCTGAGATGGAATGGCCAATGACCCCTTATGGGTGACAGGGCTTTGGTCGAGAGGATACGGTGGTCTCTATGCAATATGGAAGAAGGCAAGCCACATGCACTAAGGAATGTCAATCACGCCCGTAAACTCCACAAGAAGGGAGTGCAGATATGGAACTATCTCTGGGACAGTAGAACGGCCCAATGGCTAGAGTGGGATGCCATTGCTCGAAACTTTGGTCTTTCCAACCCTGCACTTGCTATTCTACAAGCTGCTGCTGCTGATGCTCTTCCCTCCTGCTGCTGTTGGCCAACTGCTTTATGTCTGAAGAGTGATAACTGGCTCGCCAAGTGGGCCTCTAAGAAGGGGAAAGCACTCCTAGATTTAAAAGGAGCCGACATGTATGTGCTCCAACCCACTGGTTGGAGCCGACATGTATGTGCTCCAACCCACTGGTTTGGAAACTTAGTAGACAAGTGGAAAACCCCAGGCTCTCATGGAACAACCTGGGCCTGACGCATGGAGGTAGTGTGGATGGCAACTCATCAACTCCCTCCTCTCACATCAACATCTTTCTCTGGAGGTTGCTGCACTTGAAACTCCACATCAGGGACAGACTTGTCAATTGGGCCCCAGTGTCTCCATTGTTCCTTCTCTGCCACACCCATAAGGAAGAAGCGTTTCATTTGTTTTGGGCGTGTTCATTTGCTCAGGCACTATGGAGAGGAACAAAAAGATGGCTAGAGAACCAGGGCATGCAACATCAGTTTACATGGAAACATGCACTCTTGGGAAAAACCAAGCTCCTTAACCCGGCCTTAGCATGCATATGGTCGTGGATCCGCTACTCTATGTTGCAACAATTGTGGATTGCCAAGAATCAGTTAGTCTTCCCATATGCAGTGCCTTGAATGGAAGGTGTAGCAGAGTTAAAAACTCTAACTGGCCCTTTTAGTAATGAGCTACTAGATAGCACTAAGATGCAACTTCTTAGAACCTAGCCTGTTGCACACAGGCGATAGCTTCATCTTTTTGTAACTAAATATTTTTTATATTAAAGTATCCTTTCTCAAAAAAAATAAAAAAAAATTATCGCCAAATCGTAATAAACCATCACGAGGCCTTTCCACTATGGAGGCGTTTTCACTGTACGTTGGTCAAAAAGGGTGGCGTGGGGCCGAAGGATCGTTTGGCGTATCTCAAAAAGCAAGCAGACGCGTAAGGAGGTGCCTAAATATATTTTCAGCTTATGATTATAATTTCATTTCTGCTTCACAGTCTCGAAATATATATTATTACGATGACGATCGCTTCATCATTAAGTGTTCACTGCTGCAGGCTGACAACCCTAAAATCACCACCAATTGCGACCCTACAGAGAGCTCTTAGTGGCCTACGTTCTCCTACAAATGAAGCATGGGGGCGGCTCATCGGCATCAGAATCGTCACCATCGTCTTCTTGCGCAATGACTACAGAGGCGATCACCCCATAAGAGAAAACTGCATTGCCCTCACCATGCGAACCGAAGTCGCTACCTCCTTGCATGCCACTGCCCGCCGCTAGGGTTTTCTTCTACGTCCCTTGCTGTGTCTGTTCTTTCCGCCCACTGGCTGGCTGCTGTTCTCGGCCTACCCTTCACTTGCCATCGTCCCCCTCCCTCGGGTGCATGGGCACCGAGTGGAGGGGAACCCTCACTCTCCTCAGAGTGCATGGCACTAGTTCCAGCTCTAGGGCAGCTCTGAACTCGCCTCCTGTCAAAAACACGCAAGCCCCAGCGTACCAAAAGTTCCCTCAGTGGCCCCCTGCCATTGAAGCGAATCGGGAAGCTATGATGAAATACGATTTCGTGATAGAAGATTTTTTTTGGACACCAAGAAACAACTGGAAGAATCCAGAGCCCAAGTTGAAGAATTTAATTTGTTGCTGCCTGCAGAAGCCATTAGAAGAAGACGCACAGACAACCCTCCAGCAAAGGTCGCGGCTCCTTCACGTAATCCTTCTTCCATTAAACCTGTGGTTTTCCTTCCACCAGATTTGGTTCAGCCTATGGAAAAGGATTACATAGCCAGAGGCCTAGTAGGATTGCTGTTCGGTCCTTAGCCCCCCCTAGATTTCCTGAGGAGCTGGGTCAAAGACAGGTGGTTAGCCATTGGTATTGAGGTCTAAATCATCCAAGCGTTCCCGAATAGGTACTACCTTTTTCTGTTCAAAGACCCCAAAGTCCTGGGGTCAGGCCAATGGCTGTACCAGAAACATCCCATTTTGCTTCTTCAACTAGTCCAAAAACTTTAACCCCCAAGGTCCAAAGCTTCCAGCGTCTCCTGTATAGGTGGAACTACCCAACCTACCCTTTTACTTATACACATGGCCCAAAAAGTTCGTGTCCCCCCATAGGAAAAGTCCTAGGCATGAGACCAAAAAATAAGTACAACCCAGCCTGGCATCCTCAAGTCCTAGTGGAAGTGGATCTACATGCCCCTAATAGATGAAATTGAAATTAATTGTGGTGACTATATCATTTAACAGAGTATTTTGTACAAATACCTGCCCAATGCTTGCCTCCACTGTGGTAAGCAAGGGCATGTGATCAGAGAGTGTCCTACCAAAAACCCAATTAGAGAGCCACCAGTTCCCTATCCATCCACAAGCCAACAATAACGTTTAGCCCATGGGAGTAAGTAATAGTCAGATTGTTGGCCCCCCCTCCCCCGCCCCCAGCTCCCTCTACTTCTAAAGACAAAGGAGAAAAGTTTACCATCCCCAACAGGAGGAAGACTTTCAGACAGAATAGGTTGGATAACCAGAGGGCATTTGCTAACTCCTTTGCCTTGCAAGATAGCATCTCGAACCCAGAAGACTCTGTAGACTCCCAAGAGTTCATACAATCCACTCCTCTAGATAGATCCAGAATTATGGCTGAAACTAACCAAATAGATCATGATCAGCTGCTCTATACTCATTTAGCTATGGCTGGATAGCTGGGACAGGAACAAGACAAGGCTGAACAATCTCTGTTTGATACAGAAAATGGTATCCCCAAAGAAATGGAGATAGTTAAAGAACTGAAAAGAATGCATGCATAGGTCGGGTGTACCACACCTCAAGCTGCCTCCAAAGTAGGACCTAAAAAGATCAACACTCACAAAAAAGTTAAATGATATGCACCACTTTGAATGTTAAGGGTTTGAGACTCTTCAAAAGTCCAGCTAGTAAAACTATGGCTAAGGAAGATTTGACTTCATAGCTTTAACTGAAGTCAAAGTTAGTGGGGATGAGCTTGACAAAAGACTGTACAGCATATCTAAAGAACACAACTAGATTTACATAGCCTACTGTCAGGGATCTAGAGGAGTGACTTTGGGTATGCATGTAGACCATCAGAATGAGCTGAAGGATGTGAGGATTAATATGTATGATTAGTGGGATGCATTTGAAATGACTACCTAGAGGTGCTCAGGCAAACAGAATTAGAACCTGGGGTATTTTGAGAAGTGTCCCTAAACCTATTATTCTAATGGGGGATTTCAATATGGTGGAATCCAGAAATGACAGGTTCAGAGGCTTGGGACAAGTCATAAAAGGGGATGAGCTCCAAGCATGGCAGTGCATTGTTCAACATTTTGGGTTATGTGACTTGGGGAATATTGGAGAGACTACACTTGGCAAAACTATGCCCATGGGGAATTGGCCAGGAAAACTAGATTGGACAGAGGATACATTAGCAGAAAGTTTTGGCTCGAGGGGTTCACTTATAAATATGTAAGTGTAGCACGTGGATTCAACAGAAGGGATTTTTAAAATCCCCTTTTTACATATTTCTTACATATAGAAGGGTACTATTTAAAGGGGGTATTCACAAGTTGAATAGCAAAAGGGTGCCACATTGAACTTCTCAAAAACTACATGAAGGAAATATTCCAGACCTAGTCTGAAAGCAACCACATGTGTGGCTACTTTCACTGTTCGACCTGTATGGTGAGGTGGAGGGGTGACAAAACCAATGTTTAAGAAGAAGACCGTTTACATCAAGAATAATTAGTTTTCTGCAAGGTACTGTGCTAGATCGTCCACACTCTGATTAAACAAGCAGACGTGCCGCTTAAGTATTTTGGAACATTTGAAAGCAATTAGAAAAGAACAAACAAGTAAAAAAATACAAAATTGCGGTACAAGTGTTATAAACACTTATCTTACTGAAGGCAAATGTGGGACAAGGGGGTACAAACATGGATGATTCATTTGGCATTGCTCTTGGAGCAAGGGGATAGTGGTGCAAGAGGACATGAGTTTTTTAAGTGAAGAAACTGGCATGACTTTTAGAGTGAAATACACTTGTGCCAGCATGTTAGTATCCTAGTACTAGTACACTTTCTACTTCACAAGCTGACCAAAAGAAATTCAATTTGCAACTTTAGTGTTAATACAACTCCAAAGTACATGTTTTCATTCACAAAAGAAAAACCAATGTACAATCTGAGTAATGGTTAGATAATCCATTGTACATATTTCGAACTAGCCATACAACTGAGACAAGAGGTGGCCAGACTCATTCTCATGCTACATGCGTCCAAAAAAAAAGCCATGTTGATAATCATGCATTTCTTTCCCTTTGCCTTTGGTTTCCCATCTCATTATACTCAACGATCCTCTCCAAGACCTTTATCGACTCTTGTCATTGTATAGTACATGCTCCATGCATGCTATGTACTCTCAAAAGTCCTTTGATTGAAGCCATAGAAACAACCATGGCTGCAAATGCTCAATCAAGAATGACTGGACTTCTTCGTCGTCTTGTAGAGCTCAAACTTTGGAAGTACTAACCAATTCTCGGATGAGTTATGGCACACCTTGTATAATGAGTCATCCAAAATGATAGTATTTTCTTATGATAGGTAGTTGTACCAGTTACAGATGCACTGTAAATTCTTGAAAAAGACAGGTTTTGTATCCACAAGAAAGCATGCCTCATCACACTCACCCTGGGCAAGAATTCCTATTATTTTCCTCTTGTGGCATGGAAAACACGCATCCAGGATTCTTTCAACTTTCTTTAGTCAAGAAGTGCTCCAAATGAACACTTCAAACCGCTGAAGACAAAAATCCAAGAAAGCAGGAGCATCTCTTTGTACACCAACACACTGCGTGTCCTCCTCTCTTGAACTCTAACCATTTCTGGTGCATAGTGGTGGGGGGTTTTCTCGAAGATTTTACTAAACACCAATACACTGCGTGTCCTCCTCTCTTGAACTCTAACCATTTCTGGTGCATAGTGGTGGGGGGTTTTCTCGAAGATTTCACTAAACAACCTTTACCAAGAGTCCATCCAAATCCAACACAATTTCTCTTGTTTTGTCCTCTAGAGATTTGAGGGAATAGTGGTGCAAGGGTCTTTTTCTTCTCTTGACATCTTTACCAACAAATAGGTGGATCAGCGGCACATCCTCCTCATTGGCCTCTTTTGTGGTGTTGACCTCGATTTCTCCTTCCAGCATAGGCTTTTGCATGTTGCTTTGTTGCAACCGGAATCTTATTCTAGGAATTGATTGTGGAAGAGTAGAGAATTAATTCAATCATAAAAACCATTGCTTGTAAGCTTCAACTAAATCAAATCAATTGAAATTTAAACACTTAAACAAAATTAAAAATACTTAGCTCATAGACCATATTGGGTGCAATCTTCCCCCCTCTTGTGCGTGGCCTCTCCCCACATAAGAGTATTTCTTTATTAGCTTTCTTTTCCACCAAAATTAGGCCATAGTTCCCAAAATATACAAGATGTGCTTTTTAGAGCACGGTACTCTTCTTTAACAAAAATAGAGTGTCAAATTGGGACTAGGATAAAGCCATAAGCTTTAATAAATTCCACATAAATAAATGTATCTTTCCTAAAGTTCAAAATGGAAAAATCATTTGATAAGGTTGCAAGCTTCTATGCTTGCCAAAAATGAAATGTGATGAACCAAGACATTTCTTCCAAAGTAAACTCTTCAATTCCCATAGTCTTCATCACTTGAAAATATAAGCCCAATTAATTATTAAATTAATCCCACAAATATTAAACAGGCGCAAATCATCACCAACTCATGACTACCAGGCGTAAGTACCCCAGGAATCACCCTGCCATACAAACCTAACTGAAATAATCATAGGTGGCCTCAAACATACGTCATATACCGCACGTATTAATATTTATAGTGGTGTCACCCACGATATTAACCTAGCCGGCATGACGCAAGAGTAACTTAGGCATCCCCAAATTACTCAAGAGGGGATAAATAATATTTTTCTAGAGGACTTAAAATATATTCTCATGATATCCCTCTTGCTTGAGTTTGCAATTGTCCTCAATTGCGGATTTGCTGGGTTTGAAAAGAATGAAGAATTTCAGGGTAAACTCGGAAAAATTTCCCAGGCATCCATTTAGCATCTTCTTGAGGATGATTCTTGAAAGTCAAAAGATACTTGAAGTATTGATTACCTGTTCTTGTTGTTGTGGTCAATAATAGTATCAGGAACTAAGACTTCTTCCTCTCCTTCAATAAGAGGTGGTTCCTCATATGTTGGGTGAGTAGGAAGTGTTCCTCGAAAAGGTTTCAAGAGATGGATATGAAAAGAATTGTGGATATTCCAATTAGATGAAAGCTCTAGTCTATAGGCCACATCATTAATCTTTTGAAGGATTTTAAATGGCCCATAATATCTAGGCGCTAGCTTCACTGCAGGGAATTTTTCCACACTCTTTAATTGACGTTTTTCAATTCTCAAAAGTACATATTCACCTTCTTGAAATGAAAAATCTTTGCGCTTCCTATTTGCTTGAGATGTATACTTCTCTTGAGCTCTTGCAATACAATCACGCACTTCAGATAAAATACGATCAAAGTCTCTAACGTATTGGTCGGCAGCTTCAATCTTATGAGAGAGTCTAGTAGCCGGAATAGGCAATGCTCTTCCATAGATAATCTCAAATGGTACTCGACCAGTAGCAGAATGAGGAGTATTATTATAAGCAAATTGGAGTAGGTGTATGTACTTATCCCATGCACTAGGTTGCTGGGAAACATAGGCTCTAAGCATATCTAAGATAGTGCTATTTGTGACTTCGGTCTGTCCATTCGATTCCGGATGGAAAGTCGTGGAAAAATCTAACTTAGTGCCTAAGTTTGAGAAAAAATCAACCCAAAAGTGACTACAAAATTTAGAATCTCTATCAGAAACTATCACTTTGGGTAGTCCATGATGAACAAAAATTTGCTTAACAAATATGTTCGCGGCTTGCTGAGAAGTTAGTGTCTTTTTACATGGAATGAAATAGGCTTGTTTACTAAACCTGTCCACTATTGTCCAAATCATGTCATGGTGACTGGAAGTAGTAGGAAAGCCTGTAATGAAGTCCATAGACACTTGTTCCCATGGTCTATCAGGAATAGGTAGAGGCATAAGCAATCCTAAAGCTTTGCCTTTGTAGCTTTTAATTGTTTGGCAAATGTTACATTCAGCTACAAATTTAGCTACATCATTCTTCAAATGAGGCCAATAGAATTCTCGAGAAACTACTTGAAGTGTTGCGAAAACTCCTCTATGTCCCACAAATGGTGGTTGGTGCATCTCTTCCAAGACAAGTTGTCTATAAGGTTGAGTAACACACAATCTTTTCTCAAAGAAAACATAGCCATCATTATGAGAATAACTTCCTTGAGGTGTCCAATTGTTTTCACGCAATTTGATCCATATTTGAGAAAAATCTGGATCAACTTCGTAAGTTTCTTTCATGAGTACAAATGGTTCACTTTCAATTATGGAAATGTTGTTGATATTTGGTCTTCGACTCAAAGCATCGGCAACAACATTTTCTTTTCCAAGTTAATATTGAATCATAGGTTGGAAACTTTGAATGAAAGATGCCCATTTGATGTGCCTATCTGAAATAAGAGGTTGCGTAAGCAAATGCCTAATGCTTTGTTGGTTTGTCTTGATAAGAAATTCAGAGCCCATTAGGTAATGCTTCCAGATTTTCAAAGCATGCACTACTGCTGTTAATTCCTTGTCATAAGTGCTATAATTTTGCTCTGCAGGCTTAAGCTTCCTACTTTGATAAGCAATAGGATGGTTGTCTTGCATAAGAACAGCTCCAAATCCTTGCCACTAGCATCAGTCATTACTATAAAGAATGGTCTTTGAAAATCAGGTAGTGTTAGAACTGGTGCTTGTGTTAAAGCATTCTTGAGTGTTGCAAAAGATTTATCTTGCTTTTCAGTCCAATTGAAATTTGTAGCTTTCTTAAGGAGTTCAGTCAAAGGATGAGCAATACAAGCAAAATTCTTGACGAACTTCCTATAATAACTACATAAGCCAAGAAAAGATCTAAGATCATGTATGTTTCTAGGCGTAGGCCAAGAAGCTATACACTCAATTTTCTTAGGATCTACACGAATCCCTTCAGCCGACACTATATGACCTAAGTATTCAATCTCCTCTTGAAAGAAAGAACTCTTTTCAGGATTGACATACAATTCATTTTCTCTCAAAAGGTTGAACACTTGTTCCAAGTGTTATTCATGCTCTTGTCGATCCTTGCTGAAAACAAGAATGTCATCAAAGAACACTATAACAAAACTTTGAAACTTAAGGAATATGCGATTCATCATACGGCTAAAAGTAGCTGGAGCATTGGTCAAACCAAATGGCATAACCAAAAACTCATAATGACCAGTTTGGATTCTTAAAGCTGTCTTGAAAATGTCAGATTGAGTCATACGAACTTGATGATACCCAGACTTTAGGTCAATCTTACTAAAGACCTTTGATTCTCTAAGCTTATCAAGAAGATCATCTACCCTAGGAATAGGATATCTGTTCTTGACAGTAATCTTATTCAATGCACGATAGTCTACACACATTCGGTAAGTTCCATTCTTCTTCTTAACAAGAAGTACTGGAGCTCCAAAAGGTGAACTACTAGGTCGAATAAGGCCTCTCTCTAGCAAGTCTTCTATTTGGCTTTGGATTTCTTTTTGCTCTAACGTTCTGAATTAGTTGCCAAAGATATTGCAGAAGATAGTGAATGAGGTCGAAACATATTCACATCGGCCCTAATGGTAGATCTAAGGCCCGATATGAACTTTCTTTTTTGGTCCTTCTTGCTGACTCTATCCACAACCTGCACCTGTAATAAAGTATTCCAGAACTTTTCTACATACTGTGACATAGTTTCCTTTTCCAATTGATGCAAAGTGTCCCATTGGTACCTAACTTTGGACTTGAATTGAGAGGGTAAAAAGTGCTTTTTAACCAGCTGTTGAAATCTTTTTCAAGAATCTGGCTTGTCACGACCTTGCTTTATTACACTCCACCATAAAGCTGCACTATCTACCATATGATTGACTGCACATTTAATCTTATCACTCTCTGAAAATTTTTCTCCAGAAAAATAGTCATCTAGTTGACTAAGCCAAGCTAAAATGACCCTAGCATCCTTCTTTCCATCATAATTTTGAAATGTGAAAGCTTTCTGACTAATCTTGGAATCTTTTTGTGACCTTTGTGCTTGCAATGTAGCATTTACAGCCCTTTGAATAGTGTCATCTTCGTCATCAAAAGATAGCGAAGAGTCATGCTTGCGTCTACGACTCATGAGTTGTCTTTCCAATTCAATACGCTTCTCTCTTTCTTCTACAATTTGATGTTGTAAAGAAAGGAGTTGCTCTTGAATTGATGGCGAGATAGGTAAGTCTGCCATAGTGCTTGTGCAAATGATGTAGATAAATAAAATTTTACTTTATTTGATGTAAATAAATAAAGCAAAAATAAGTACTTATCTTGTTTTTCTCCCGCAATTTGATCTTGGTTGAAGCTGAACAAAGACGTTGTTCAATGGCTGAATTGAATTCTCGTCGCCTCAAACAAATCCCAAACGATTCCGCGTGATTCAAGAGACTTGGGCTAGTCGAATTGTTGATGAAATAATTTTTCTGCACTTTGAAACCTGCTGAAACAGTCCTGTAAACATTGCCCAATCTCTGTAATATTTTTTGAAATTTTTTCAGAATTTTTCAGAAGCGATTTCGAAATTTTCTTGCCTTTTCTAGGCAATTTTTAAGCCTTTTGAAAACCTGTAAATCACTTTTCTGCACCCAAAACTTTTCAGAATTGGAAACCTTTGAATTTCTCTTCAAATTTGAAAATAGGAAAAAGTAAAGGTTCAAAAAGGAGTGATGTGACTTGTATGGGGATTGGGGAAAGTAAGAGTAGATTAACCAAGTGATTAAGCTTATGCTAATTAAGCTTATGCTTTTTTTTTATATCTTCTCCACATGCCAATTTGCGCCGACAGGCTACCGCCGTGCACCTCCTTCTCCACGAATTTCCTTGGTGATTTTTGATGGCTTTTACACAGATTTATCTGCTCCGTCTATTATGGATTTGCTCATACTTGAAGCTTTCTGATTTCCGAGAGAAACCCATGAGGTTTTTGGCTATGAGGATTTCATCCATACGGTCAGATTTTGATTTCACTGAGAATTTGGAAAAACCACTTTTTGATAGAGAGGGATGGTTTTGCAGCGTGGTGAGTGGGTTTGAGAGTAGATCTAGTTTTGAATCTTTGACCTTTGGGTAAAGACCTACAAAACACCCTTCTGTCCACTGGATAAATTCCTGCACTTTCTTGATTTTTGAGAAGTTGAAGCCCTTTCCTACCTTCTCCACAAATCTCCTAGCCCAAGCTCTGATACCACTGCAACCGGAATCTTATTCTAGGAATTGATTGTGGAAGAGTAGAGAATTAATTCAATCATAAAAACCATTGCTTGTAAGCTTCAACTAAATCAAATCAATTGAAATTTAAACACTTAAACAAAATTAAAAATACTTAGCTCATAGACCATATTGGGTGCAATCTTCCCCCCTCTTGTGCGTGGCCTCTCCCCACACAAGAGTATTTCTTTATTAGCTTTCTTTTCCACCAAAATTAGGCCATAGACCCTAAAATATACAAGATGTGCTTTTTAGAGCATGGCACTCTTCTTTAACAAAAATAGAGTGTCAAATTGGGACTAGGATAAAGCCATAAGCTTTAATAAATTCCACATAAATAAATGTATCTTTCCTAAAGTTCAAAATGGAAAAATCATTTGATAAGGTTGCAAGCTACTATGCTTGCCAAAAATGAAATGTGATGAACCAAGACATTTCTTCCAAAGTAAACTCTTCAATTCCCATAGTCTTCATCACCTGAAAATATAAGCCCAATTAATTATTAGATTAATCCCACAAATATTAAACAGGCACAAATCATCACCAACTCATGACTACCAGGCGTAAGTACCCCAGGAATCACCCTGCCATACAAACCTAACTGAAATAATCATAGGTGGCCTCAAACATACATCATATACCGCACGTATTAATATTTATAGTGGTGTCACCCACGATATTAACCTAGCTGGCATGACGCAAGAGTAACTTAGGCGTCCCCAAATTACTCAAGAGGGGATAAATAATATTTTTCTAGAGGACTTAAAATATATTCTCATGACATTTGTAACTCTCACTTGCATTCCATTTTTGCATGTTTATTGCTTTCTCCCACAAGTGGCTCATCTGCACTAACCGTCCGCACAAACCCATGCTTCTCCCCAGCACTACTATCCTTGTTCTCTTGTACAACCTCCACTGCATCCTCCAATTCTGCATCAATATAAACATGTTGATCATTACTACCTCCCACAAGTATGTCATCTACACTACCCTACACATTATCTTTCTGTGATGTTGCAAACCCAAGTGTCTCCAAAACACTAACATCCATGTTCTCTTGCACACTCTCTACCACATACTCCCTTTTTGCATATCTGTACCAAGATGTTCATTAATTCCTCCCAAATGAGGCTCATCTTCAATAACCCCTTTCTTCAAGACATCTTCAAGTGTGCTTACATCCTCTTCTCCTCCACCAGTAGGTATAGATTCCATTGGACCATCATCCAGAACGCTCTTTGATTCATCGCAGTCACACACAAACATTGAAGCCAACACAATCAAAGGATATTAATTCACAGCACATAGTGTAGGAACATGATCCAAGAGTGTTTGTAAAACTACAAAGAAACATGTAGTAACATACTAAAAATTTACACGCTGAAGAACATAGCAGTACAATTAACTCCTTCTAAACCAATATTGCCATTCTTGCATTCTTTCTTCCCCCCTGCCTTTTTTAGACTTGTACAAGGACTGCATCGCAGAGCTTTTTCTGCCTTTTCCCATATCAGCCACCACAAACTCCTCTACAGGACTAACCTTTTGCTCGGGGCTAACCTTTTCCTCAATAGGAGCTGCATGGTCAACATGACCAGTTTGAGTCTTGTTTTATGCACATAAATTACATGCAACACATTCCAAAATTTGGTACTTATGCTAATAAGAAAGGGATTCACTTGATGATTGATTGCTGGACAATCTTTGCAGGGTCTTCAGACATTGGTGACTACAAAATAGCTTCCTTATCTTTCTCTAAGGGATTCACTTGATTGATTGCTGGACAATCTTTGCAGGGTCTACAGACATTGGTGACTACAAAATAGCTTCCTTATCTTTATCTAAGGTCTTCTCCTCCATTACTTGTTGCTTCTTCACATCTACTACACTTTCTTCCTCATTGTAAAGACTATCTTCTTTGGCGCTTTCTCTTGCTTGCCTGGCACTAGACTCTTGCAAAGTAGATGTATGAGCCTCTTTCTTAGTTGACCCTTGTGGTGCCATGGTGCATGGAGTGAAGAAACTAACTTGACTTTCTGAGGATGACCTTTTCCCAAGCTTGGAACTTTTCTTTGGAGATGAAGGAGAAGGGAGAAGAACTGCACACAAGACAATGATAGCAAATGAAAAAAAAAGCCAGATTAGGCACACAATACTCCCAAAAAATTAAGTAATACATTCATCAAGCAAGGAATCAAAAAACGGAATTATGTATTGACAATGGTAATATAATCATCCATAAAGTACTGTAAGCATTCTACTATCATTAAATCTCAACCAAGAAGCCACCATGCAATAGTATACTTGGTCAACTTTTGAAGTACTATGTTGTGTTGATTGTTAGTTTAGAGTAGCACACAACATCAAATAAGAATAGTCCATAATAATAGTCTACATTACTATACAATTAATTATCTTGTACCAATCCTAGGCACAGTAAGAAACATAGTACTGCTCACAGTATTTAACTTGTGGTACTTGACATCAGTACTCTATCCATACACAAAGTATTGATACAAGTACTATAAGTACCATTGAATCACAATTCTACTACTCTCACGGTATTTAACTCATAGTACTTGACATAAGTATTGTAGCCATACAGAAAGTACTAATGTAATTACTATAAGTACCATTGAATCACAGTTCATAGTACTACTAAAACATAATATTATGTTTAGTACTGAGGTTTACACAAGCATATAGCACTTCTAATTGGATAGAGCACTGATGTCAAGTACAATAAGTACCATTTGAATCACAATTCTACCATGCTCATAGTATTTAACTCGTAGTACTTGACATAAGTACTTTAGCCATGCACAAAGTATGGATGCAAGTACTATAAGTACCATTCAATCACAGTTCATAGTAGTATTAAAACAGAATATTATGTTTAGTATTGAGGTTTAGGTAAGCACATAGTACTTCTAATTGTTCAATTGTACTGTCAGAATAACTAATGAAAGTACCATGTTGTATTTAGTCATGTGCCAAAAGTCACAATGCAGCATTGAACATAGAAAAGTACTTTATACTAAAGTACCATGCTGTACTAAATCACAGTTCAGAGTAGTACTTTTGTAAAGTGCCAACAATACAAGAACATCAATGTGCAATATTGTATTAAGAACAAGCAAGAGGAGTATTTTATATAGGTCTAAAAGAAGTAAAACCAATCAAAATTAAGTTGTACTGAGTATATAGACCCAAAACTAGTAGTGTACTAAGCATACAAACCCAAAACTCGCATACATACCCAAAACTTATGTAGTTGTACTGAGCATACGGACACAAAACCAGTAGTACTACCACAATACTGCAAATAAGTTATTGTAAGTATTGATGAAAGTACCATGTTGTATTCAGCCATGTACCAAGAAGTCACAGTGCAATAGAGTAGTACTTTATTTAAGTACCACAATACTACAAGACTAAAATCATTGTGCAACATTATACTAAGAACAAGAAAATAATAGTATTTTATGTAAGTATATAGTACTAAAAGAACTAAAGTCAACCAAAAGAAATTGAGTACACAACCACTTCTAAGGACTAATAGTACTAGACTTCCACAAGAAAGACTAATAGTACTGAGCATATAGTTCCAAAACACAATAGTACCGATTCTACACAAGGGTAAGTACATAATATCTAGATATGTCTTAAGAAGTGTAAGTAGTAACACTACCACATATATACCAATACTAGCCCAATATTACTTGTACCCTAAACCTAACATTGCCACATAAGGAAAAGAAAGGCAGTACAACATGAACACTGAAGGTAAGGAACCACACATTCCAAAACAGGAGGAGAAAGCCCGAATAGATGCCGGTTAAAATGGATGCGACAAGCCATCTACTGCTCATAAGGGCGAGTGGAAGAAAGCCAAGGAGGAGGTCCTAGAAGGAGTAGTGAACTAGCAAACAAAGAGAAGTGTGGCGAATACAAATGGAGCGATATGGATCGTCGCACTTCGGATTTGGAGGTCGTGCGCATCATGGGAGGCCGAGTTTGTATGTATAGTGCAACTTCATGTCTTTTCTTTGAATTCTCTCTATTTGAGTTGTGTTATAATGCTTGTCTTGTGATGTAGCATGACATTGTGGGTAGAGATCCTACCCCAGCAGAGACTGGCTACCATTGTCACCACACAGTAGAGGAGATACATGGGATTACCTTCACGAGATGAGGGATCATCTCCGACGAACAATACAATCGAGCAAGGAGAACACCAATGCAGGTAATATTTTTTATTTTTATTTATAAAACATGTTTCGACCTTTATAATACTTTCTATTTTTATTTATATATATCTACACTTTGTGTAGGCACAAGGAGGACAAGATGACTCGGAGAGTGATGACTCCTCGGAGTAGTTTTCCTTGTAGTTTTTCTTCATGTATAGTTTTGGTTTATGCAACTATGTTTCTTTTTCAAGCCTCATGGCTACCATCATGTATGGACAATTTCTTGGATATAAGATGAAATTTTTCATCTTCTTTATGTATCTATGTTTTTATTCAAGCCTTATTTGGCTACGATCATGTAAAGAGAAAGTTTTGGATATAAAATGCAATTTCTCATCTTCTTTAATCAAGTGTGTTGACAAATTTTTTTGTGCATATCTATCTTTAATTTAAGTTTTTATGTTGATATCTTTGCTAATCTTGATTTGTCTATGTACAAGTAAGCAAAACCTTAAACCAGAGAGCTGCCTGTGCAAAAAGAAATGCAGGTGCATGTGTAGAAAATGCAGGTAGCTCTCTGGATTTTTTTTAAAATTCCAGAGCGCGTCTATGAGCGTGTCAATTTATGCAGCTATAAGCATGTCTATATTTGCATCTATGGACGTATTTATAACAGAGGCTATAAAGGTGTCTATTTTTTGGAGTCTATATACGCATCTATATGCGTGTTTATATTATTATAGACGCGTATATAGACGCCAAAATAGAATCGCATCTATAGATGCGATTTTAAACGTGCCCGTAACATTTTAAAGCACGTTGTCAAAACACGTCTAAAAATGCACCTATGGTCGCTTCTCCTTGTATAGTGAGAGAGAGTATCATCACTTGTAGGCATAAGCTCAACATGAAGTAGGATCCCAAGCCTTATAGTGTAGGAGTGTAGACTTTGGGCATGGTCACAACAAATCATTACATCTATAGGCTAGCACAAGTAAATAGAGAAATGCATTGAGGCCAACATGAGAAAATAGAGTAACACATCTAAGGCCAACACGAGCAAATAGAGTAGCACATCTAAGGCCACCACGAACAACAGAGAGGGCCTAAAACCATCATTAAGCTTTCTAAAAACTCTCAATCCCTCCAAACAAAAATATCTTAGAGCTTGAAGGTGTAGGCTACATTTTCTTGCTAGGATCCCCATAACTCAAGTGAGAGGGAGAGAAAGTGTAGGCACCACATGAGAGGGAGAATAAGAAGATGGGAAAATATTTCTAGTGCTCCACCAAATACCTTGATATCTTTAATCATTAGTTTTCAACTCCCCTTTTCATAGTCTCATAGCCCTAGCCCAATTATTCTATTCACATTGACCTTGTCCACCCGCACCTCTTGACCTTCCCTCAACCTCTTCACACTCTTCGTCTATCCATTGACCATTGTCCTATGTTATTGTTTCATAAAAATAGTTCACACGTGACCATGGGTTATTATTTTTATCCTTCTTATAATCACCATGGCGCAAGCTTGTATCATCAGTGACATCACTTTAATACCCTCTCTACTCTCGATTATGCAAGAGGTTTGCTCATGCATTATCATCATGGCTATGCACTCGCTGTCTTGACTTGCCATTTTGTGTCATGGATTACATATCTTTTTTTGAGTAGACAGCTTCCATGGACAAAGTTTCCTTAGTAATTTACCGGTCATGCCCATTCCTTTCCATAGTCAAGAGACAGTTACGCATTCGTGCGTTTGCGGGACCAAATCTCTTAGAACCACCCAGTCACACGAAAGATGACGGGTGGAAGCATGAAAGGGTGTACATACTTTTGACCAGACTTGTACTATACTTTTTGCCCTGGTTAACAATTGAGTTTAGGTGAGTTAACTAGAGTCAATTTTTATTTTTAGGTAAGGTGGCCAAAACTTATTTTTAAATTAAGGAATCTCGCCAAGTCATAACACCTCACCTAACCATAATTTGAAATGCATGCTACTTTCCTATCTATCATGTGCTCCTCACCTCTCCAGTTCAAGTGAGCTCGTACACCCTAACCTCTGCATACACGAATACAAAGCTCTCTGAAAGGTAAGGTTTATGGTTTCCCTCTTGTATCCTACTGTTTGGCTCTCCCTCTCTCACACGCATACACACCAAAGCTATTGAAATATGCAAGTGAATGGGTGTGTGCAGGAACAAGTCCTTAGCAAGAGACTGTAAAAGGGAGTCTGTAATTAAGTGGTTAGCAATGAAAAGGTGATAGGAATCTACTGATGAGAGAATCAAGGGTAGCATGAGTGAATATAGGACTGTGAAAAGATTCTAGGAAAAGGTGCCCCCATATGTAGGGGAGGTGGCACAAATCAAGGAGAAATCAGTGGGATTAGATGCTTGGCATCTTGTGGATGCACAACCAATAAATTGAGGCATTGGCCTAATTTGCTAGTTTTTGAGTATCCATGCCTACATCAAGCTATTAGATTAATTGCTCACTAATATCATCTTAATCATCATCTAATCACTTGTTGCTAATTATGTTAATTCTTGCATTTGATGCACCATAGCTCATCACAATGCTATAAATTTAACATGGTATCAGAGCCAAGCTTAGGATTCATCTGATATTTGAGCCTATTTACCTTGCTAATTACTCTACTAATCATAATAAGGCGATGATCCATTTTTAAGTCTATTTTCAACTAACCTCTGCACCCCCAGCTCTAGATATCATCAAGTAAGAATAAGAATTGATGATGTGCCAAAAACAACATTTGGAACATCTTTTGGGTATTATGAGTTTTTAGTTATGCCCTTTAGTCTAAATAATGCTCCTGCTACTTTTATAGCCATGATGAACACTATACTTTATCCTAATTTAGGAAAATTTATGGTGGTTTTTATTGATGATGTCTTTAGTAAAAATGAACAAGAACATATTGACCACCTTAGAAAAGTATTTCAATTATTGAGGAAAAACAAATTATTTTCTAAAATTTTGAAATGTGATTTCTTCAAAAAAGAAGTGCAATATGTTTATGTCCGAGAAAGGGATTTGTATGGATCCTGATAAAATTGAAGCTATATTGAGATGGAAGGCCCTAGCTATATAGATGAGTTACAAAACTTTTTAGGACTTACAGGGTTCTATCAAAAATTTATAAGGAATTATGCTAAGATAGCTATTCCAATAATGAATCAACTTAAAGGAAAAGGAAAACAATTTATTTGGACTGATGATCAACATGCTAGTTTTGAAATATCAAAAGTAGCAATTAGTAATGCTCCTATTTTGCAAATAGTGGATCCAAACGAACCATTTGTATTAGAAACAGATGCTAGTAATTTTGTTGTAGGAGTAGTATTATTACAAAAGGAAAGGCTAGTTGCATTTTAAAGTAAAAAGTTGGATAATTCAACTTATGAAAAAGAACTATTTCCAATTATGCATGCTCTTAAAAAGTGGCATCATTATTAAGTTGTATGGTGCAAATTTTGAAGTATTGTCTGACCTTGAGAGTCTTAAATGGTTAAGTACTCAAAAGGAGTTAAAAGGTAGGAAGGCTAGATGGGCCAAAATCCTACATGAGTTTGATTTTCAAATCAAATATAGAAAAGAAAAATTTAATGTCATGGTGGCAAATGCTCTAAGTTGAGCACCCATGATAAATGAGTTGAGTTTTACTCAACTAGAAAGTGAGTTGCTGGCTCACTTAAAAGGAAAATGTGTTATTGACTCTATCTATCAGGTAGTTTAGGGTTACTTGATTAAAAAAGGTAACTCTCAAATAGAGAGTAAATAAAATACAGCTGTTACTAGTGATAAAAGGGTGTCATTTAAAAAAATAGTGGTTCAAAGGAATCACTTAAAGAAGGATCAATAAGTGAAAAAGATCGTTGGAAAAAAATTTCCATCAATAATGGGTACTTGTTATATAAAGGTCGCATTTTTGTACCCAAAGAAAAAAATATTTGTGAGAATATTTTACTACAATGTCATGACAATCCAAGTGTGGGGCATCTGGGAATTTCTAAGACCTATGTACTTGTTAAAAAGATAGTTTTATTGGGCAAGTTTAAATAAGGACATCCAGAATTATGTTATAAAATGCCCTAAGTGCCAAGTCAATAAAGTTTAGCGCCGAAAAGTAGGTAAAATATTGCAACCACTATAAATACCTCATAGTAAGTGGGAAAATATTTATATGGATTTTGTAGTGCGACTACCTCGAACAAGTAGAATACATGATTTAGTGTGGGTAATAGTGGATAGATTAACCAAGTTGATACAATTTATACCAACTAAAAAAGAAGTAAAAACATCAAAATTGGCCAGAATGTTTATCCATCATCTATAAAAATTGTATGGATTGCCAGTAGATATAGTAAGCAACTGAGATACAAAGTTTACAAGCCATTTTTGGAAAAGAAGTGTTCAAAAAGTTGGACACCAAACTTAGTATGAGTACGTTTGGAATCGGTAACGGGTTAATCAAGTCCTAGAAGTTATGCTTTCAGCATATGTTAATCATAAGAAAAACAATTGGGATGAGTATCTTCCATTATTAGAATTTTTTTATAATAGTGCTAAATGTTCTCCTACCGGTTTTAGTCCATTCATGCTAATGTGTGGATTTCAACCTAGAGCACCCATCACTACTAGAGCTTGAGGGCATACTGACGTTAAAATATCGACGCAAATGTCGAACGTCAGTATGCCCGTCGTAATCTTGGAGGAGACAAGTCGGGCGGGCTAATTTGAAATTTTCGTATACCGACGCGTATACCGAAGCACATACCGACGCGTATATCGAAGCACATACCGAAGCATATATCGTTGCTGATACCGACGCACATTCCAAAGTATACACCGGCGCTTATACCGAAGGACATACCGATGCTCGTAAGTTTTTTACAACCGAGAGCGTATTGTTCTCTGTTTTCCGCGGCGTTGCAGAGAAGGTATGCATTTCCTCTTTTCTCCTCTTCTCCTCTTTTCTCCTCTTCTCCTCTTTTCTCTTTTCTCCTCTTTTCTCTTTCTTTCCTCTTTTCTCCTCTTCTCCTTCTCCACTTTTACTAATATGCTCTTGCTTTTGCTTTTTAATTTAGGATATAGGACGTTTAGGGTTTTGTGTTTTTTTTGGCTCTCTATGCATGTTGAGAGCTCTCTATGTATGCATAGATCTCCTAATGCATGCATAGAGATTTTAGGGTTTTGTATTACTTTGTATTAGTTCTTATTCTTATGTTTAATTTACTAATTATTTTGTTTAATATTTTGTTTTGCAGCTCTTTCACCAATCCTCTCCTTCAGCTTCGCAAAAAAGAGGTAGACCCTCTTTCGATTTTCCTTGTTTATGCTTTTTTCTACGTATTATTGCATCCCTGTTTTATGGTTTAGGGTTAGTTTAGGGTTCTTGCAAGCTTATACATAGGATTAATTCAAGATCTATGCATAAAACCTATCATAAGCTTGCAATCTCTATGCATAGCCTTCTTGCAAGCTTTATGCATAAGCTATATTCATAGAGCTTGCGAGCTTGTGAAATCTCTATGCATAAGCTCTATGCATAGGCTTTATGCATAGAGTTTGCAAGCTTATAAAATCTCTATGCATAGGTTTCTTGAAAGCTTGCATGGACATTGTACATAGAGCTTTCATAGCCTTCTTGTTGAAAGCTCTATGCATAGCCTTCTTGTAAAAGCTAAATGCATATGCTCTATGTATAGGCTTTATACATAGAGGTTGTAAGATTATGAAAGCTCTATACATAGGGCTTGTAAGCTCATGCAAGCTCTATACATAGAGTTTATGCATAGAGCTATATGAATCTAGCTGAATGCATGAATTAAGATCTATGCATAAAGCTTAATACATAATGTTTTATGTATAAATCTTATGGATGAGCTTTATGCATAAGGCTTCACATGCATTATGTTTTTATGCATAAAGCTTTTTTTGATGTAGAGTGCCTTGCATGGATGGAGAGCATAAGCTTTTTGAATGTTTATACTCTCTTATACATATAACATATATTTCTTATGCTCTGTTTTTCTATGCATAAGGTATTCTCTTTATTCATAGAGTTTATATATGTTATCAAGGTAAGATCTCTTATCCATGCAAGACAAGATCATGTTTATTACACCATTGGGTGATGGGATTAAGGGTTAGCATAGTGCATAAGGCTTATAGCATACAGCTTATGCATAAGACTTATGCATATGGCTTATGCATAGAGCTTATGCATAAGTCTTGCATAGAGCTTATGCATAAGACTTATGCATAGAGCTTATGCATAAGACTTATGCATATGGCTTATGCATAGAGTGTATGCATAAGTCTTGCATAGAGCTTATGCATAAGACACATGCATATGGCTTATGCATAGAGCTTATGCATAAGTCTTGCAGCCTTATTATACAAGCTTATACTTAAGGCTTGCAAGCCTTACTATGCATATGATTGCATAAACCTTATTCATAAAGCTTGCATAAGACTTACGTATAGAGCATTACACATAAGCTTATGTATAGATCATTATGCATAGGCTTTATGCATAAGGCTCTATGCGTTCAGCTTTAGGTGTAGGCTTCTATGCATAGAGCTCAATGTGTAGGCTCTATTTACAGAATCTATGCATATAGATTTTTGCATAAGGCCTTTATAAATAGCTATTTATGAATAGAGATAGCTTCTCTCTCCATCCTTGTTCTAATTATCTTCTTAATTTTGTATGGAGAGAAGATAAGCTAATGTATAAGTTATTTTTAAAATCTCCCTCAACGGCTGGGGAAAAGAAGCCCGTTTGACGCTTTTTTTAATATTTTTAAAGTCTCCCTCAACGGCTGGGGAAAAGAAGCCCGTTTGACGCTTTAAATGTTATTTTTAAAATCTCTCTCACGGCTGGGGAAAAGAAGCCTTGTTTTATGGTTTACATAATGCTTTGTGTAATGCATAATGATTTGTATTTAATGAGCTACATATACATGTTATCCTACTAGATGGAGCCTCTCAATCTTGAAGAGAGAATAGCGTGTCCATGCATGCAATGTAAGTACCAAATCTTTCGAAAACGAAGGATTTGCAACCAGCATGTTCATGACGCTGGCATATTTCCAATGGAGCACTTGCAAAATTTACGGTTTCAATCGTACAACTAAGCAAGTGTGCAACCGCATCTTGATAACATTGCGCCTGTGAATTCTCGTCCCCAACAAAGAATGAGGATATCGCAGGAGGGAGTGATAGATGGAGCTCAATTAACAGCACCCGAGGGAATGGAAGAAGGTCAGGAAATGGAAGAAGGTCCAATGGAAGAAATGTTGGTTGCCTTCATCGAGCAACAAGAAGCTCTCTTCGAGGAGCATGAACATGAAGATCATCAACCACGACATTCTCAACGGTCAAATTATGAACCAGAGGAAGAGGCCATGCGTAAACTTGCACGCCTTCCATTATACAATAGTGCCAACATATCTGTATTGCGTGCATCTCTTACGATGCTAAATTTGCAGTCAATTTTTGGATGGTCTAATACAAGTGTCACTGAACTATTCAAGTAAGGACTTTTTTTGGAGATTACACCTACTGTTAAAATGATAAATTTTCAACTTGTATTTGACTAAATCTTAATAGTAACGATCAGATATTGCCATACTTGCAGGCTTTTGAAAGACCAGATATTGTCCCCTGGCAACGAGATGCCTCCATCTCGTGCAGATGCCAAGAAGTTATTGAAATCCATAGGCATGGATTACAATAATATTCATGCTTGTCGCAATGATTGTTGCCTCTTCCGCCATGAATATGAGCATTTGCAAGAATATCCCCATTGTGGCTCTAACAGATATAGAGAAGATGTTCAGGGGGAAGCTGTCCCGGTAAAGGTTCTTAGGCACTTTCCAATCATCCCAAGAATAAAAAGCATGTTCAGGTGCAAATCTATAGCAAGCTTGATGACATGGCATGCCACAACTCAATCCACAGATGAAGTGATGCGTGTGCCTGCTGATTCACCCGCATGGAGACACATTGAAGAGAAATGGCTGGCTTTTAAGGAAGAACCTCGAAACCTCCATCTTGGCCTAGCAATGGATGGTGTAAACCCTTTTGGTTTAAAGAGCTCTTCATGGAGTACATGTCCTGTTTGCCTTGTGAATTATAATCTTCCGCCATGGTTAGCAATAAAGAAAGGTCATTTGTTGCTCTCATTAATAGTTCCAGGAAAGTACAAGGTGAAGAACATGGATGTATATTTGGCACCGCTTATTGATGAGTTACGCACCTTGTGGAACGGAATTGAAGTGGACATGTCAAAGCAGCAGAGTGGCCAAAGACTTACAACTGTGCAAGGTATTCTCATGTGGACAATGCATGATTGGCCTGGCTATGGAGAATGCTCAGGTTTGTCTATATCGGGTTACAATGCATGTCCTGTATGTGGTCCTCGACTTGATTCAAGATACTCAAAAGCATTACGAAAGAATGTCTACCAAGGACATGTTAGGTATCTTCCAGAAAATCATGAATTGCGGGATGGTAATCTAGGAAGACCTCCTCCAAGTGCATTGAAGGCAAGTGATTGGAAGATCAAATGGGAAGAATGTGGCAACTTGGCATGTCCTGGGATGAAGAGGCTCTCTATCTTTCACCAACTCCCCTATTGGTGTGATCTCCTTATAAACCATTTGCTTGACCCGATGCATATTTTCAAGAATGTAGCTGACATTCTGTGGAAGACCATGACAGGAAAAAAAGAGACTAAAGGCCAAAGGGATGACTTGGAAGAGATTGGTTGCATGCAAGAGTTGTGGGCTCGCACTAGACCCACCAATGGAAAGGTGCTACTTCCAAGAGCCCCATGGGTTTTTAGTAAGATGGAGGAACAACAAGTCAAGAGGACAATTTCAGAGTTTCGGACTCCTACAGGTTGTATGCATTGCTTGAAAAGTGCATTTACAAAGGATGATGATCTTAGTGGCCTCAAGAGTCATGATTGGCACAAGTTTCTACAATTTGTGCTACCCATAGCAATAAAATATTGCCTCACTGAAGACATTAGAGCTACTATCTATAAGATTGGCACATTGGTGCGCTAGATTTCTTCAAAAGAGATAAAGAGAGACACTTTGGAGACAACGCGTTTAAACTCCATAGAGGCAGTCTGCATGGTAGAGAAGTTTTTCCCTACAAGTTTATTAACAATCCAGATGCATCTGCTAGTTCATGTTGTAGATGAGGTTGCAGTTGCTGGAACAGTCCATTCAAGATGGATGTTCTTTTTGGAGAGGTTTATGAAGACATTAAAGGGATTTGTTCGCTAAATGGCTCGCCCAGAGGGTAGTATGTCAGAAGGGTGGCTGATACAAGAGTCCCTTGTTTACATCACTGAATATTTAAGTTTCTCAGATCCAGAGATACCTCGACTATGGTCTCAAGAGTCTAACAGGCGAGTCATTGGTGAGGAACCTCAAGGCTAAGGCATTAAGAGAAAGATGGATAACAATTTGAGGGAAAAAATCAACAAATTTTGCATCTTGTGAACTCTCATGTAATGGAGAAGTGGATTGAGACATATGAAGCTCTCAAGCGACAGTGAGTACAAGATCATTTAAGTTTCAGAAGGAATCGCACTACAAGAAATCTCCCATATCCAGAAGGTATGCAAGCTCTTCCGGACTTTCCCACAGGTAGATGGCTAGAAGCTACAATTTTAGAAGCCAAACATGCTGGTTTAATAATAACAGAGGAGGAGGAGGAGCTTACAAAAGGATGCGATTGGCATGTAAGTGTTTAAGTTCTACATGTCTCTCTTTTTTTTCTCTACATGTCTCAGTGTTTGTTTCTCCATCAACAATCTTTATGTGCTATTTGTAGTATCACAAATATGGGGCATTTTGGTCACATGGATGTCATTTTTGAGTAGAACGAATAGACCAAAGAAGAGCAACCTTTGATTGTGGTGTCACAGCACAGTTTGTTCAAGAAAGTCGTGCAAGTGCAAGTGATGATAACACAATTACTGGAATGCTTGATTACTTTGGAACCATTCAAGATATATTAAAGGTTGGCTTCAGAAGTTTTGAGTTGTTTATCTTTTATGTGAAGTGGTTCAAGGTAATCACGAATGGGCCACATGCAACTATACGTAGAGACAAGAGTGGCCTCATCCAAGTGGACTCCACAAAGGTATGGACCGATCAGCAAGATACTTTTGTGCGCCCAAAGCATTGTGAGCAGGTTGTCTTTAAAGCGGATCCAAAAGCTCCACACTGGCTATTTGTGGTTCGTCGCCCCCCGCACAGTAAGCAAATTTTTGAAGAATTCGAGCTACAAAAAGGTGATGTGGATGCACAGGGTGGTGGAGAGCAGCAAGAACAAGCCGATATCAACAATGAAGAGGAGCAAGCAAATGAAGAGGAGCAACTAGAACAAGATCCAAATAAAGAGGTGCAAACCAAGGAAGCTAAAAAACATGTTGAGGAAGAAGACATAGATGATGACGACATCCTTCATCAAGGGACTTTTAATGATGAGGATGCTGAAATGTACATAGACATAGATCTCTTTGGGGCTACTGATCTTAATGAGGATGATAGAATAGATAATGATTTTTAAAATGATGTATCTTAATGATTATGCAAATAGTTATGACATATTTGTAATGATTTTATGACATTGAAGGTCCTTTCATTGTTTACCATTGTTAATGTTTACCATCATAATCACTACTGTAGGTGCAAGTTGATATAGTTTTACCATTGTTGTTTATCGTTGTTAATGTTTGTCATATGGTTCTTTCATTGTTTACCATGTAATTTTCATTTCGCACAAGTTTGTCATATGGTTTTTTGTCCAACAGGCCATGGGTGACTCACTGCCCTACGACTACAGTCCTGATTTCTCATTTAATCCTACACCGCAGGGCATGAGTCCCCAACAGTTATATGGTTTTCTTTCCTCCATGACTCCAGAGCAGAGAGCCATGGCTCAGAGTTATTGGGGTTCTGGAGCACGGACATCTGCCTCACCATCTGGCTTCGTGACGCCAGTTCCCACACCCGTGGATACGACAGCAGCTCCCACACCTCATACCACACAGCCTTCCACTCCTCTTATATTGGGAGTGGTGGTTACGAAACCATGCGCCATGAATTCGTAAGTATTTGTAGCAATTTTATTTATGTAAATGTATGTATGTGGGCTAAATGTTGATTTCTAAAAGTTATAATTGTTAATCGTTTGTGTAGGAGTTGGCCATGAATCGCCCACCAAGTAGGCGAGAGGAGAAGTACGCTCACAAACATGGCCTTGTGGCCTTATTTGAGATGCTTGAAGAAGAAGGAGAGACCATCAATTGGGAGGCATTACCATGATGTAAGATGACCTTCAAACTAATGGTATATGATCAAAACATTCTTGAGTATTAATGTTTATTTTAATTTCTTATTTATCGATCTGGAAAATAAAAAAACAAGCACGGTTGTTTTTGTGCTCTATTTTAGACAGAATGGTGCTGTCTGTTTGCTGTTGT
This sequence comes from Cibotium barometz, assembly GCF_041138505.1. Taxonomy (NCBI): domain Eukaryota; kingdom Viridiplantae; phylum Streptophyta; class Polypodiopsida; order Cyatheales; family Cibotiaceae; genus Cibotium; species Cibotium barometz. Next base: position 12,976,387 of record NC_141085.1, read on the forward strand.
TGATCCTGTTCATTGCAGGCAGCCAGGCAGCAGCCAGGCAACAGCCAGGCAACACTATTCTGTCTTTAAAAAAAATTTTGGTACAGCGTCGGTATATTCCCCGGTATATACACCGGTATATTCACCGGTATATGTGCCGGTATACATGCCGATACTGCCGCCGTCGGTGAAAGTCGGTATAGGGGCAGGTATACACCCCGGTATAAGTGCTGGTATAGTGGCCGGTATAGACGCTGGTATAGACGCCGGTATTAGCGCCGGTGAAACGTCGGTATAGACACCGATATAGGTGCCGGTATTGTTCCCCGACGCTTATACCGACGTCGTCGTTCCGACGCATATACCGGCGTTTATACCGATGACGGGGCTTTTTTAGACCCCGTTCAATGACGTCGGTATAAGCGCCAGTATTAGGCTAACATGTAGTAGTGCATAGCAGTTGGGTTACAAAAAGAAAATTGCAGAGTGTAAAAGACTTTCTCAAAGACATGCAAGACATGTTAAATGTTGCAAGAAGCGACGTTAAAAGAGTGTAGGATTGTTTTATTAGTTATGAGAAAGGTAAAAGAAGATCAATTAATCTGGAAAAGTTCCAAAGTTAAGTCCAAGATATTTTGGTCCTTATACATACTACAGAAAATGGAAGTGTAGCTTACAAGGTAGCTTTACCTGAAGGATCCATAGTGTTTCATGTTGTTAGACTGAAACGCAAGATGGAAAACAATGATAACATCATTGGAAAAGAATCAATAGTTGATTTTATGAAACCACCTATTCTTCCACATGAACTTGAAAAGATTCTTGAATATCGAGAAAAGAAAACTAGACATTTTGTGTTTAAAGATTGATATACTAAAGATAGACCAGAACAAGGATCTACTTGGGAAAGAGTGACTATACTAAAGAAAAGGTTTCCTGAGTTTTTTTTTTGAGGATGAAAACTTTTCTTTCAAGGGAGATTAAATGTTATGAGAATGATAGAAAACACTAAAAGGTAAGACTAGGAAAGATTATTTATATGTAAAAGGTTGCATATAAACAAGGTTCAGGGGATTTCAAATAGGATTAATAAGCATTAAAGTTCAAGTAAAAAGGGAAGTAGATGGTGCACAATGGAAGCCCAAGGAAACAAAAGAAGGCGCCCCCCTTTCAGGGGTAGTTGAAGCGGCATTGGATAAGTCAAAGGTCAATGTCTAGCCAATGAAAGGTCGAGGGGCTGAAGTTGAAGGCCATGCACCACTTAGGCCTATATAACCATAAGGTCTATTTGGGATATGGTTGGGTGGAGAATAAAATTACTAGTCTTACAAGACCTCAAGCTTATAGTGTAAGGAGCATTACACCAACCATGATTTTTTAAGAGTGATTTGTGATGTGGCAGTCTCACAGACATGATTGATAATCACGCCGTGATTCGTTATCCGTGTGCTCTCACGATTGGACTATAAGATGGAATCTTTAAGATGCATTTAATGCATAATCTTTAAGATGCATTTATCCGTGTGCTCACGATTGGACTATAAGATGGAATCTTTAAGATACATAATGCATAATCCCATAAATCACGAAACAAATATGTTTTCAAAAAAATCATGCATAATCCCATAAATCACGAAACAAATATGTTTTCAAAAAAATCATGTTGTGAATGAAAATCATGGTCGTGATTTTGTAGTTTGCAGAATCATGTTAGCATGATTTTGCGAGTTTTAACAAAAATCAATGTTTCAAGGGTGCAAATCTTAATTTTTTCAGTTTAGATTATCTAGTTTCTTGCAACATGAGTATTATAAAGGCAACAAGACATGGAATTAATGGCTCTTTTTATTTTTATTTTGAAGAGTTTAGAACACTACAAGACAATGCTGCCATACACGCGTTTCATACACGCGATAAATTACGAACGCGTGTATGGTCGCGCTTGTATTTGAATAGAATCGGGCGCGTGTATTTTAGCATTTAAGCTCGCGTGTATATTTGCATTTATCAACGCGTGTATAAACGCGTTTATATACATGCAGTAATACACGCATAAATACACGATAATATTCACGGGGTAATACTCGCTATTATACACGGATAAATACACGCTACTATACACGGATTAATACACGCATGGCAGAGAAAAACTGGAAAAAAAACTGAATTCCTTTACACAATTAAAAACTATTTTCCTTAAACCATCTCATAGTACATTACAGTATACATCATTACACAATCCCACTACATGCATTTACAACAATGAAATATATTCAAAAATAAATCATGCATATGAGATGATAGAAATGTCATCAATTTAGAACATACAGTGACGGATTGGTTAGGGTTCGATCTCATCTTCAATAAGATCCATCCTTGCCAAACGATCAACATCAATATCCATTTGATCAATTGGTAAGGCTACGATTAAATTTATTCCACTATCGATATTCTGTACTCCATTGATAATGGTATCGATGTCCTGATCATCCTCATCAACATCACCATCATCCTCAATGGTAGGGTCATTCTCATGATCATGAGAAATGGCATGCTCATCCTCATTATCATGATCATCTCTTATTTCTTGATCATCGATCACAACATCTTCAATGGCATGTTCGACGTCATCTTCATTGCGGCTTGTTACATCCTCCATATGCTCCATATCAGTGAATGTATTATACATCACTTTGGAACGTGGTGCAATAGGGATGACGTACCACCATTTGATGTCATGCACCATTGGTAGATAGATAACCTACTCAAATACACACAGTACAGTAATTAATTAGCATATCAAAAGTCAAGGGGTACGCGAGCTTAGATATATATGTACATGAAACACATTAGTAAAAAAATGCATACCTGCTCACATTGTTGTGGCAATACGAGCCTATCTGTCTTTGTTTGCCAGAACTTTGTAGAGTCAATAGTTACATATCCACTTGCATGGCGTTTTATCGTTGCATCAGGCCCTTTTTCCACCATATTCATTTGCCATTTGACATCCAAAACATACACAAAGAAGCGACGAAAGTCAAGCCTAAATATGTCTTGGATTATGCCACAATAATCATCCATTTTTTCATTAGCTCCCTCAAAGCTACTAATGACACCGCAATCTTGTGTATTTCTCTTTTCATCAATTCTTTGTGTTCGAAAATGCTTGCCTTCACACCATATAGCATTGAACATAGTGCACTGGACCAAAATAGAAGCAATATTTGTGTAAGCAATGTGAATAAATATTAAAAGCAAATCACTTACAACTAATGCAAAACATTAGTTCTATGTACCTTTGACATGCATCCTCGTGCATACTCCCATTCTTCCGCCGTGATATGCAGCCCCTCGTCGCTCTCTGCTCTCTCCATTTCCTCATGCAACCAATCAACATGGATATCATTCGGAAGTGTTGCTAGATGCTTAGGGTACGCCTTCCGAGAGCCATGTTGCCTCCGAAAGAGAGCTCTTTCTGCTTGCCTTTTTGTCTTTGCATCCTCATATCTTGTAACCCATCTGCTCATCACATCACTATTAAGGATACAAGTGAAATTGAGATCATCAATCAATGTTCTGTCAATTACTTTACTCTGTCCTTTTCCTTGAGGCACAATAGAGGTCATCCTCAAGTCCTCTTCATTGCTCCATAGTCGTGGCAAAGAGCTGTCCACCTGACCAAGAAATTCTGAAATATATACAAGAGACTCTTGTATCAACCAACCCTCGGCCATGCTTCCTTCAGGCCTTGCACTTTGCCTCACAAAGTCTTTTAAGGTCTTCATGAAGCGCTCTAGGAAGAACATCCAACGTGCATGCACAGTACCACATAAAGCAATTTCGTCCACTAAATGCACAATGAGATGTAGTTGACTTGTGAGAATGGTTCGCGGAAAAGTCTCCTCTACCAAACAAACCACCTCCACTGCCATAACACGCGCATCATCCAACGTGGCTGGATCAATTGCTTTGGAACTAACATATCTGAAAAATAAATAAATAGTACGTTATACCTCATGCACGTTCATTTTGCAAGGTATAATGAAGGGTGATCTGAGCATGGGTTTTACATACCTCACAAGCTTGCCCATCTTATAAATACATTTTTTCAAACTCTTATTCGCACAATGGTCGATGCTAGTAGGTAGTATGAACTGCGCACATAAGAGCACATTTATGGTTTATGGCATTACAAAATTTAATTTCAACGTACGTACAAGACTTGGAAAACACTTACTTGAAGCATCTTGTGCCAATCGTGGGACTTCAACCCATATAGTTGCTCAACGCCTCTTTTCTTAGTGGTTGTAAAGGCTCCCTTCAATGATCTCATGCATCCAGTGGGAGTACGCAAAGTGGTGATGGCCTGCTTCTCCTCTTTCTTTGATATAATCCATGGTGCAGGCGGAAGACGAACGTGCCCACCCACCTCTCGTGGCCAAGCTTGAAGCATACGTCCTGCGACCCGCAAGTCCTCACGTACGCTAACATTGTCTCGTTTACCAGTAATATGTTCCCAAATACCAGATCCCACATTCTTGAAGATGTGCATGGGTACCATGTTAGGGTGTGGTACTGCATCCTGCTTCAATTTATCAAATTATATGTTACAACTCTATTAATTTAATTTGGATACCATGAGTCATTTGAATACCATCAATTTACATCTACTCACCTCTAAACCTGTTTGATTCCATTCTCCATACATGGAGATGTGATTCAAGGTAATTCGACGTGCTCGTACAATGCATCCTTGACATCGATTACACATACATTTGATCCGTTGTCCCAACCACACATCGCGATTACGATGACGCATTGTCTCATCTTCCCCAGAACTGCTTGAAGAGGTTGATGACATCCTGTGTACAAATCAGAAAACACAAAATCATTATATGTTTTTAATGAAAGCACAAAATCGCGTATATTGACGCGGCTATCTCCTAAAAATTGCGTGTATTCACGCGGCTACTTCCTAAAAAGCGCGTGTATTCACGCGGCTACTTTCTGCAAAACGCGTGTACAAACGCAGCTAAAATCACATACACGCGAATATACCCGCGTGTATAAACGCGAATATAAACGCGGCGGTATGTTTAAACTAAAAATAGCCCGCCTTCCCCAAATATAGATTTTGAACTAAGAAATCAACAGTGCATGCGTTTTCGCCTGTTTTCGCCTCTTCCAACAGCAAGGAGGGAGCAGAGAAAGGAGCACACACACGGGAGAAGGAGGGAGCAGAGAAGGAGCAGAGAAGACTCACTTTTTCAGAGGTGAGTCACTTCGTCCTGTGCCTTGTCTCTTTTGTCAGATTTGTTTACTTTGCTCTTTGCTCTTTGGGTTTGTCTTTTTGCACACGATTGGGTTACTGCATCCTGACAGGGGCGACAATGGCTGGTCCGTCGGGGGATCGGTCTTTTCGAGAAAATTTTTTCGCAGGTCGCGTGTACGAATGCGTGTAGAAACGCGTGTAAACTGTCTGCAGAGTATGTTCACGCGCATATACACGCGTTTTTGGATGGGTGTATACACGCGTTTTTTGACGGGTGTATACACGCGTTTCTGCAGACAGAAAACTGCGGTGTTTCAGATTTCATGATTTGCAGGCAACTGACTTGAATGATGATATTTGTGTGAGTCAAGAGACAGCCCATGATGTACATGAAGATGTTTGTTGTAGGTTCTTTATGGATATTCCAGGTTCTTCATCCGATCCATTTGCGTACAGCAATTGGTTGATGGAGATGATGAATCACTTTGGGCGCCAACCTGGTCCGATTGAGCTTACAGAGTATATGTATGCCCATCCCCCTCCTTCCCTGCCTGGTGTCTATACCCCTACCGCGAGTATCCAGGGCACTCCAGTGCCGTCTATTCCTCCGAGTCCGACGAGACGGCATGTAGCTTCTCCTCTTCCACGTCCACCGAGGAGACATACCTCGTCCCAGACACACTCACGTACACCCTCACAGCCACCATCACGTGCTCCCTCAGAGCCACCGTCACGTCAGGGCTCACAGCCACCGTCACGTAGACAATCCCCCAGTCGTGACTCCACCCGCAGCAGTAGGAAGAGTGGGAGTGGAGGATGCGGCGGGTGCTTTGGTGGGGGAGGTGGGGGAAGTGGGGGAGGTAGTAGGGCACGCGGTGAGAGAGGAGATAGAGAGAGAAGAGTTAGAGAAGACAGTTCGGAAGAGGAGGAGATGAGAGAGATAGAGAGAGTAGTCTGCTATGATGTGACAGGGCGGGATAGTGATGGTGGATGCGAGGGGGAGGGAGGTAATGGAGTACATGCGTGGGGTAGTATCAAACTCATATAGAAATTGTTTTATTAAATTTAAAGATCAAAATAGCCGATTAGTTGGGGAGGTGATAGAGGCTGTACATAGTCGGTACCCATATCCCCCACATGCTACATTCTCGGATGTATGGGGAAGGACGCGAATAAGGGAGATCTTAAGTAATAAAAGATATCACCTTAAAAAACTCGCGTACGATGACCGGCTAAATGTAGCTGCGGGTGGCTATCCTGCCGAGAAACCTGCCACTGCGCACAAACGCGAGTGGAAGGAGGCAAAGAAACGAGCAGAGGGTGGCGTGAAGAGCAGGCAGCATGTGGAGGCACGACGGATCCAGATGGAGACCATTGGATCTTCGCATTTCGGATCTGGCGGCGTCGAGTCAAGGGAGGCAGAGTTCGTAAGTATCCTGCCACTTTATTTGATTGTTTACTTAATTCATTGATTCTATGATTGTTTTAATCTTACAAATTGTGTTGATTATGATACAGCGGCGGGTTACGGGGAGGAAGCCCACAACCCACGATACTGCGTATGCTCGCCGGCATAGCAGATGTGACACGTGGGCCATCTTCAGAGCCGAGGGACGTATTACGGACGCGCAGTTTGAGATGGCCATGAGACCATACGGTCGACAGGTACTTGAAAATTTGTAACGAATGGTTTTGGTTTATTGAATTGCATATATATATACTTATATACTATATATTACTTGAACAGGCACAAGCTGCTGATGATCCACCGGCCGCCGCTGCAGAGGGTGGACGTGAGCACTACTCCTCGGACATTCCGACCGATGTGAGCTCATCTGAGCATGGGGGGAGCACCGAGTCATCATCTGGGTCTGAGTAGTACTCAGACTTGTAGTATCACATTCCATATTGAGGATGTGATTGTATATATTTTTTTGTAAACTCAAGCCATGGGCTACTTCGAGATATGGACTCCCTTGTATACATGTATGAAATTTTGATAGTAATATTGAATTGATTGATCGATAGTATTACATTCATGTCTGTCTTGAATCGTGTAATGACAATGTATGCATTCATGTCGTTCTTGTCTTAATCTCCCTCGTGCATATGTTCTTCGTGGATGGTCTAATGGGATGGTCTAATGTACCAAAAACCCTAAAAAGAGAATGCTATTGGGTGCTGGAATGCTGGAACAGTATTCAGGCACCAAATAGCACTCTCTGGATTTTTTTTTTTGCTCTCTGTTCGCGTGTATAAACGCGTCAGACTTGCTAAAACATGCGTGTATCTGCGCGGATACCCTGGAAATTACGCGTGTATTAATGTGTATAAACTGGCAATCACGCGTGTATAAGCGCATCTAAATTAAAGAAACGCGTGTATAGACGCAGGTATAAACGCGTCTGGGACATTGGAACTGAACAGGATGCGGCTATACACCCGTGTATAAGCGCGTCTAATATAAGAAAAAGCGTGTATAGCCGCGTGTATCAATGCGTCTGTGTAAAAAACGTGGCTACACACCCGTGTATACGCGCGTCTGAGTGGTACTATACACGCGGTTTTACACGCATGTCTCTGGCCGCGATGATACACGCGCTGATACACGGGCCCGCTACTTTTTTTCACAAGTCATTTTTAGCGGCTAAGAGCGCGGGTATGAGCCCAATCCCTTGTAGTGGAAAATGTAAAAAATGGGTGTTCCCTACACAATTACGATAGTCATTATGAAGTTTTCACCATGCAAGTATTAATGCAAATTCTTTTTTTGTTGATTTCCTAACTTTAGAACAACTTGAAATGATGAAACAATGCAAAACAGTTCTTTTTCCTCTTCTTCACAACCTTATTCAAAACATATTCTCTTCTCCACCAATTATGTAGCTTCAAACATCCATATTAAGGTAAAAGAGGCTTGTAAGAAGATGTCAATGAGTGTAAATAGAGTAGAAAATACCGGTGGTTTGCTAACAGCGGTGGCACCAACAATGTTGCTAGCTACACCATCCCTCTCCTAGTGTGAAGGAAAATGCTCACCTTAGCTTGTCATCACAGGGGGAATTTTCGATGTGTAAGCTCCTGATTTTCTAGTATTAGCTAGCACCACTCTCTTGCATCCTCCTCAAGCTATCACCACCACCAATGAGGTTGCCATTCTACATACAATTCTGCATACAAGGACATTTATTCTTCTCAATTTACACTCAAGAATACAAGCATGAAAGGAACATGTACCAAGAATATAGCTAAGATGGAGAGATTCATATTTACACTCAAGAATACTAATGTTGGTACACTCTCATATTTAATGGAGAGATGCTAAGCTAATCCCAAAATGGTGTTAACAATAGGTCATGAATGAGTGGCACTTTGCTGTCATCTATTGAAATGCCATTCTGCGAGATAATGTCCCAATATAATAGTATCTTATGCAAAATTAGCATGTCAAAGAGTTAATCCTTCAAAACTGTCCTCAAGTTGAAGATATTTACATTTCTTTGGATCAAGCTGGTACTAATCATTGTGTGGATCAAGAAAAGAGAAAGAATCCTCTAGAAAAAATAGTGTTACTATTTATGAAGTGAAAATTTGAAAAGAAAACATAATAAAATACCTAACTAGAACTTAAAGAAAAAATAACCTTGTAAGTGGTCCAATGCTATAATGTGACAAGATCAAAGTGGGTCCTTGACATCTATATTATATATAGGCTCTCCAAATCCACCCCAAGATATATATGGAGGATTCTCAGGCTGTCATGTGGAGCATCGAGTTCAGCTGCTTTTAGACTCATACACCTTCTTTAGATTGTCCCAAGCTTATTTGGGAGAGTCAGTACCTCCCTCAAATGGCTGAGGATGTCATCCTTCACACTCAGCTTTATCATGTGAACAATAAACATGGCCTTCTTGTCCCATTTTGCTTGGGATTCAGTAGTGAGATCAGTTGGTCTCTCCATAGAAACCATCTCCCAACTATCTTCGAAGAATAATAGTGACTCCATCTTTAGCTTCCATGTTGCATAGTTTGTATTATTGAGTTTTTCAGCTCCTTCCAAGTGTAGGCTACTGAAGTTGGGTGCCGTTGACTCAGAAAAATAGTTAGCTCATTCTGCCTTTGGATTCTAAGAGCTGGAGTTGTCTCCGATAGCTGTTTTTTACTGTAGTAAACCTAGTCACAAGAAAGTAAACTCGGTTAAATGAGTAAACCTAGCCAAAAAAGTAAACCTGGCCAAACTTTGAATGCCGACTCCGAGAATATGCGAAGAGATGTGTGGCAACAACCGGTGATTGTCAGCCCAACAAGTCGGTGGTTGTCAGAGCAGGTCAAGGGCTATTAGCAGGTCGATGGCTTGTCAATAGTAGGAGGTTGATGGCTTGTCAGTAGTAGCAGGTCAACTCAGATGATTGACTCTGATGCTTAATTTAGATGGCTGATTCCATCAGTCGATTCAGGAAGTAAATATTACAGTTGGCTTGAGTAGCTAGTTCAGATAGGTGGCTCCGATAGCTGTTTTAGACAACTAGCTCCGATAGTTATTTCAGATAGCTGGCTCTGATATAGCCAGAAGATGACGTGCCTTCATACGGATGGAAGATGACATGGGGTCGAAAGATGATGTGGCTTCGGATGGCCAAAAGATGATGTGACTTTCACAGGTCAGATGATGATGCAACTTCAACAGATCGGAAGATGACATAGCATCAATAGGTCGAATGATGACATGGCATTAGTAGGTTGGAAGCTAATGCAGATTCTGTAGATCTGAGTGTGCACACGAAAGTGGTTGATGTTGAATCTACAACCCTAGTTGAGAATGTTGAATGCCAGAATGTAGAAGACTGACTTAAGTGCTGACGTGGGAGCAGAATAACTACAGATCTGAGGCAACATGTGACTGAAGTTGATGCATATGATCATGTGCTTGATCTCAGAGGCTGGGTGGCACCTAGGCAGACTCTACACAATGGCAGTAAATGAGGTTATGATACCATGTAAAAATAGTGAGGAAAGGAGGAAACAAGACATAACAACCACATCACATCTTATTGAAGGAATAAGTGAAAATTGAATCAACACTGTTTATATTTTTGAAATAGATGAGATATAAGAGTGATAAATTTTGAATCAACACTGTTTATATTTTTGAAATAGATGAGATATAAGAGTGATAAATTGAATCAACACTGTTTATATTTTTGAAATAGATGAGATATAAGAGTGATAAATTTTGAATCTAATCTATGGATGGGCTAATCCCAAAAACCCTAATCCTAGTTATACTAAGGAGCTCAAATAGCTCAGATCTGACAATTCATACTATGTTGTGAGTGTCAGCCTTAGGCTACACTCAGTATAGGTGGCTTTTGCTCACTCTCTTGTTCACTTGTAGCAGCTGCATACAGAACATGCTTTTATAATGATCCAAGATGAATAGCTCATCCGCCGATAGTAAACGCGTCACGTCGAGGCTTCATCTCCACCAATGTAATCACTTAGGTGTGACCAGAGATTTTGCATTTTCCTCTTAGCTGAATTGCATCGGTTAGGTAGAACTACTCCCATAGAAGAGGGGGACCTATAATTCCTCCTTTGACGTAGGAATTCTATTCATCACCAATCAGGTGTGGCGCATTTTTCCAAGGCTTTGCAAACCTTAAATGGTCTGAACTTACATCATTTAATAGATTGGTCTCTCTTGGGTACCACATTACCACGATAACTGGTATTTCTTGGGCACCTCTATTATAAACAAATAGACATTTACTCTCGGGTGTCTATGAAAATTTTACTCTCGAGACATATGCCTCTAGAATTCCCTAGTCCGATCAATACACAACTATGCATGCAGCCGTGTGTACCATTGTGTACTATAATGCAGATGTATGCCTCTAGGATTCACTAGTCTGATCATCATGCGACCGTGTGTATCATTGTGTACTATAAAGCGACACTTTTGTAACATTCACTCAATGCAGCTTAGCACTCTCTCAAGGATGCCTCTAGAATTGAGTCTCAGTACCATGAGCATACTCAATGCAGCCGTGTGTATAGTTGTGTGCTATAATGTAACACTCCTGTAACATTCACTCTTTGTAGCCACCACTCTCTCACCACATTTTCTCACTAGTGGTGCAACAACATCACATGCGGCTATGCCCTCATCCTTTTAATTTATAGTGGTCGGTATGTTAATATTTTGATGCATATACCGATGGTTTAATCAACAAATACACCGAACTATATTTCGATGCTTTTAACGACAACTGTGTATGCCGATGCTTATTTTGGCAGTCCTATATCGATGCTTTTACCAACAACCGGGAGGATAAAGGCAAAGAAAATCTCAAGTCTATAATGTTGGTATGGGGTCATTCCCTTGTCGTGTATTGGCATCTTTTTCAAAGAAACAAGAGGAAGTTATACAAACACAATGTCATAAACTAAGAATCGTTTATTTCATTAATCAAATTAAATCTCCTCGTACAAATTCTCTCTCATGTTTGTATATATAGGTGCTAAATTTTTAGAAAAAAGGGAGTTATAGAATTTTTATACAACTTCATAAACTAGAATCCTTTATAAATAATTTGGTTAATTTTTAGTTAAATGAGATCTCATTCAAATTGTTGCGACTCTCTCTCTCTCTCTCTCTCTCTCTCTCGGGTTCTTGGGGTAGTTTAGTATGATGTAAAAACAATTCTTCTTCTTCTTCTCTCTCATGTTTGTTAAAAAAAAGCTATGTATGTGTTAAATGTTTGTAAAAAAGGGAGTTATAAAAATGTAACTTTAGTACACTTGCGTAATTTTCAACTCCTCATTCAAGCTGTTGCAACTCTCTCCCTCTCTCACAAAGGTAGTCTCTCTCTCTCTCTCTCTCTCTCTCTCTCTCGTTTTTGGTTTAGTCCCATCTGATTGAAAAACAATTCTTCTTCTTCTTCTCTCTTTCTCCTCTCTGGGGATGGATGATTATCATTGATAATTGATCTGCTGCCTGCAGGTCATCATAAGCAACCGGTTGATTGATTTTGCATGCAATGAGGCAACATGTGTGCTTGGAAGAACACTTGTCCTCAGCTAATTCCGTTTGCTGAGAGCATTGTTATTAGTAGAAGCAGGCAGATTAGCCATTTGCACGTAGGCTTCTACCACCCAAAAAAAAAAAAAGGGAAGAGAGGAGCTTTTGGGAAAAAAATCTTTTATCACACGACTTCTTTTAAAAATATATATTATTATGGTAGTTTGATTTACTTTGAATGTCGCCACTTCAGAAATTCACTAGGTACTGTAATAGATATCATCTCATGATCCACGTACAAATGATATATATTACATACAAAGGTGTCATTTACAATCTGATGAGGCGATCAAGGATTGTTCAGATTCATAAGAAAATTATCCAGGAAATTAAGAAAATCTGGGGTCTCCGCAGGAGGTTCTTGAGCCGCTATGACCCAAAAAAAAGAGGAAGGGTCCATTTCACGCAGAGAGCTCACTCCATTAAGATGTATGGAGAGGTGTTGATGTTGATGCATAGAGATCGGAGAGGCGCCTGAAGCGAGGTGGCTTCAAAGATCTATTAACTCTAGCATTAATTGAGTTTGTATTGTTATTAGTGATGCACTGATTAAGGGCCGTCTCATTATCGGAGGCCTGCTGCAATAATATGGCATGCAGTTTTCTCTTATGGCTGATTGGCGCTGGCGCCTCGGGAGTTGATTCTAGTGATAACGATGAGCCGCCCCCATGCTTCATTTGTAGGAGAACGTAGGCCACTAAGAGCTCTGTAGAGTCGCAATTGGTGGTGATGTTAGGATTGTCAGCCTGCAGCAGGTGAACGCTTGCAATTGATGATGAAGCGCTGATGAGCCGCCCCATGCTTCATTTGTAGGCCACTAAGAGCTCTCTGTAGGGTCGGAATTAGTGGTGATGTTAGGGTTGTTGGCCTGCTGCAGGTGAACGCTTAATGACGAAGTGCTCATCATCGTAATAATATATATTTCGAGTTAATGAAATGATGATAACAAGTTAATTAAGACAGAAAAAAAAAATGTACATACTAAGAACCCAAAAAATACACAAAACAAAAGAGCAGACCCAACAAAAGATAAAATTGACAGCATAAAGAAATCGTAAATTTTACAACGAACTGAAATTTTTGAACATAACAGCAAACTGCAAATTTCGTAAACTTAAACCAATTAAACATTTACTTTTTATTATTATTTTTTCCTAACGTAGACAATGTGTGTGAGAGAGAGAGAGGGGGGGAGAGCGACGACAAGAGATATGTGACGATAGTGGTATACATTAGAGAGAGAGAGAGAGAGTGTGAGGGAGAGAGCGCCGGTGCAGCGTGACTGAGAATAGTACGATACAAAAAAACGAGTTCTTAGCTAAGCTTTCCTTTCTAATTTTTTTTCCATGCTAAAATTAGAAAGGCATGCTTATCTTTTCCCAGAAATTCATGAAATACTTTCGAATCACTAAATATAAACCTTTCAAAAAGGCTATGCAACATAGTTTTCTAGAGTCCATGGACTGTTTTTATATATTCAAATATACAAAAAGATTTTGGGTACTTATTTTTCGGGTGTCTTTTAATCAAAAAAAATTCCAAGCCTTGTAACCTTTGAGTAACCTTAGTGTAGAAATTAAATTTTCTCATAACCCTAAGGTGTAAGGTTTGTTTAATATTTTTTATCGAATTTATATTTTCTAGTCTTTTAAACGTGCTTTGAATTTTAATCCTTCCAGGTCGGAAAACAACCAGCATCAAGACATAGACCAAGAAAACAGTACATAAAAATACACAAAATAAAAGAGCACAAATATTATAACAGGCTCAAAATGTTAAAATTTACAGCAACCCAACAAAAGATAAAATTGACAGCAAACAAGAAATTGTAAATTTTACAACGAACTCAAATTTTTTAACATAACAACAAACTCCAAATTTCAGAAACTTAAGGTAAAAACATTCACTTATTATTATTATTATTTTCTAATGTAGAGAGAGAGAGAGAGAGAGAGAGCGTTTGGTGCAGTCCAACGAGCATGACAGAGAGGATGATACAGAAGAATGAGTTATTAGCAACTGAGCTCTCCTTTCTTTAAAAAAATTTTCCCACACTAAAATTAGAAAGGCATGCTTATCTTCAATATCATGCTTATCTTTTCCCAGAATTTCATGAAATGTGTTCGAATTACTGAGTATGAACCTTTCAAAAATTCTATGCAGCATAGTTTTCTACAGTCCATGGGTTGTTGCTTATACAATCAAATATACAAAAAGACTTTGGGTGTCTTTTACTTAAATTTATTTTCCAAGGTTTGTAACATTTGAGTAACCTTAGTGTAGAAATTAATTTTTCTCTAAGATGTAAGGTTCGTTTAATATTTTTTATGGAATTTATTTTTGCCAGTGTTTTAAATCTACTTCGAATTTTAATCCTTCTACCTGAGAAAAAAACTAGCATCAAGACATAAACGAAAAAAAAAACATACCAAGAACCCAAAAAATACACAAAACAAAAGAGAAAAAATATTATAACAGGCTCAAAATTTTAAAATTTATAGTAGACCCAAGAGAGGATAAAATTGATAGCAAACAAGACATCATAAATTTTACAACGAATTGAAATATTTGAACAGAATAGCAAGCTACAAATTTCAAAAACTTAAAATAAAAACATTTACTTTTTTTTGTAACGTAGAGTCTGTCTTTGTGTGTGTGTGTAAGAGAGGGAGAGAGACAGAGAGAGAGACACACACACACACACACACACACACACACACAGAGAGAGAGTGCAATCGGACCTTTAATTTTCTTGAAGAGAATAATCAAAAAACTCATAAAATTTATCAAATATGAAAACAACTACTTGAATTAAATTGAAAATTAAAAGCACATAACAAACATAAGGCAAGAGAAAGAAATACATCACCATCAACACAAGGCAACACAAGACTGAGTGCAATCTTCCCCCCCCAACGTGAGTGGCTTCTTCTCGCGTGGGTATTTGTGATATATTCCAAAAGTAGGCTTTCAGTCAAAAATAAAGTATACATCCATATTTGGACTTTGCCATTTAATTAGCCTTTGTCCTCAATTAACCTTTGTCCTCAAACTTTCTAAGGTTTGCACTATTTTTTCTAATACAATAATCTAGCTTGTGCACATATGCACATTACAAAATAAATCAACTAATGCTCATACGCACACTATACAATAAATTAACACGTGCACGCATACACATCACACTGATATTAAAATAATATCAAATGCCATATTACAGCCACAAAATATTGTGAATATAGTAATGAGATCTGTCCACACACCACGACTCAATCCACCATCCGTGCGACACCTAAATCGGTACCCTCGCACTGTGCAACACCTAAATCGGTACCCTTGCACACCTCATCACCTAAACTCATAAACATAAACCAAGTCAGTAGTAACAATCAATTGACATCACATTAATCAATCCTAACGTGTTCATGAGAAATAGGCATCATAAAAAATATATATAAATCAAATATTAAATGACCATTCGTTAAATAACATGGATCATAACAGTCTCCCCTGTTGGAAATCAACTGTCCTCACTTGCGCAATCAATGAGTGGATGGCTTCATGGCATAAGTGGAGGACAAGATCATCACATCAAACAATTTCTGAAAATAAAACCAAACAAGTGAACGCATGTAAAAGGAATCTAAGTGTCAGTATACTTGATGAGGTGTGCAAGGGTACCGATTTAGGTGTCGCACGGATGGGCGATTGAGTCATGGCGTGTGGACAGATCTCATTACTATATTCACAATATTTTGTGGCTGTAATATGGCATTTGATATTATTTTAACATCAGTGTGATGTGTATGTGTGCATGCATCAATTTATTGTACAGTGTGCGTACGAGCATTAGTTGATTTATTTTGTAATGTGCATATGTGCATAAGTTAGATTATTGTATTAGAAAAAATAGTACAAACCTTAGAAGGTTTGAGGACAAAGGTTAATTGAGGACAAAGGCTAATTAAATGGCAAAGTCCAAATATGGATGTATACTTTATTTTTGGCTGAAAGTCTACTTTTGGAATATATCACAAATACCCACGCGAGAAGAAGCCACTCACGTTGGGGGGGGGGAGATTGCACCCTTGTGTTGATGGTGATGTATTTCTTTCTCTTGCCTTATGTTTGTTATGTGCTTTAATTTTCAATTTAATTCAAGTAGTTGTTTTCATATTTGATAAATTTTATGAGTTTTTGATTATTCCCTTCAAGAAAATTAAAGGGTCCGGTTGTTGCAGTGGTATCAGAGCTTTGGTGTAATTTAATTTTCTTGAAGGCGGTCAAAAGAGGTAAAAGAGACAAAAACAGAAAAGTGATTTTGGTAATTTTCTTGAATTTTAATTGAAGAAGAACACGTTTAGAGAATTTTGTTTATGTATGGATGAAATAAAGCTTGTTTTTGACCATTGGGTAATCAATCTCCATCAATCTATTGTCCAAAGGGTAAAACTAGGTGAAAAACCATTAGTGGGTTTCTCAAAACCATAAAACCACCTTCCTCTTCACTAATCCTCTTCCTAATTTGTCTGTACGGATTGAAAGAGCAAGCAGAGGAGCATGGAGAGCCATAAGCAGAATTGCTAAACCTTTCCTTTGCTCAATTTCTATAATAGAGGGATGAGAATTCTTCAAGAGTTACTTTCAAAAAAAACTACTAACACCATATTAGATAATTTGGGAAAAATCCCATTCCCATTTGAAAAATGGGATCATGGTGAACCTATCCAAGCTTTTGTCAAAACCCCATCATGTGACATATCATTGGAAAGATCTTGAAGAGTAGGATCTAAATCTATAATGTCCGACAAATTTGGAGTTAATATGCTCAAGATATGGCCAAAACTATGTTAAAAAGGTAATTCCCAAAGTATGAGATTTTTCCCAAATTATCTAATATTGTCTTTACTTTTAATTTTTATTTTCCCTCTCCTCCTCAGTTGATGCGCTGGGCGCAAATCTTAGAGTAATATATATATATATAATATATATATATAATTTCCAATCTCTCTCTCTCCCTCCTTCATACCCGAGCGGCAACGCGAGGAGGCGCTAAATTTTTTCTTTCTCCATCCGGCTGGCGGCGGCGAGACCTGCGATTTCAGGGCCGGGAGGATTTTCAGATTTGCCCGAAATAGAGGCACTGATTTTATTATTATTATTATTATTAGTCTCCCTTTTTAATCTGCACGTTACTTGCAACCGTTGCCCGAACTAGTGGGAGAAGATTGATAGTCTCAAGAAGAGAGAGGATTGATAGTTTAAATTTATAAAGAATCGGAATAATATATATAAATATATTTTTGTTATTGTAATAAAGCTTTGACAAAGCTTTATAGAGATAAAGCTTCATAATTGTAATAATAATAATAATTAATAAAAAAGCTTCATATTATTACTATTATTATTTTTCATTTCTCTTCTTTATTCATGCGCTGAGCACACCCTAGTAGAAGGAAAATTATTTTACTATATATATATCTAAGCTTTTGACTAAGCTTTAAAAGCTTTCAAATAAGCTTAAAGCTTTACAAATGAGATTAGTAAAATGTTTTACAAAAGAAAAATATTTTTTGACTATTCCCATCATATTTTATGAAAAATAATCTCATGTGCATATAGCTAGTTTGGATTTCTTCTACAGGATTTTAGAATTTACCTCAAGAGAAATTTTGAGAGTTATCAAATTCTTGGGAATAATGTTGTTTTCTAAATCCTCATGAAGTACAAATAATATAAACAGCTTGTTAGTGAAGATATCATTAAAATGTTGCTTTAACCTACGTCTAGTTTTCTAATTTTAAAAGTACATGGATTATTTCTTGAAAAATTATGCATTTGTGTATTGAGCTAACTTGGCAGGACTCACATCTAGTTCGACGTTTCATATGAGATAAGAAACCCTATCTTTTCTCTTGTTTTAATTTTTCCTATTCCTTTTAAATGTCAAGAAATGGGTGAATATCCGCACCATCGTACTATTCAGGAACAGCTTGACACCGAAGAGGTTAACGCACTCGACACATTAACCAAAGGTGGAGGTATGTGTTAAAAATTATTTATTGTATACAATTTCTTGTTTGCTTTTGTATCTGTTTTCTGAATATTATTTCCTTCTAGACCTAGTTAGAAAACTTTAGCTCCTGAAAAAAAATTTAGATATCGTGACCTAACTAGAAAGATCGAGACAAGATTAGCAAAAGTTATCTTCAAGATCTAGTTGCCCAAATTCAAGTAAAAATGATTGCTAGACATTTCATAGAAGATTAAGACCAATTTGAAGATTCAAGAACCAATCAAGTTTCTCCAGTCTTTGATTCAAGTTATCAATTGCTTCACCAACGAATTTAGTGATGATGAGAAAAGTAAAGAAATAGCTCTCAAGTGACTAGAAACCAAGCTTAAGTTGTATACCAATCACAATTACGAAGTTTATACCAATTCAAGTAAACTTTTGTCTAAATTTTCAAGTGTTTTAGTTTAAGATCTATCCATTTACAAGATTCTTTCTAGATTAAGAATTGCTCTAAGTCAAAGATATATTCAACCACAAGATTTAAACCCCTTAAGAATAAGATTTATTCAAGAATTGTAATTATGATTAATTAAAGACTTATCTCTCAATTTTCGTCCATTCAAGTATTTTTAATCTAAGCCAAGATTCATTACTAGAATATCAAGTTCTTGCTATCAACTAGGGCGCAAGATGTCTATCATTATTCAAGTTCTGATTTCAAGTTTAAGATTGAGCTTAAGATCAAGATCCCCTTTAGATTATATTGTTTACAAGTAAGATTCACAAATTCAAGAATTATAGACCTATTCAAAGATTATAATTTTTGAAATTTAGTTAGACACTTACAAGATTAAGATCAAGAACAAATCTCCAGAATTCATCAAGTTATCGACAGTAATGTAAGTGATTATTTTTCAATCTTAAGTTGATAAGAATTTCCATTTCGACCTAATTCATTTTTTTTGGAATAAGACTTGTAGTCTAATTTTGAGGATAGAGAAAAGTTATGTCAAAATGAAAGTTTCAAAGGGAATTAGCTACTCCGTCTCAAACTTCTGTTCTTAAGGTAGTGTCGTGTGAAATTAATCTATGGTATGGGACATTAGATTGGTTTTACATGCCTACCCCAGACGTATCTATATCTTCTATCTTTCACCAGCGAGTGTTTGTATGTGGAAGGTACCTCTGTGGTATGGGACACTTAGATTCCTTTTACATGCGTTCACTTGTTTGGTTTTATTTTCAGAAATTGTTTGATGTGATGATCTTGTCCTCCACTTGTGCCATGAAGCCATCCACTCCAACAGGGGGGACTGTTATGATCCATGTTATTTGACGAATGGTCATTTAATATTTGATTTATATATTTTTTTTATGATGCCTATTTCTCATGAACACGTTAGGATTGATTGATGTGATGTCAATTGATTGTTACTACTGACATGGTTTATGTTTATGAGTTTAGGTGATGAGGTGTGCAAGGGTATCGATTTAGGTGTTGCACAGTGCAAGGGTACCGATTTAGGTGTCGCACGAATGGTAGATTGAGTCGTGGCGTGTGGACAGATCTCATTACTATATTCACAATATTTTGTGGCTATAATATGGCATTTGATATTATTTTAACATCAGTGTGATGTGTATGTGTGCACGCGTCAATTTATTGTACAGTGTGCGTACGAGCATTAGTTGATTTATTTTGTAATGTGCATATGTGCACAAGTTAGATTATTGTATTAGAAAAAAATAGTGCAAACCTTAGAAGGTTTGAGGACAAAGGTTAATTGAGGACAAAGGCTAATTAAATGGCAAAGTCCAAATATGGATACTTTATTTTTGGCTGAAAGCCTACTTTTGGAATATATAAGGATGTGCATGACTATGTGCAAAAGTGTTTGCCTTGCCAGCAAAACAAGGATTCAAATCAATTGACTTGTGGATTGTTGCAACCATTACCTATTCGGAAGGAAAGTGGACCCACATAGCCATGGATTTCATTACCGGGCTACCCACTACTAAGCAAGGGTGGAATATCATCTATGTGGTAGTGGATAGATTAACAAAGGCAGCTCATTTCATACCCACAAAGGTGCAATATACAACTTATATGGTGGCTCAACAATTTATGGAGCATGTGTTTAGATTGCATGGAGTGCCAAAGCAAGTGGTGAGTGATAAGGATGTCAAGTTCATCAGCCATTTTGGAAGAGTGTCTTTGATTCCATGGGGACCACACTCACTCCAAGTATAGCCTATCATTTGCAAATGGATGGCCAAACCAAGAGGGTGAACAAGTGGCTCGAAATCCATGTGAGACACTATTATTATGACACCCAATCTTCATGGGATAAATGGCTTCACTTAACTGAATTTTGCCATAACAATACCTATCACATGAGTATTGGTATGTCTCCATTTGAATCCATGTATGGATATAAGGTGCATGAACCTTCCATTGCATTCAATGAGGAAAAGGTGAATCCTCAAGCCAAAGAGGAGATTGAGAAGATGTGTGCAATATTGCAAAGGAGAAAGGATAACATGGCTAAGGCACAAAACCAAATGAAGCAATATGCCGATGAATCAAGGAAGCATGTGGAGTTCAAGGCAGGGCATTATGTATTTTTAGAATTCCTAAGTCAAGGTATGCTTCTTTGAAGGGAGACCAATACAAAGCTTGGTCATCGCTTTTATGGACCATACAAGGTGTTTAAGAAGAATTGGTGAAGTAGCCTATCAATTATTATTACCTTCTACCACAAGGATCCACAACGTGTTTCATGTGTCACATTTGAAGAAGTATGTGGGGCATCAAATTGAAAGTGATTCATGAGTTGCATCCACCAATGGATGAAGAGGGAATGATTCAATATGTGGCGGAGAAGGTGATTGGAATGAGGAAAAGACACCTTCATAATAATAGGTCTATTGTTGAGTACATTGTGAAGTGGAGAGGCTTGCCTAATGAAGAAGCTTCTTCGTAGTTCGAAGGCTTCATGAAAGACCATATGGAGCTTCTACAAGCAATGAATCAAAGTGGATGAAGTGGTACAACTATTCGGTGTCTTTGGACAGCTATTTGCATGGATTTGGATGATGATACGAAGGAGGCCATTGTTGTAAATTTACTATATGGACATCCATGGTCATTGGTATACTTCACTACTCATCAATCAAGTTCAACAAGACCTTGCGGGCATATGGACATCATAGAGGGCATTCCCTATGTACGTCAAATAAGTGGATTACTCTATGTGGAGTTTTCTTGCGTAAGGTATTTTCGGAATTGCAAAAAAAGTAATTCAAAAAAATGATGATGTGGATAGCTCTATGTCATTCTCCTATTTGTTGAAGGAAGCCAAGAAGAATTCATAAAGCCATACATTACTCCATACATCGTTTCGAGGACTAAACCTTTGGGTGGGGATGGTTTGTAATGAAAGGGGCTTGAGTTTATACATAAGGAGAGACTCATGGGCATGGATATGGCTGGGTAGGAATGAGTCCCAACATTAATGAGTGTAAAAAGGTGGGCAAGTATATAAGTGAATATTGTAACTAGGGGCATTCATCACTTTTGACTAATCAAATCATATTTTCTTGAAGCTCCATGCTTCTATGGCTATGGTGGTACTCCCTTGAGTGCATGTGGTACTCCATCATGGGTGCACTTTCTTTCTTTCTCTCTCCATCATTACATGACATGGCTTCGGACTGCCACAAGATGACGTGACTTTCGTAGGTCGAATGATTATGTGGCTTCAATAGATCGAAAGATGACATGGCATTAACAAGTCAAATGATGATGTGGCATTAGCAAGTTGTAAGCTAATGTAGATTCTGTAGATCTAAATCTACAAGCAGAAGTGGCTGATGCTAAATCTACAACCTACGTGTAGAATGTTGAATGCCAAAATGTAGAAAACTAACTTAACGGTTATGTAGTGCTGATGCGGAGCATAATAGCTAATAGATATGTGGCAACGTGTGACTGATGTTGATGCAGATGTTGGTGTGCTTGATCTCAAAAGTTGGGTGACGCCCAGGCAAACTCTACACTGCCAATAAAAGATGCTCTGATACCATGTGAAAATTGCAAGGATAGGAGGAAATGCGACATAACGACCATCACATCTGATTGAATGAACAAGTGAAAACTAAATCAACATTGTTTAAATATTTCTGAAAGAGATGAGATACAAGAGTGATAAATTCAAACTCTAATCTCTGTGGTGGATGGGCTAATCCAAAAAACCCTAATCCTAGTACTAAGGAGCTCAAATAGCTCAGATCTGACAATTCATACACTGTTGTGAGTGTCAGGCTTAGGCTACACTCAGTAGGTGGCTATTGCTCCATATCTTGTTCACTTCAGTTCACTTGTAGCACCTGCATACAAAATAGGCTTTTATAATGATCCAAGCTAAATAGCTTGTCACTCACCGATAGTAGATGCATGGTGATTGATCCTTCATCTCCACACCGATGTAATCCCTTAGGTGTGACCAAAGATTCTGCATTTTCCTCTTAGCTGAATTGCACCAATTAGGTAGAACTGCATCCAGAGAAGACAAGGACGTGCAATTCCTCCTTTGATGTAGGAATTCTATTCACCAACTAGGTGGCACATTTTTCTAAGGCTTTGCAAATCTTAGATAGTGTGAACTTGTGTCATTTAACAAATTGGTCTCTCTTGGGCACCACATTAGCATGATAACTGGTATCTCTTGGGAACCTCTATTACATCCTGCCCACAAACCAACACACATTTTTTCTTAGGTGTCTATGAAAATTTCACTCTCAGGACATATGCCTCTAGAATTCACTAGTTAGATCATTACACAGCTATTCATGTGGCCGTGTGTATCACTATGTACATGTGGCTGTGTGTATCGATGTGTACTATAACATTCACTCAATGTAGCTAACACTCTATCGGGTATGCCTGTAGATTGGGTCTTAGTACACGACTATACACGCGATTGTGTGTATAGTTGTGTTCTATAATGCAGCACTCCTGGAACAATCACTCACTACAGCCACCACTCTCCCTAGTGGCAGAGCTACATCGCATGTGGCTATGCCCTCATCCTTTTAATTTGTAGTGGTCGGTATGTTAATATTTTGATGCGTATATTGATGATTTAATCAACAAATACACCGAACTATATTTCGATGCTTTTAACGACATCTGCGTATCCCGATTCTTATTTTGACAGTCCTATATCGATGCTTTTACCATGAACGGGGAGGATAAAGGTAAAAGAAATCTCAAGTCTATAATGTTGGTATGGGGTCATTCCCTTGTCGTGTATAGGCATCTTTTTCAAAGAAACAAGAGAGAAAGTTATAGAAATACAATGGTCTAAACTAAGAATTGTTTATTTCATTAATCAAATTAAATCTCCTCATACAAATTGTTCCAATTACCCTCTCGCTCTCTTTTATCTTGATATGCAATTCTCTATCATGTTTGTAAAAAGGAAGTTATATAGGTGCTAAACATTTGTAAAAAAGGGAGTTATAGAAATACAACTTCATAAACTAGAATCCTTTAAAAATAATTTAGTTAATTTTCAGTTAAATGAAATCTCCTCATTCAAATTGTTGCAATTCTCTCCCTCTCTTTCACAAAGGTAGTTATTCTCTCTCTCTCCCTCTCTCTCTCTCTCTCTCTCTCTCTCAGGTTCTTGGGGTAGTTTAGTACAATGTAAAAACAATTCTTCTTCTTGTTCTTCTCTCTCATGATGTTTGTTAAAAAAAAGTTATATAGGTGTTAAATATTTGTAACAAAGGGAGTTATCCTCCCGATCCAAAGCGTGAGCTTGAAGGGCAAGCATTGCACATTGTTGTTACCCTGCAGGATTGCCGAAGAAGAAGGTAAAAAGCAAGTGCCATGACGATCAAATGATGATGGCCTAAGGAGTGCGTATGGTTGCCTACGTGCGTACGTACCCACCTGCATGCGAACACACCCTTAGTATAAGTTAGTATAAGATATCCCCAAACGGATTTGAACCCTAGACCTCCTATAGAAAGTCCAAAGTCTTCTCCACTCAGCTATACTGCCTTGGAAAACAACATAAAATTTAAGCTTGAATGTAGTAACTTCACAAATTCACCATTAGGGGAAGGTTGAGGTCTATGGGGGCCCTTTAAGCTGCCATATTATGTTTTTAAGTACTTTTGCTTAAGGACTCTAAGCAAACTTTGACTAGGCCTGACAAGGGGATCTTTATGCAATCATTATTTTTGAATTTCTATTTTTTCAAATATATATTTGCTTGAGCTAAATTGGGGGTAACTTTTTGGTTTCACCAAATTCAAAATGGCTGAAAAGCCTTCCCTCCTCTCTTCCCTCCACTTTTAGGACCCCCCCACTTTCTCTCTCTACATTCTCTCTCTAAGATGCCCTCGTTTCACTACCACTCTCTTTCTCTTCCCCTTTCTCACATTTGGGTGTGCCATGGCTCTGCATCTCTGATTAGTAAGCTTCCATAACCTCTGCACTTCCAAATGCAGATATCTCACACTCTCTCATCCTTCATGCCTTATCTTTTTATCATTTTCTGCTCTCTCTGCTCTCTCTCTCTCTCTCTCTCTCTCTCTCTCTCTCTCTCTCTCTCATGTCTTTCCCACATTGAAGTGCAGAAAATCCCTCTGTCAACCTCCATAGCTTCAGAGCTCACCACTTTCCATTCTTGCATTGTTTACCATACATATCCTCTACTTCCGTCTACAATCTACATCTCTCTCTCTTCTTTACTGTATTATGCTACAAAACCTTAATCTACCATCTTCTATGCCTCTTGCCATATTCCTTGTCCTTTCTCCTATTACCTAATCACTCCATCTATGATCTTCTAATATTTTTTATAGCAAAACTTCATTGCACTCTCCTCAGAATACCCTATCCTCACTCTTGCATTGTGTTCTACAAGAAGCTCTTTTCAGCATTGCCTAACCCTAAAGAAAATGCCACTTGAAGATATATCTAACAGAGCACCAAAGTTCAAGTTACATGTAGATTTCGCTGCTGAGTATGCTACCCTCCGCAGCTCAAAAACAAGTTGTACTTGTATTCAAATACCTTTGTAGTACATACAGGCAGAGCATCCTCCACATGACGGTAGCCACCTAACATGTTCCACTACAAGGGATCGGGCTCATACCCGCGCTCCTAGCCGCTAAAAACGACTTGTGAGAAAAAGTAGCGGGCCCGTGTATCAGCGCGTGTATCATCGCGGCCACAGACATGCGTGTAAAAGCGCGTGTATAGGACGTCCCAGACGCGCTTATACACGGGTGTATAGCCGCGTTCTGTTCAGTTCAGATGTACTCAGACGCGTTGATACATGCGTCTATACACGCGTTTCTTTAATTTAGATGCGCTTATACACGCGTAATTGTCAGTTTTGACGCGTTAATACACGCGTATTTTACAGATTATCCGCGTATATACACGCGATTTTCAGCAGTTCTGATGCGTTTATACACGCGAACAGAGAGCCAAAAAAAAATCCAGAGAGTGCTATTTGGTGCCTGAATACTGTTCCAGCATTCCAGCACCCAATAACACTCTCTGGATTTTTTTTTTTGTGCATTAGACCATCCACGAAGAACATATGCACGAGGGAGATTACGACAAGAACGACATGAATGCATACATTTTCAATACACGATTCAAGACAGACATGAATGTAATACTATTGATTCACGATTCAATATTACTATCAAAATTTCATACATGTATACAAGGGAGTCCATATCTCGAAGTAGCCCATGGCTTCAGTTTACAAAAAAATATATACAATCACATCCTTAATATGGAATGTGATACTATAAGTCTGAGTACTACTCAGACCCAGATGATGACTCGGTGCTCCCTCCATGCTTAGATGAGCTCACATCGGTCGAAATGTCCGATGAGTAGTGCTCACGTCCACCCTCTGCAGTGGCGGCGGGTGGATCATCAGCAGCTTGTGCCTGTTCAAGTAATATATAGTATATAAGTATATATATATGTAATTCAATAAACCAAAATCATTCGTTTAGAATTTTCAAGTACCTGTCGACCGTATGGTCTCATGGCCATCTCAAACTGCGCGTCCGTAATACGTCCCTCGGCTCTGAAGATGGCCCACGTGTCACGTCTGCTATGCCGGCGAGCATACGCAGTATCGTGGGTTGTGGACTTCCTCCCCGTAACCCGTCCCTGTATCATAATCAACACAATTTGTAAGATTAAAACAATCATAGAATCAATGAATCAAGTAAACAATCAAATAAAGTGGCAAGATACTTACGAACTCTGCCTCCCATGACTCGACGCCGCCAGATCCAAAATGCAAAGATCCAATGGTCTCCATCTGGATCCGTCGTGGCTCCACATGCTGCCTGCTCTTCACGCCACCCTCTACTCGTTTCTTTGCCTCCTTCCACTCGCGTTTGTGCGCAGTGGTGGCAGGTTTCTCGGCAGGATAGCCACCCGCAGCTACATTTAGCCGGTCATCGTACGCGAGTTTTTTAAGGTGAGATCTTTTATTACTTAAGATCTCCCTTATTCGTGTCCTTCCCCATACATCCGAGAATGTAGCATGTGGGGGATTAGGGTACCGACTATGTACAGCCTCTATCACCTCCCCAACTAATCGACTATTTTGATCTTTAAATTTAATAAAACAATTTCTATATGAGTTTGATACTACCCCACGCATGTACTCCATTACCTCCCTCCCCCTCGCATCCATCACTATCCCGCCCCTATCCGTCACATCATAGCAGATCACTCTCTCCACCTCTCTCATCTCCTCCTCTTCCGAACTGTCTCCTCTAACTCTTCTCTCTCTATCTCCTCTCTCACCGCGTGCCCTACTACCTTCCCCACCTCCCCCACCTCCCCCACCAAAGCACCCGCCGCATCCTCCACTTCCACTCTTCCTACTGCTGCGGGTGGAGTCACGACTGGGGGATTGTCTACGTGACGGTGGTTGTGAGCCCTGACGTGACGGTGGCTGTGAGCCCTGACGTGACGGTGGCTCTGAGGGAGCACGTGATGGTGGCTGTGAGGGTGTGCGTGAGTGTGTCTGGGACGAGGTATGTCTCCTCGGTGGACGGTGGCTCTGAGGGAGCACGTGATGGTGGCTGTGAGGGTGTGCGTGAGTGTGTCTGGGACGAGGTATGTCTCCTCGGTGGACGTGGAAGAGGAGAAGCTGCATGCCATCTCGTCGGACTCGTAGGAATAGACGGCACTGGAGTGCCCTAGATACTCGCGGTAGGGGTATAGACACCAGGCAGGGAAGGAGGGGGATGGGCATACATATACTCTGTAAGCTCAACTGGACCAGGATGGCACCCAAAATGATTCAGCATCTCCATCAGCCAATTGCTGTACGCAAATGGATCGGATGAAGAACCTGGAATATCCATAAAGAACCTGCAACAAAAATCCTCATGTACATCATGGGCTGTCTCTTGACTCACACAAATATCATCATTCAAGTCAGTTGTGTTGCCTGCAAATCATAGAAACAGGAAACGCAGTCTCGTGTATACACCCGTGCAGAAACGCGTGTATACACCCTTCAGAAAACGCTTGTATACACCCGTCCAAAAATGCGTGTATATCCGCGTGAACAGACTCTACAGACAGGGTACACGCGTTTCTACACGCGACCTGCGAAAATTTTTTTCAAAAGGACCGACCCCCGACAAAGATTAAGTGTCCTTATAAAAGGTCCACTGTCGCCCCTGTTAGAATCATTCACCCAATCGTGTGCACAGAAGCAAAAGAACGGAGACAAACCCAAAAAGCAAAGAGAAAATAGCATAAACAAATCTGAGGAAGGAGACAAGGCAAAGGACAAACTGACTCACCTCTGAAAAAGTGAGTCTTCTTTCTTGCTCGGTTTCCTCCCGTATGTACTCCTTCTCTGCTCCCTCCTTGCATTTAGGTTTCGTTTCTGTTGGAAGAGGCGAAAACGAAAGCAGTGTTGATATGTTAGTTCAAAATCTATATTTGGGGAAGGCAGGCTATTTTTAGTTTAAACAGACCGTCGCGTTTATAAACGCGTGTATGTTCGCGTGTATGATAATTTAGCTGCGTTTATACACGCGTTTTGCAGGAATTACCCGCGTTAATACACGTGATTTTTAGGAAATAGCCGCGTTAATACATGCAATTTTGAGGAAATAGCCGCGTCAATACACGCAATTTTGAGGAAATAGCCGGGTCAATACACGCAATTTTTATACTTTCATTAAAAACATATTATGATTTTGTGTTTTCTAGTTTGTACATAGGATGTCCTCAACCTCTTCAAGCAGTTCTGGGGAAGATGAGACAATGCGTCATCGTAATCGCAATGTGTGGTTGGGACAACGGATCAAATGTATGTGTAATCGATGTCAAGGATGCATTGTACGAGCACGTCGAATTACCTTGAATCACATCTCCATGTATGGAGAATGGAATCAAACAGGTTTAGAGGTGAGTAGATGTAAATTGATGGTATTCAAATGACTCATGGTATCCAAATTAAATTAATAGAGTTGTAATATATAAACTCTAATTGAAGCAGGATGCAGTACCACACCCTAACATGGTACCCTACGCGCGACGAGAGCACGCAAAGCGTCGACGAGATGATGCTGGAGCTTCAGGATCTATTGTCAGAGATGAGTGGGAAAGGGATGACAATAGCCCTGCACCCCACGAAGTTGTGGAAGAGGAGGTGCTTGATGATATGGTGCGAAATCTTTTTAAGGATGATCCCAAAGGTATGGACGACGATGATATGGAACAAGAGCATCTTTATAAGGCTTCATCGACACCGGTGTTTGAAGGGTGCACATTCTCTATTTTACGTGCTTCACTTGAACTACTCACAATATACAAACAGTTTATGGATGGAGCAATGCAAGTCTTGACGCATTATTGAAGTAAGCATTCTAACTTACAAATTTGAATTAGTGGTTTAAGGTTTAGGATTTAAGACTAATTATAATTGATGATATTGGATGCAGGCTATTATCAAACATGCTTCCAAAGGAAAATAGACTACCCACCTCAAGAGACATAGCGAGGCGCTATGTGACATCTCTTGGAGGATTGGATTATGATCGCATACATGCATGCGTCAATGATTGCATTCTCTTTCGTGGGACGCATAAGGAGGCTCGACATTGTCCCACTTGTGGTGAAGCAAGGTATAGAACAAATATGAAGAGTTTTGATGTACCTCGTAAAGTCTTGCGACACTTTCCTATAATTCCTCGCATCAAACACATGTCCAAGTGCAAATCCATAACAGAGCTCATGTCATGGCATTCCTCACATCGATCGGATGATGGCATGTGGAGAATTCCCGCAGACACTCCTGCTTGGAAGCATATTGAAGATGAGTGGCCCAGCTTTAAAACAGAGCCCAGAAACTTGAGACTTGGCCTAGGTATGGATGGAGTGAATCCATTTGGTTTCAAAAGCACCGCATACAGCGTGTGGCCAGTTGTGTTGGTGAATTACAACCTTCCACCATCAATGGCGATCAAGAAGGGACATCTTATGTTATCGCTTCTAATTCCAGGGAAACATAAAGTCAAGCATATGGATGTTTATCTTGAACCATTGATTGATGAGTTGGAGGAACTATGGAGAGGTGTTGCGGTGGTGGACATTAGTAGGCCTCCCTCCTCTCGACACTTCGACTTAAAAGTAGTGTTGATGTGGACAATGCATGACTTTCCAGGATACAGCGATTGTTCTGGTAAGAATTCTAATTACCTCCCTACTCTATTACTATTGGCTATATATATTAATTATACATATTGACTTTATTATTCTAACTTTTATTTATATTTTAACAGGTTTGAAAACATCGGGTAAACATGCATGTCCTGTTTGTGGCCCTTCGTTAGTACATGAGTATGCTGACGGTTTGTGTAAGACCATATTCGATAATCATCATCAATTTCTCCCCTCAGATCATCCTAAATATGTTGCTAGTAAGAGTAACATTCCTCCACAAACACTTCGTGCAAAAGATTGGAAGCGTATTTGGGAGTCTACAACTATTCTTCCTCCAGATGGCATGAACAGGTATAGTAATGTTTTTTCAATCTTGTTTTGTGTAGTCTCTAATTGGATTAAAGGTCACACAGAGCAATCCCTTGTGTAGGTACTCCATTTTTTTTCGGCTGCCATATTGGACCCATCTTAAGATCAACCATCTTCTTGATCCCATGCACATCTTCAAGAATGTGGGATCTGGTATTTGGAAACATATTATTGGTAAACGAGACAATGTTAGCGTACGTGAGGACTTGCGGGTCGTAGGACGTATGCGTCAAGCTTGGCCACACGAGAGGTGGGTGGGCACGTTCGTCTTCCGCTTGCACCATGGATTATATCAAAGAAAGAGGAGAAGTAGGTAAAGCAGGCCATCACCACTTTGCGTACTCCCACTGAATGCATGAGATCATTGAAGGGAGCCTTTACAACCACTAAGAAAAGAGGCGTTGAGCAACTATATGGGTTGAAGTCCCACGATTGGCACAAGATGCTTCAAGTAAGTGTTTTCCAAGTCTTGTATGTTGAAATTAAATTTTGTAATGCCATAAACCATACATACATGTGCTCTTATGTGCGCAGTTCATAAATTTTGTAATGCCATAAACCATACATACATGTGCTCTTATGTGCGCAGTCTTGTATGTTGAAATTAAAATTTGTAATGCCATAAACCATACATACATGTGCTCTTATGTGTGCAGTTCATACTACCTACTAGCATCGACCATTGTGCAAATAAGAGTTTGAAAAATTGTATTTATAAGATGGGCGAGCTTGTGAGGTATGTAAAACCCATGTCAGATCACCCTTCATTATACCTTGCAAAATGAACGTGCATGAGGTATAACGTACTATTTATTTATTTTTCAGATATGTTAGTTCCAAAGCAATTGATCCAGCCACGTTGGATGATGCGCGTGTTATGGCAGTGGAGGTGGTTTGTTTGGTAGAGGAGACTTTTCCGCGAACCATTCTCATAAGTCAACTACATCTCATTGTGCATTTAGTGGACGAAATCGCTTTATGTGGTACTGTGCATGCACGTTGGATGTTCTTCCTAGAGCGCTTCATGAAGACCTTAAAAGACTTTGTGAGGCAAAGTGCAAGGCCTGAAGGAAGCATGGCCGAGGGTTGGTTGATACAAGAGTCTCTTGTATATATTTCAGAATTTCTTGGTCAGGTGGACAGCTCTTTGCCACGACTATGGAGCAATGAAGAGGACTTGAGGATGACCTCTATTGTGCCTCAAGGAAAAGGACAGAGTAAAGTAATTGACAGAACATTGATTGATGATCTCAATTTCACTTGTATCCTTAATAGTGATGTGATGAGCAGATGGGTTACAAGATATAAGGATGCAAAGACAAAAAGGCAAGCAGAAAGAGCTCTCTTTCGGAGGCAACATGGCTCTGCATCTAGCAACACTTCTGAATGATATCCATGTTGATTGGTTGCATGAGGAAATGGAGAGAGCAGAGAGCGACGAGGGGTTGCATATCACGGCGGAAGAATGGGAGTATGCATGAGGATGCATGTTAAAGGTACATAGAACTAATGTTTTGCATTAGTTGTAAGTGATTTGCTTTTAATATTTATTCACATTGCTTACACAAATATTGCTTCTATTTTGGTCCAGTGCACTATGTTCAATGCTATATGGTGTGAAGGCAAGCATTTTCGAACACAAAGAATTGATGAAAAGAGAAATACACAAGATTGCGGTGTCATTAGTAGCTTTGAGGGAGCTAATGGAAAAATGGATGATTATTGTGGCATAATCCAAGACATATTTAGGCTTGACTTTCGTCGCTTCTTTGTGTATGTTTTGGATATCAAATGGCAAATGAACGTGGTGGAAAAAGGGCCTGATGCAACGATAAAACGCCATGCAAGTGGCTATGTAACTATTGACTCTACAAAGTTTTGGCAAACAAAGAAAGATAGGCTAGTATTGCCACAACAATGTGAGCAGGTATGCATTTTTTTACTAATGTGTTTCATGTACATATATATCTAAGCTCGCGTACCCCTTGACTTTTGATATGCTAATTAATTACTGTACTATGTGTATTTGAGTAGGTTATCTATCTACCAATGGTGCATGACATTAAATGGTGGTACGTCATCCCTATTACACCACGTTCCAAAGTGATGTATAATACATTCACTGATATGGAGCATATGGAGGATGTAACAAGCCGCAATGAAGATGATGTCGAACATGCCAATGAAGATGTTGTGATCGATGATCACGAAATAAGAGATGATCATGATAATGAGGATGAGCGTGCCATTTCTCATGATCATGAGAATGACCCTACCATTGAGGATGATGGTGATGTTGATGAGGATGATCAGGACATCGATACCATTATCAATGGAGTACAGAATATCGATAGTGGAATAAATTTAATCGTAGCCTTACAAATTGATCAAATGGATATTGATGTTGATCGTTTGGCAAGGATGGATCTTATTGAAGATGAGATCGAACCCTAATTAATCCGTCACTGTACGTTCTAAATTGATGACATTTCTATCATCTCATATGCATGATTTATTTTTGAATATATTTCATTGTTGTAAATGCATGTAGTGGGATTATGTAATGATGTATACTGTAATGTACTATGAGATGGTTTAAAGAAAATAGTTTTTAATTTTGTAAAGGAATTCAGTTTTTCTTTAGTTTTTCTTTACCATGCGTGTATTAATCTGTGTATAGTGGTGTGTATTAATCCGTGTACGATAGCGTGTATTAATCCGTGTATATTAGCGTGTATAGATGCGTGTATTATTGCGTGTATATAAACGCGTTTATACACGCGTTGATAAATGCAAATATACACGCAAACTTAAATGATAAAATACACGCGCTCGATTCTATTCAAATACAGGCGCGACCATACACGCGTTCGTATTTTATCGCGTGTATGAAACGCGTGTATGGCAGCATTGTCTTGTAGTGTTCGCAATGTCTGAGTTTGCACTTTTTCTTGCCATGGTTACACTGTATGGAGTTGGTAGCATGGGTCGAAGAAGTCCTTTAGCACGATGATCTAGTGTAAACACCCTGTAAATGGCTTCATATCCCTTCCTACTGACACCAGCACTATCACATGCATCCATAATCTGTATGGGGCTTACCATATTTTGCAGCTCTCCAGAAATTTTGTTTCAGATTTGCTTAGATATTTTGCATGTGGGATCTTCTAGCAGCTTTGATATGTCTGATAACTTAACAACATGTTTCAATATGCCTGCTCTACATTCCTCACAGCACCACCTTCATATCCCATCATATCCCCAGCAATATCTCTACATGGAACATAAATACAAAATAACATCAATATGTTTCACAAAACAGAATGGCCTGCAAAACAATGGCAAGAATAGAAGTTACCTTGTTGCTCGTACACGTCGTTTTCTTGCTCCACTTAGGGTTGCCAAGGTTTCTAGGGACTGACGCTTTCTTTTTCGTTGTCGAAAGCCTACTGGAAGCTTCTTCAGGCTTGCAAGGTGTCGTTGCTTGTTTCGTGCATCCTGTTTGGCTGCATTCATCTTGTCCCGTTCAATATCAAAGGCCTCCTTAAGCAACAAGCTGTTCTTTTGGAGCTCCTGATTCTAAGATTTCAAGTTGTTCACCACTTCTTCAAACCTATCAATGTCCTTCTTGTGTTGCTGCTGCAACTCATGCCATAAGCCTCAAAAATGCACTCTTAAATGCGATTCCTGAGCTGCAACAACAAAAGAAAGCCTCCTACAACAGCCAAATAGACCATTAGCTCCATCACCTACATACGTAAGAAATGTAGTGATATTAACAAAATGAGGTGGAGCATTGGTGAGTGGGTCAATAGGGTATATGAATCCATTCGTCCAGAGGTCAATACATTTTCGCCCTTGTGATTGAAGAGTACCCAATGGCATATATGCCTGATTAAGTCCACTGGAACCCATTTAGTGGTGGACTCAGGCAATTACACGACATATTGTGCTACTACATCATTCATGTTCTGGACCTGCTCTTGAAAAGCCTCTGCGTGAAGGTCTATAGTTCTCTACATATCAATCACCCCCTCAAAAATGGCGATGTTCTCACCTGCCACCTGCTGAGAGCCCAATTTTCTCAAGCTTTGCGCGTAGCGAGTTAGAGCTTGAAGCCATGGCGGGATATTGAAGGGAAATAGAAACTTCGAGATCGTAAGAATGAAATGAGCTTTATAGAGCAAAACCTATTCTTATAAAGCATTCCATTTAAACATTTAATAAATTTAGAGAACATACTTAAAAATTTTAAAATTAACAAAATTAAAATCCAAATTGCAGTGAAATACGGAGGACATTGGGGCTATGGTGTAATCAAAATTTTTGTATTCAAAAATACACCACTACAAATTATCGCCAAAATCACTCAAAATGTTACCTAAGTCTGTAACTTAATAGTCTTTCAAGCTAAGGACCCTAGGGGGCTCCAATGATACACAAAGTGTATGTTTCTCTGACCTATGACGCATAGGTCGATTAGAAACAACAAACTTGAATTGGTTCCTTACATTAAAGGACATGACAATATGATCTCTCAACTGAGCGAAATTCCAATCATCATTAACTACCACTGTATGCTCCTCTCCTAGGTGAACTTCAATATGAAGTTCTTCCTCCTCCCTAGCATAGAGATCAGAGTCCAAAGCTTCCCATTCACCATGCGAGCATTTCCACCTTGTAATTGGGTACACCATAGTTAGATTTTGCTTGCCTATTTGATACCTACATCTTACCATTGACATACCGCTGAGCACTTTATTACATCGCCCTGATGTTCTGCCACCTTGGTGGTCCAATCGCCTTTTAGAAATGTATCTAGAGTTTCAAAGGCCCCATCTTTGCTTATCCACATTGTTGGGGTGCGATGGAACTTGCTTACTTTGAAAATAGCAATAAACACATGTAAAGGCATGAAAAGAGATACACTTATCCTGTGGGATCCATATGCAGCCTTTAGGCTTGACTGAATGTCATGGAAAATCCTATGCTGAAAGCTCTCCATTGTGGTGGGGTCTGGAATGGGCCATTCCAGGCTATTTAGTGCAGGAGGAGAAATTGGCTCAAGTGCTCCAAACCTTCCCCTCTGTGGTACAACATATGTTGCAGCAATGAAAAATACTCCTCTATTTGCAAATTCGGAACTTGTTTCCCCAGCATACATAAGCCTACCTAGATCAACATGACATGCTTCGAAGGTCCCTGTAAAACATTCTAGAGGCTGCCATTCCACACATGTTGAAGGGAAAACATCTGCATACAATAGAATACATTGGAGTTCTTGATATTCACATAGTCTTCATGCAAGCATTTCTCTAAAGCAAAGAAACTATAAACAAGTTCTGAAACTTACAGTTAGTTGGGAACCGTGGTGAGTTCTCATCTTCAAGATGTATTTGGCTTGAGGTGTAAACATGTTGCACCTTTGCAAGCCGCTTTCCATCCTTGTTGCAAACTTTGAATTCTAAGATCCTTCCTTTCCAGCGATGGCTTGTGGAAGCCATATGCCTGCGAGGAACCTTGTGTGCACCCCTCAAACTGGGCTGCATTGTTATCCACATGAACCGCTTAAAAACGGTAGGAATCCAATAACCTTCATCATCCTGTACTTTGGAAATAGCCATGGACTCGATAGTGGTTGATGGCTTGCGTACACACTGAAGAGCCATAGATTGCCCAAATGAAAAGAAAGTGAATGTTAAGAATATGGCAAAAAAACAAATACCTGCTCAGAGAGAGAGAGAGAGAGAGAGCTAGCTAAAGCTTCAAAGAAGATCGCTGCAAATCCATACACACACACACACACAATACACACACACACACACACACATGCACACACACACAGAAAGCTATAGGCTTTTGCATGCTGCTTTGTAACTCTCACCTGCATTCCATTTTTGCATGTTTATTGCTTTCTCCCACAAGTGGTTCATCTGCACTAACCATCCCCACAAACCCATGCTTCTCTCCAGCACTACTATCCTTGTTCTCTTGTACAACCTCCACTGCATCCTCCAATTCTGCAGCATCGATACAAACATGCTGATCATATTACTACCTCCCACAAGTATGTCATCTACACTACCCTGCACATTATCTTTCTCTGATGTTGCAAACCCAAGTGTCTCCAAAACACTAACATCCATGTTCTCTTGCACACTCTCTACCACATACTCCCTTTCTGCATGTTCATTGATTCCTCCCAAATGAGGCTCATCTTCAATAACCCCTTTCTTCAAGACATCTTCATGTGTGCTTACATCCTCTTCTCCTCCACCAGTAGGTATAGATTCCATTAGACCATCATCCAACCATCATCCAAAACGCTGCTTGATTCATCTCGCAGTCACACACAAACATTGAAGCCAACACAATCAAAGGATATTAATTCACAGCACATAGTGTAGGAACATGATCCAAGAGTGTCTGTAAAAGTACAAAGAAACATGTAGTAACATACTAAAAATTTACATGCTGAAGAAATAGCAGTAACAAACAATTAACTCCTTCTAAACCAATATTTCCATTCTTGCATTCTTTCTTCCCCCTTCTTTCTTTCCTCTGCCTTTTTTAGACTTGTACAAGGACTGCATCGTAGAGCTTTTCCTGCCTTTTTCCATATCGGCCACCACAGACTCCTCTGCAGGACTAACCTTTTGCTTGGGGCTAACCTTTTCCTCAATAGGAGCTGCATGGTCAACATGACCAGTTTGAGTCTTGTTTTATGCACATAAATTACATGCAACACATTCCAAAATTTGGTACTTCTGCTGATAAGAAAGGGATTAACTTGATGATTGCTGGACAATCTTTGTAGGGTCTACAAACGTTGGTGTGACTGCAGAATAGCTTCCTTATCTTTCTCTAAGGTTTGCTTCTCCATTACTTGTTGCTTCTTCACATCTACTACACATTCTTCCTCATTGTAAAAACTATCTTCTTTGGTGCTTTCGCTTGCTTGCCTGCACACTAGACTCTTGTAAAGTAGATGTATGAGCCTCTTTCTTAGTTGACCCTTGTGGTGCCATGCTGCATGGAGTGAAGAAACTGACTTGACTCTCTGAGGATGACCTTTTCTAAAGCTTGGAATTTTTCTTTGGAGATGAAGGAGAAGGGAGAAGAACTGCACACAAGACAATGATACCAAATGAAAAAAAAATAAGCGAGATTAGGCACACAATACTCCCAAAAATTAAGTAATACATTCATCAAGCAAGGAATCAAAAAACGGAATTATGTACTTGACAATGGTAATATAATCATCCATAAAGTAATGTAATTATTCTACTATCATTAAATCTCAACCAAGAAGCCACTGTGCAATAGTTTACTTGGTCAACTTTTGAAGTACTATGTTGTGTTGACTGTTAGTTTAGAGTAGCACACAACATCAAATAAGAATAGTCCATAATAATAGTCTACATTACTATACAATTAATTATCTTGTACCAATCTTAGGCACAGTAAGAAACATAGTACTACTCACAGTATTTAACTTGTAATACTTGACATCAGTACTCTATCCATACACAAAGCATTGATACAAGTACTAGAAGTACCATTGAATCACAATTCTACTATGCTCACAGTATTTAACTCATAGTACTTGACATAAGTATTGTAGCCATACAGAAAGTACTAATGTAATTACTATAAGTACTATTGAATCACAGTTCATAGTAGTACTAAAACATAATATTATGTTTAGTACTGAGGTTTACGCAAGCATATAGCACTTCTAATTGGATAGAGCACTGATGTCAAGTACTATAAGTACCATTTGAATCACAATTCTACTATGCTCATAGTATTTAACTCATAGTACTTGACATAAGTACTGTAGCCATGCACAAAGTATGGATGCAAGTACTGTAAGTACCATTCAATCACAGTTCATAGTAGTATCAAAAGAGAATATTATGTTTAGTATTGAGGTTTAGGCAAGCACATAGTACTTCTAATTGTTCAGTTGTACTGACAGAATAGCTAATGAAAGTACCATGTTGTATTCAGTCATGTGCCAAAAGTCACAATGCAGCATTGAACATAGAAAAGTACTTTATACTAAAGTACCATGCTGTACTAAATCACAATTTTCAGAGGTACTTTTGTAACATGCCAACAATACAAGAACATCAATGTGCAATATTGTATTAAGAACAAGCAAGAGGAGTACTTTATGTAGGTCTTAAGTCTTAAAAGAATTAAAACCAATCAAAATTAAGTTGTACTGAGTATATAGACCCAAAACTAGTAGTACTGAGCATACAAACCCAAAACTAGCATACATACCCAAAACTTATGTAGTTGTACTGAGCGTACAAACCCAAAAGCAATAGTACTACAACAATACTGCAAATAAGTTACTGTAAGTATTGATGAAAGTACCATGTTGTATTAAGCCATGTACCAAGAAGTCACAATGCAATAGAGTAGTACTTTATTTAAGTACCACAATACTACAAGACTAAAATCATTGTGCAACATTATACTAAGAACAAGAAAATAATAGTATTTTATGTAAGTATATAGTACTAAAAGAACTAAAGTCAACCAAAAGAAATTGAGTACACAATTACTTCTAAAGGACTAATAGTACTAGACTTCCACAAGAAAGACTAATAGTATTGAGCATACAGTTCCAAAACACAATAGTACCAATTCTACAGAAGGGTAAGTACAGAATATCTAGATATGTCTTATGAAGTGTAAGTATTAACACTACCATATATATACCAATACTAGCCCAATATTACTTGTACCCTAAACCTAACATTGCCACATAAGGAAAAGAAAGGCAGTACAACATGAACAGTGCCAAGGTAAGGAACCACACATTCCAAAACATTAAGTCTTTGATAGAATCATACCTGGAGCAGGGGGAAGGACTAATAGTACTAGACTTCCACAAGAAAGACTAATAGTACTGAGCATACAATTCCAAAACACAATAGTACCAATTCTACACAAGGGTAAGTACATAATATCTAGATATGTCTTATGAAGTGTAAGTATTAACACCACCACATATATACCAATACTAGCCCAATATTACTTGTACCCTAAACCTAACATTGCCACATAAGGAAAAGAAAGGCAGTACAACATGAACAGTGCCAAGGTAAGGAACCACACATTCCAAAACATCAAGTCTTTGATAGAATCATACCTGGAGTAGGAGGAAGTGATTATGTGAACCCCCACAATTTAGCCCACTTCTTGGACACCTCTTTTCCAGCGCAAGAAGGATCATGACATTGAAGGCTCCAAGGGAATGAGAATGTAGCACATAGAAAGTGGTACCCATGAAGGCATGGAATGATGCAAACATCCAAATTTAACAAGTCAGATCCACACCCACAAAAGGCACACCTAAAAGTAGAAAGGGTGCAAATAGGTCCTCTTAAGCATATGCAAAAAAAAAACAAGAAAACGCTGAACCAACACAGGAAAATTTACACAAACTTTAACTATTCATGTGTAGTTGATTATGCACAAACTTTAACTATTCATGTGTAGTTGATTACCACTATGCGTGAGCCTTTCTACCATGCTTTGTACATTTTTAGCATAAGTATCCTCTACATCCTCCAAAACTAGTAGAGAGTCTCAAACGGTCTTGATTTTTCCAAGTTTGCTTCTTCTTTCTTCAAGCCATCCTCAACATCCACAAGGTCATTCGCATAGCTATGAAATGTGGGATCCTCACTGACTAGCTGGCTGGCAGTTGCACGTGGGCCATTGAGCTATCTCTGAAGGAAAATTTTGGTAGTGATGTACTCATCAACTTCCTTCTGTGCCACATCTTACACTTCTTGCGCGATCTCGCTCGCCGCCATAGACTCTTTTCTAATTTGGGTCTCATGTAGGAGATTCTTCAGAATTTGAATTTAGTACACAGGTACTGATGAAGCAAGACTTGAATAGGTCCCAGCTAGAGGGGTTGGTTTTACATCCTCCTACTCCTTTGCTGCTACTACTGGTGTAGAAGGCGCTTTCTCTGGATTTTTTTTTTGTTACATCTGTGTGTCTCTTGAAGTCAGGCCAGTCCACTAGCACACCAAATGCGCATGCAAATACACTACCAACCTCATTGTTCAAAACTGTCTCGCTCTCATATATGGACTTGTAAAACACCATAAGCTCGGGAAAGCAATCCTTGTTGATTGAGCCCAATCTAAACCCCCACCGACTAGGAGGGGCTACCATCCCCCATGTCTCTTCCATCCATTTGCTCATGGACTTGTCTTGCTCTAACTTCATTCGATAGAAGTAGAGCCAGTTGCCAGTAACTTCTTCACTGTTGCATTGAATTGCTTTTGGCATGGCTACGAGCTAGCAAATGGCTGCATGTAATTCCAACACACACACAAAAAAATGTGAATAGTAACAACACATCACTTG
Organism: Cibotium barometz; assembly: GCF_041138505.1. Classification (NCBI taxonomy): domain Eukaryota; kingdom Viridiplantae; phylum Streptophyta; class Polypodiopsida; order Cyatheales; family Cibotiaceae; genus Cibotium; species Cibotium barometz. The sequence continues at coordinate 13,017,257 of NC_141085.1, forward strand.
CTATTATGTTGCCTTATGCATAAGCTTATATTTTTAATATTTGATTACTAATCTTTTGTATGTATGCATTACTAATCTTTTGCTCACCCTTTTATTGGTTTTGTAGGTCGTCTAATCCCCTCTCTTTCAACATCACGAAAAAGAGGTAAGTGATTTCATATCTTTCTTCTCTTTCCTCTATTATTATTGCACGCTTGGGTACTATGGAATTTGTTTTGTAGGTTTACCCATAAGCTTTATGCATAATGCTCATGCATAAGCTTTATGCTTTATGCTTAAGGCCTTATGCTTAAGCTTTATGCCTTATGCTTTAAGCTTTATGCCTTATGCTTTAAGCTTTATGCATAAGCCTCATGTTAAGCTTTAAGGCCTCATGTATAGCTTTATGCATAAGGCCTCATGCATGGCGTTGTGCATAAGCTTTATATGCATAAGCCTTATGCATAAGGCCTCATGCATAAAACTATGCATAATGCCTCATGCTTTATGCTTTATGCATAGTACTTTATGCATAAGGCCTCATGCTTAAGGCCTTATGCATAGTGCTTTATGCATAAGGACACATGCTTAAGGCCTTATGCATAAGCTGTATGCATAAGGCCTAATGCATAATGCTTTATGCAAGGCTTGCATAACGGATTGCATAAGGCTTGCATAACACATAGTGCCGAGAATGAGATGATTCCCGGCTTGCATAACGACTTACATGCTTTCTTAATGATGAGATGTTTTCCAGGGTAAACTGACTTAAAGAGTCGGGAAGTCTTCATTTCATAATATTTTTTTGTTTGTATAGATGTGGCTTGGGTCCTCGGCCTCCTTGTCCCATAGACCCACAGGTTGAGGCTCTCATCGAGTCTCAACGACAGTTTGCTAGGGAGGTAGAGGGCATCTTTGGCTATACTCCCACCCGTGAGCAGTTGGCAGCCTATGCAGTAGGCACCCCTTTACCATCAAGTCGCTCAACATAGTCCCTTGCCAGGCACTTTACCCTTGCTAGGCACTTCACCTGCCTTTACATTCACCCCTTATCCATCAGCCCCAATTAGTGCTACAGCATCTCCTACACCTGCACCTTCACGAGATGTGACACCTCACAATCATCATGGCTCTCATGAGAGTGGCAGCCGTCACATCGTAGGGAGGGTAGTCATGTGGAGATATTGGCAGTCGTACCTCACGCTGCACTAGCACTGAGAGTGGAGGTAGAGGAGATAGAGGATGCCTAAGGCAGTGCTTTGGGGGTGGTAATAGTTCTTTAGAGTTACCACCACATCATGGTGATATATCATATTATGATATCATTGATGTGGGCGGCATAGTTGATGACTCTCATCGGAAGGAGGTGGTAAACTACTTGTGCCAAGTAGTTTCTGCACACTATAAAGACTGCTTTATACATTTTCAGAGCAAAGGAAGAGCCAAGTGGATGATTACATTAAAGCTATCCACAAGAAGTATCCTAATCCTCATAAACCAAAGCTTTAACAGTAGATGGGTGCAACACAAAATCAAAGACATACTTAAGAATAGGAGGTCTCTAGTAAGGAGACATGATGCAAAGGAGGAGAAAGCCCGAATAAATGCCAGTCAAAATGGACACGGCAAGCCATCTACTGCTCATAAGGGCGAGTGGAAGAAAGCCAAGAAGGAGGTCCTAGAAAAGGAGTAGTGAACTAGCAAACAAAGAGAAGCGCGGCAAATACAAATGGAGCAATATGGATCGTCGCACTTCGGATTTGGAGGTCGTGCATCATGGGAGGCCGAGTTTGTATGTATATAGTGCAACTTCATGTCTTTTCTTTGAATTCTTTCTATTTGAGTTGTGTTATAACGCTTGTCTTGTGATGTAGCGTGACATTGTGGGTAGAGATCCTACCCCAGCAGAGACTGGCTACCATCATCGTGATTACCTTCACGACGATGAAGGGATCATCTCCGAGATGAACAATACAATAGAGTAAGGAGAACACCAATGCAGGTAATACTTTTTATTTTTATTTACAAAACATGTTTCGACCTTTATAATACTTTCTATTTTTATTTATATATATCTTCACTTTGCGTAGGCACAAGGTGGACAAGATGACTCGGAGAGTGATGACTCCTCGGAGTAGTTTTTCTTTATGTATAGTTTTGGTTTATGCAACTATGTTTCTTTTTCAAGCCTCATGTGGCTCTACCATCATGTATGGACAATTTCTTAGATACAAGATGACATTTTTTATCTTCTTTATGTATCTATGTTTTTATTCAAGCCTTATGTGGCTACGATCATGTAAAGAGAAAGTTTTGGATATAAAATGCAATTTCTCATCTTCTTTAATCAAGTGTGTTCACAAATATTTTTGTGCATATCTATCTTTAATTTAAGTTTTTATGTTGATATCTTTGCTGATCTTGATTCGTCTATGTACAAGTAAGCAAAACCTGAAACCAGAGAGCTGCCTCTGCAAAAAATGTAGCTATATGTGTAGAAAATGCAGCTACACATTTGCACAGGCAGCTCTCTAGATTTTTTTTTTTAAATTCCAAAGCGCGTCAATTTATGCATCTATAAGCGCGTCTATATTTGCGTCTATGTACGTACTTATAATAGAGGCTATAAAGGTGTTTGTTTTGGAGTCTATATATGCGTCTATATGTGCATTTATATTATTATAGACGCGTATATAGATGCCAAAATAGACGTGCGTCTGTAGATACAATTCTAAACGCACCCGTAACATTTTAAAGCACATTGTGAAAACGCGTCTAAAAACACGCCTATGGTCGCTTCTAGTGAGACAGAGTATCATCACTTGTAGGCATAAGCTCAACATGAAGTAGGATCCCAAGCCTTATAGTGTAGGAGTGTAGACTTTGGGCATGGTCACAACAAAGCAATACATCTATAGGCTAGCACAAGTAAATAGAGAAATGCATTTGAGGCCAACATGAGAAAATAGAGTAACACATCTGAGGCCAACACGAGCAAATAGAGTAGCACATCTAAGGCCACCACAAACAACAGAGAGGGCCTAAAACCATCATTAAGCTTTCTAAAAACTCTCAATCCCTCCAAACAAAAATATCTTCGAGCTTGAAGGTGTAGGCTACATTTTCTTGCTAGGATCACCATAACTCAAGTGAGAGGGAGAGAAAGTGTAGGCACCATGTGAGAGGAAGAATGAGAAGATGGGAAAATATTTCTAGTGCTCCACCAAATACCTTGATATCTTTAATCATTAGTTTTCAACTCCCCTTTTCATAGTCTCATAGCCCTAGCCCAATTATTCTATTCACATTGACCTTGTCTACCCACACCTCTTGACCTTCCCTCAACCTCTTCACACTCTTCGTCCATCCATTGAACATTGTCCTATGTTATTGTTTCATAAAAATAGTTCACACGTGACCATGGGTTATTATTTTTATCCTTCTTATAATCACCATGGCGCAAGCTTATATCATCAGTGACATCACTTTAATACCCTCTCTACTCCCGATTGCAAGAGGTTTGCTCATGCATTATCACCATGGCTATGCACTTGCTGTCCTGACTTGCCATTTTGTGTCATGGATTACATATCTTTTTTTGAGTACACACATACCTTCAGCACTTCAATGCTTAAACCTCTAGATTCTCATTTGTCAACTTCATGCTATGATGAGGCGGCATACTCATGCCAAGGTTGGATGTGTAAGCCCAAGGGTTTAATTCATCACAACTTGAAGCATTTATTTGATGGGGTAGATGTATGTGCCATGTGGTCTAGATGGTTTGTATATAATGATTTATTGACTCATTTGCTTGGCCACCTTGACACAGATGGTTCAACAATTTTCACATGGGATGATTCTTCTTTTGATGACTTGCACGAGTATGCTACACCCTGGAGTCGCTATGATTATTCTCCATTGACAGATGTATGCTATATTGCTACATCGTTGTAGATACTGCCATATCCGAGAGGGCTCTAAGATCATGGTCACAACCTAACCATAGAGGAATGTGGATAAGTTTCTACATTGCTGGTCTAATATAGTGGTTTGCCTACCAATACTAGCCTATCTATGAGCCATCTGCCCCCACGGTCCTTCGACCTAGGCGCCTCACCCCTGAACCTCGGGCTCACTCACCACATGCGGTTTGGCATGTGGACTCTGTGTTCGATTGAGCTCTGCCCCATCGCTAAAATGGGGGAAACTCACGCTTGCCATTATAGGCTATGTGACATTCCACTAGTACAAAAAGTTAGATATACTTGAGATCTCTCTGGGAACTCAAGTTTGTAGACTACACTACCAAACATTTGTAGACTACACTACTAAATATTAGTAGAATACGCTACCACGTTATGCACCAATTTGTTAACTCTTCTCCTTGCATATCTCTAATAAGGTAAATGGATCAAATCTAATCATGAACAACAAAAAACAGATTCCAAAGGTGAGAGGTACTCCTCTCTAGATTATTCATCTATGCACAAGGATATGCTCTACAACCTTATTGGGTTTTCCATTTGATCACCATCAATCTACAACTAGTTGGCCTCACTCTTACTTAGAGTGATATTTTCCCTTTGAAGATTTACCTTCAAAGGTGACTATCAAACTTTCTGTCTCTACCCCACTATATCTACAAGCATGCCATATAGTTTGTAGAGTATGGATTCACCCACATAAGCATAAAGTAAGCTACAATCGTGCCCGGATTTAGAAAGGCATCCCAATCTAAACCCATCTAGGAGCGTTCATAAAAGTGGAAAACATCAGGGAATATATATTCCATGGATTAACTCCAAAATCCATAAGTAATAGAAAACATGGAAATATATATTCCATGAATTAACTCCTCATAACAATAACCTCCATTAGCAAAAGGTGAGATGGTTGCTATTGTGCTAAAGAAAATGGAGAAGAGTTGTAAAGTTATTTCTAAAGATTCGGGAGCATACCTAAAGAGACAAGGAACATCATGTCCTTATTGTCCAGGTAATCACACTAAAAAGAGACAGGAAACATGGTGTCCTTATTGTCGAGGTAATCACACTGAAAATGAGTGTCCTTATTATCGACAATAACACTAGAAATGAGCGTCCATTTATTAGGAGACTGGACGGGCTCATGGTGAGGTTACTACAGCCTATAGGAGATACACTAATCACAATACCCGTAATTGTAGGTACAATCTAGTAAATCACATTATGGTTGTCCCTACTCTTCCTGCTCTATACCAACCAACCCTTAGCACTCCCTGTGCCACATAGAATGGGTAATGGAGATCCTATGCCCCATACTAGGACTAACCTTGTGTGAATGTATGGAATTGTGGAGTCTTGTGGGGTTGATGTATTGATGTATGGAAATTTAGCAAACTGTTTTAGTATTCACATATGAAGTTATAACAATAGTTGAAGTATTGGTTGTAGAGAAATTAAAAAAATAGAATCTCAACAAGAAGGTGCTTAACCATGGTTATGTATGGAAGGGATTAAAGCATTGAAGCATTTGGTGCCATTTTATGCACACCTTGGAAGCATTAAACACTATCGCCCATTATTCAGTGTATCTTACTACTTGGAGGTATCTAGAACAAATGCAATAGCAAAGCGTATGCAAGGTTGATAAGCATCAAGCTTGGGCTTAATACACTTTATAGAGGCTCTCTAAAACAACATATAGTAGAAGGAATCTCACAGCAGCCACCCACGACATCTACAGTAGCGGGCGGAGCCAGCTAATAGAGCTACGGTACACTGAGTCTAGATCACTGTTTCAAGAGGGTATATAGTAAAGTGGGGTGTTAACTTTATGCTTTAACATCCACTAGTAGGATACGTAGGAAAGGTGCAAACTTGAAGTTCACTTGAGCTATGGCATCAGGTTACACATCATATGTTGAAGTATACGCGATAAATTTAAGTCTCATTGAGCGAGATGTGACAGGGAGGTGAATAGAGTGAATATAGAGTGGCTTGCAAACTTGGAAATTCATGACAGGGATGAGGAGCTTTTGGACTGGTTCTCTAGTAATACTTGTGATGGTGATCTTGTACATGTGCATGGCATACAATAATGTGATATATGAAATGTGTGGAGCCAATATCTAATGATTTGAAGCTAGAGGGTGCTTGTTAACCACCTTGGTTAACATGATTTTGGAAACCACTTGGCAACAACAAACATGCATTATGTTCATCTACATAAAGTTTGTTGAGACTGCCCCCTTGTTAATTACTCTACTAATCATAATTAAGAGATGATCCATTTTTAAGTCTATTTTCAACTAACCTTTGCACCCCCAGCTGGTGGAGGAGCTCCCTCTCCCTGTAGGATTAACGTTAGCTCAAAAGCTTTCAGCCATAGCTAGCCACAATCCCCTTGCTCTAGGCCATCACCTCAGCTCATCAAACCGCCGTGCAGATCTAGAGAAATTTGCAATTTTGTTGGCGCCAAGTTTTTGAAGGGATTTGTAGATCTACACTTACACAAAAGGAATTGGTCTAATTCCTCTTAGCCCCAGGGGTTCTCAAGGGTGCTCTACAAGCCTATGACCTCAAAATCTTGAAGTTCTTCAAGGAGAAGTGGAATCAAGCTCTGAATCAAATTTTCAAAGTGACTTTGGTAAAACAGAGATTAAGCATTCAATGCTTGGTCAAATCCTTTTTTTCTTGGCTTGATCTTCTACTAGACTAACTGCTATTGATTGCTTCAAAAGGATATGAGCTCATTTGAACTCTAAGGCACCAGATCTGGCCTCCTCATACACTCTATTTTCTACACACAAAATAGGGATTACAAATGGGTTTCTATTCATGATGATTCTTTATTATCATTGTATTATTTTTTGACATGCTTGAATGTCTATGTTGTTTAGGTCTCTCCACATCTAGATACCATGCATGTCCTATTTGTGGTCCATCATTGGTGGCATCTAGGCAAAAGCGCTTGAAGAAAGTGATATATGAGAATCATCATCGATTTCTCCCTCATCATCATCCCAAATTTGTTCGTTCTTGGATGGGAGTCTCTCCACATCCACTAAGCATGGGATATTGGAAGGCATTATGGAATGGAGTGCAAATTCCTCCTCCCCCCGACATGAATAGGTAATATATCTTTGACATAGAATTCCAATACAAGCTTTGGATGAAAAGATAATCCTCTTAATATTTGTTGTTATTTGATAAGGTACTCTATCTTCTTTCGTGCCTACCATATTGGACAAGCCTCAAAATCAACCATCTTCTTGATCCAATGCACATCTTCAAGAATGCCGCCTCTAACATTTGGGAGAACTTGAGAGGAACACGGGACTCCTTGCTTGTAAGAGAGGATCTACAAAGCATAGAGAGGATGCAAAGAGCTTGGCCACAAGAGGGACCAAATGAGAAGACAATTTTACCTCGAGCACCTTGGATATTAACAAAGAAGGAGGAGAAGTTGGTGAAAGATGCCAAATGTTACTACATTCTGTACTCCAACAGGGTGCATGAGGTGTTTAAAAGGTGCCTTCACAAAGACAAAGAAGAGACGTGTTGAGCAATTATATGGCTTGAAGTCCCACGATTGTGACACAAGATGCTTCAAGTTAGTGAAACATTGAAGTTGTTTGTATTTAACTTGTTTAATCATGATGTATCTAATCATGGTGTATAAATGTTTATAGTTCATTCTTCCTACAAGCATTTTCAATTGTGCATCCCACGAAGTGCGAGAGACGATTTATAAGATGAGGAAGCTTGTGAGGTTTGTACCCCAAACCCTCATAGCCAATTTGCTACACTCGTTTTCCTCAAAATGATTTGTTTATTGTTTTGCATTGTAGATATGTGAGCGCAAAGGAAATCGATCCATGTACACTTGACTATGCAAGGGTCATGGTCATGGAGGTGGTTTGTTTGGTGGAGGAGACATTCCCACGGTCAATTCTCACAAGCCAACTACATCTTATGGTTCATTTAATTGATCAGATTGCCATATGTGGTACTGTGCATGCTCGATGGATGTTCTTTCTTGAGTGTTTCATGAAGACCTTGAAGGATTTTATAAGGCAAAATGCAAAGGCATCCCAATCTAAACCCATCTAGGAGCGTTCATAAAAGTGGAAAACATCAGGGAATATATATTCCATGGATTAACTCCAAAATCCATAAGTAATAGAAAACATGGAAATATATATTCCATGAATTAACTCCTCATAACAATAACCTCCATTAGCAAAAGGTGAGATGGCTGCTATTGTGCTAAAGAAAATGGAGAAGAGTTGTAAAGTTATTTCTAAAGATTCGGGAGCATACCTAAAGAGACAAGGAACATCGTGTCCTTATTGTCCAGGTAATCACACTAAAAAGAGACAGGAAACATGGTGTCCTTATTGTCGAGGTAATCACACTGAAAATGAGTGTCCTTATTATCGACAATAACACTAGAAATGAGCGTCCATTTATTAGGAGACTGGACGGGCTCATGGTGAGGTTACTACAGCCTATAGGAGATACACTAATCACAATACCCGTAATTGTAGGTACAATCTAGTAAATCACATTATGGTTGTCCCTACTCTTCCTGCTCTATACCAACCAACCCTTAGCACTCCCTGTGCCACATAGAATGGGTAATGGAGATCCTATGCCCCATACTAGGACTAACCTTGTGTGAATGTATGGAATTGTGGAGTCTTGTGGGGTTGATGTATTGATGTATGGAAATTTAGCAAACTGTTTTAGTATTCACATATGAAGTTATAACAATAGTTGAAGTATTGGTTGTAGAGAAATTAAAAAAATAGAATCTCAACAAGAAGGTGCTTAACCATGGTTATGTATGGAAGGGATTAAAGCATTGAAGAATTTGGTGCCATTTTATGCACACCTTGGAAGCATTAAACACTATCGCCCATTATTCAGTGTATCTTACTACTTGGAGGTATCTAGAACAAATGCAATAGCAAAGCGTATGCAAGGTTGATAAGCATCAAGCTTGGGCTTAATACACTTTATAGAGGCTCTCTAAAACAACATATAGTAGAAGGAATCTCACAGCAGCCACCCACGACATCTACAGTAGCGGGCGGAGCCAGCTAATAGAGCTACGGTACACTGAGTCTAGATCACTGTTTCAAGAGGGTATATAGTAAAGTGGGGTGTTAACTTTATGCTTTAACATCCACTAGTAGGATACGTAGGAAAGGTGCAAACTTGAAGTTCACTTGAGCTATGGCATCAGGTTACACATCATATGTTGAAGTATACGCGATAAATTTAAGTCTCATTGAGCGAGATGTGACAGGGAGGTGACTAGAGTGAATATAGAGTGGCTTGCAAACTTGGAAATTCATGACAGGGATGAGGAGCTTTTGGACTGGTTCTCTAGTAATACTTGTGATGGTGATCTTGTACATGTGCATGGCATACAATAATGTGATATATGAAATGTGTGGAGCCAATATCTAATGATTTGAAGCTAGAGGGTGCTTGTTAACCACCTTGGTTAACATGATTTTGGACACCACTTGGCAACAACAAACATGCATTATGTTCATCTACATAAAGTTTGTTGAGACTGCCCCCTTGTTAATTACTCTACTAATCATAATTAAGAGATGATCCATTTTTAAGTCTATTTTCAACTAACCTTTGCACCCCCAGCTGGTGGAGGAGCTCCCTCTCCCTGTAGGATTAACGTTAGCTCAAAAGCTTTCAGCCATAGCTAGCCACAATCCCCTTGCTCTAGGCCATCACCTCAGCTCATCAAACCGCCGTGCAGATCTAGAGAAATTTGCAATTTTGTTGGCGCCAAGTTTTTGAAGGGATTTGTAGATCTACACTTACACAAAAGGAATTGGTCTAATTCCTCTTAGCCCCAGGGGTTCTCAAGGGTGCTCTACAAGCCTATGACCTCAAAATCTTGAAGTTCTTCAAGGAGAAGTGGAATCAAGCTCTGAATCAAATTTTCAAAGTGACTTTGGTAAAACAGAGATTAAGCATTCAATGCTTGGTCAAATCCTTTTTTTCTTGGCTTGATCTTCTACTAGACTAACTGCTATTGATTGCTTCAAAAGGATATGAGCTCATTTGAACTCTAAGGCACCAGATCTGGCCTCCTCATACACTCTATTTTCTACACACAAAATAGGGATTACAAATGGGTTTCTATTCATGATGATTCTTTATTATCATTGTATTATTTTTTGACATGCTTGAATGTCTATGTTGTTTAGGTCTCTCCACATCTAGATACCATGCATGTCCTATTTGTGGTCCATCATTGGTGGCATCTAGGCAAAAGCGCTTGAAGAAAGTGATATATGAGAATCATCATCGATTTCTCCCTCATCATCATCCCAAATTTGTTCGTTCTTGGATGGGAGTCTCTCCACATCCACTAAGCATGGGATATTGGAAGGCATTATGGAATGGAGTGCAAATTCCTCCTCCCCCCGACATGAATAGGTAATATATCTTTGACATAGAATTCCAATACAAGCTTTGGATGAAAAGATAATCCTCTTAATATTTGTTGTTATTTGATAAGGTGCTCTATCTTCTTTCGTGCCTACCATATTGGACAAGCCTCAAAATCAACCATCTTCTTGATCCAATGCACATCTTCAAGAATGCCGCCTCTAACATTTGGGAGAACTTGAGAGGAACACGGGACTCCTTGCTTGTAAGAGAGGATCTACAAAGCATAGAGAGGATGCAAAGAGCTTGGCCACAAGAGGGACCAAATGAGAAGACAATTTTACCTCGAGCACCTTGGATATTAACAAAGAAGGAGGAGAAGTTGGTGAAAGATGCCAAATGTTACTACATTCTGTACTCCAACAGGGTGCATGAGGTGTTTAAAAGGTGCCTTCACAAAGACAAAGAAGAGACGTGTTGAGCAATTATATGGCTTGAAGTCCCACGATTGTGGCACAAGATGCTTCAAGTTAGTGAAACATTGAAGTTGTTTGTATTTAACTTGTTTAATCATGATGTATCTAATCATGGTGTATAAATGTTTATAGTTCATTCTTCCTACAAGCATTTTCAATTGTGCATCCCATGAAGTGCGAGAGACGATTTATAAGATGAGGAAGCTTGTGAGGTTTGTACCCCAAACCCTCATAGCCAATTTGCTACACTCGTTTTCCTCAAAATGATTTGTTTATTGTTTTGCATTGTAGATATGTGAGCGCAAAGGAAATCGATCCATGTACACTTGACTATGCAAGGGTCATGGTCATGGAGGTGGTTTGTTTGGTGGAGGAGACATTCCCACGGTCAATTCTCACAAGCCAACTACATCTTATGGTTCATTTAATTGATCAGATTGCCATATGTGGTACTGTGCATGCTCGATGGATGTTCTTTCTTGAGTGTTTCATGAAGACCTTGAAGGATTTTATAAGGCAAAATGCAAAGTCAGAAGGTAGTATGGCTAAGGGTTGGGTGGTACAAGAATCACTTGTTTATATCTCAGAATACCTTGCCAAAGTAGATCCCTCTCTCCCTCACCTATGGAGCAATGAAGAAGACTTGAGGGATGACCTCGCATGTTCCTCAAGGAAAGGGAAAGACCAAAGTCATGGATACAGAGATGCATAGTAAGCTTAATACCTTTTGTGTGCTTAATAGTGATGTGATGAGAAGATGGGTGGCAAAGTATGAGGATGAAAAGGCAAGAAGACAAAGTGAAAGGTCGGCATTCCGTAAGCGCCATGGACATAGTGTGCCATACCTTGAGCACCTACGATCACTTCCCAAGGATCTTGATGTAGATTGGCTACATGAGGAGATCTAGAGAGTGGCGCAAGACGAAAACATAGATATCACATTGAAGGAGTGGGAGTATGCCCGAGGATGCTTTAAAAAGGTAAACAAACTTGTGTTCTCAATCATATTTTAGTATGTTAAACTTGTGTTCTCAATCATATTTTAGTATGTTAAGCTTGCAAAATTTTACTTTGAGGTATTTATAAATTTTTTTGTCTTGGTATAGTGCACAATGTTTAATGCTTTGTGGTTGGAGGGTAAACATTTTCGCACACCCAAGATTGTGGGGTAATTGCAAGCTTTGAGGGAGCCAATGGAGCCATGGATGATTATTATGGATTGATCCAAAATATCATTAAGCTTGACTTTCGAAGCTTCTTTGTATATATTTTAGACGTCAAGTGGTTTTAGGATGTGGTGGAAAGAGGTCCTAATGCAACAATCAAGCATCATGCAAGTGGCTTTGTGACCATTGACTCTACAAAGTTTTGGCAAGGAAAGGATGGGACTCTACTGCTACCACAACATTGTAAATAGGTACATATAATTGTTGGTAATTACTATACATGCATTTACAGGGATAGTAGAGATGAAATTTTTTTGTATGATGTACCTTTGTGCTTGAATAGGTTGTGTATCAACCAATAATTGACAATAAGAGATGGTGGCATATAATCCCAATCTCACCACATTCAAGAGCCATTTATAGTACATTCACCCACATTGAGCATATGGAGGAGCATGTCAACTCAACTATGGAGAGAGATAGCTTGGAAAACATTAATGATGATCGGCGGCCATTGGAGATGATGATCGTGCTATTGGAGATGATGATATTACCTCTCATAGTGATGATTCTAGTAGTGGGATGGATCTCTTTGTAGATTTGGATATAGGCATGGACATTGAGATAGATACTTTAGCAAGGGTTGACCTCATTGAAGATGAGGTTGAACTCTAGTTCTTTCATTGACCTCATTGAAGATGAGGTTGAACTCTAGTTCTTTCATTGTACTTTTATTATGGCTATATTGGTATTCCTTTTGGTATAGATTCATGCCTTTTTGAGATTACATGTATAGATTTATTGTGATATGTTACTTTTCGTGGCATTACTTAATCATTCACCTTGGACTGCTTTTCATGGAGGTTCAAGATTTCTTTTTTAAGCTTCACTTTGATGAAAAGATGTGGGGATTGAATCATTGTCCTTTGGATTGTTTTTCATGGCATTACTTGATATACACCTAAACCTTTTCATGTAGCCATTCCTTTCACCACATTACTCGATTTATGCCTTTTCTCTTTCCTTAGCATATTTTTCCTTACGAATATGTTTTCTAGAGATTCATTTGTATATAAATGCACCAATAAATCATGCATATTATCAAAATCTTGTGCACATAGTTCAGCAAATGATATTTTTGGGGATTGAAGATTCTATTTTTCTTCGTCTCGCAAGGTCCACAATTGCAACTGCATAGGAAATTGTTGCATAGTGTGTCTATAAGCGCGTCTGTAATCGCGTCTATGCTTGCGTCTAATTTCAAAGGAATTAAATGCGCTTATAGACACGAGCATAGATGCAAACGTAACTTATGCATCTATAAGAGCATCTAGTTTCAAAGAATTAGACGCCTAGATGCGAGCATAGATGCTAGTATAGACTCCCCCGTAACTTGCGCATCTATGCAGCACGTCTATGCTTGATTTATGTTGTAGTGTCTGTGAGTACCTCCAACAATATAAGGTTTCACTCCTACTTTATGCTAAGCTTGCACCTACAAGAAATGATGCTCACAATGATGCTATGATACCACTGCAAGAGAGAGATCTAGTGAGAGAATAGGACTCATTGGTTGGAGTTCTCACAACTAGACTCAATGGCCAGAGTCCACACACTTTGCTTCTCAATGTCTAGAGTACCCATAGGTTCATGAAGAAAGCCATGAAAGCATGCAATGGTCACACACAATTCTCTCTTATTATAAACATTGTTTGTGGGGAAAGTAGGTAACTTACGAGGGTTATCTAAAAAGTTTCCGTCCCAAAATGCGTGAAAGCTAAAAAAAAACTTAAATACATTAAAAAATTACATGAACTTTGACACTTTTTTTAGGATTGAGAACAGGTGTGACCTTCGTAGATTTATAATTTGGTATTATTTGTGAAATAAAAAAAATTGACTGACAAATGGCATAGAAGGAGTCCAACACAACTTAAAGAACCTAGATAGGCATTATTATAAAGGAGATGCCTGTTATGTAAATATGGGTATATGGTGTGGCAGGAAGAAATTGTATAGCCTATATCATGTAGATATGTGGTGGTGGAAAAAATTCATACATATATCAATGTTTGATCGAGATAGCTTTTTCCCCACTATCATGAATGTAGGTGATGGTATGTCTAAGGGTAGTATAGGAATAAGCTCTGGTTGTAATTATTTAGAGGATATTCAAAGGATGCTGAGAGATGGTATGTGTAAGGGTAGTGTAGGAATGAGATTTGGTTACAATTATTTGGAGGACATGCAAAGGATGTTGAGAGATGCAATCTTTGCCTATGACATTGTGTCTATGTGCAGAGAGGAAAGAAAGGAGCTTGGGGCTTCTTGAATAATGGTAGAGACGAGCTTAGTGCAAAAGATAGAAGCTTGGATCTTTCACGATAATGGTAGGTTCAAGGTCTCCTGTGCTGGAGAGCATACTAGTGCACATAGGCATGGTAGAGTCCAGGCTCACATGCATCCCCCTCCCTAACATAAACGGTTCCACCTTGCCTATTTGCTTGTAGTTCTTCAACTTGAAGATTGAATTGTAGAACAAAATTTGACTCATGGTCTTCCAAATCAATGGAGTGTTGCACGTCTCGATCAAGACCAACGGATTGCAAGTGTAATCATTGATTGCCTCATCTAGCTCTTTTGCTATCACAAAACTTTGTATCCACAAACTCCTCAAAATTCCATTTGGTTATGGTGGTAGGAGTGGTTGTGGTGGTTGTGGTGGGGGTGGTGGCATGGATGGATTGAGCTCACAATGTGTGCACCCACCCATCTCCTCCACATCTAGTACACCAGTGCACCTCAAAATCCTTATAGTCATCGCACACCAACAAGCGAGAAAGTTTATCATGTGCGCAATGGCACCATGGTTATGGGATGATGTAGGAAAGGAGATGAAAGGGCATATACACCAACTCCTCAAAAGTCAATTTGCCCATGAAGTGCTGAAGAATTGGGATACCTCAAGTGGATCAATATAAAAATAACTTCATCATCTCGCAAATTAAGTGTGAGTACACTCCTGCAAGGTAGTCCCTAATCATCAGATCAACAGTTTCATGGTGAAAACCATGGCATCATAGAGATCCACTTGAGGGAAGGGATAACTAGGAGGGGGAGCCAAAACCAGCTTGCCTAGATGATGAAGAGTGGAGGATGATCCAAGAAGACACACTTGACAAATATAACAAGTACAAGGAAGCTACATGGTCATAGATGGAGAGTGTTAGGTCATCGCATTTTGGTAGTGGCAGCTATTAGACCTTCCCGCATGAGTACTTTGTAAGTTTTTTACTACTCTCTTACATTTTCCTGTCTATGATGTGTATTAATTGCATGCATTGCACTTCTCGAGTAATTGGAGTCGGAGCTCACACCCATCAATTGAGGAGCAGCACCCGAGTCCAGATATGCCCAATTTTGGTGGTGATTAGGCTTGCCAATTAGACTGCACCTCTACGCCGTGGGCCTAGATGACTACTTTGACTATTTTTAGGCTTGCCTTTTTGCAAAATATATGGTTTTTTACACCTCGATGTAAATATGCAAATTTGTATCTATCAACACTATACATAATATAAAACTTTTGGTTTTTATCAAATTTGAGTACAGTTACTTGAGTAATCTAACCAATTACTAGATGGCATAGCTAGCTATATTCTGCAGAGCTAACTGCACCACTCTACCAAAAAAGAATCTACATAGAGCACATGTATCTCTGCTAGTATGTGCGTCAATACTGGTATTTTATCAATGCTTATAGTCATGCATATACCAGTGCTTAAACCGGAATTTATATACCAACGAAGATCCCAGCATGCATACCGATGCTCGGGGCATTTACAATGCTATGAATGGGCAATGATCCATGATTTCCTTATAGTGCAATCAGCATGTATGGATTTACTTAAATATGTGGCCAATGTTGGGCCAAGCTCACCCTAATACATTATTCATTTTCTCAATTAGCAACGTTATTTTTATATTTTTTATATGAGTTCTTCTTTCTAAATATGATCATGCCAATCTCAGTCCTCTCCAAAAATATGAGTTCTTCTTTCTAAATATGATCATGTCTATCTCGGTCCTCCCCGAAAATGAAGATGCACCATGATTGGTCTCTTTTGGGCACAACATTAGCACGACAGGTGGTATCTCTTGGACACCTCTATTACATCCCACCACAAACCAACACGCATTTGCCCTTTGGTGTCTATGAAAATTTTACTCTCGGGACGTATGCCTCTGGAATTCACTAGTCTTATAATCACTACACGGCTATACATGCGGTCGTGTGTATAGTTGTGTACTATAATGCGGCACTCTAGTAACATTCACTCAATGTATAGGCATTCACTCAATCTCATATAATGTCGGTATGGGGTCATTCCCTTGTCATGTATAGGCATTTTTTTCAAAGAAACAAGAGGAAGTTATACAAATACAATGTCATAAACTAAGAATCATTTTCTTCAGTAATCAAATTAAATCTCCTCATACAAAAAGGTAGTTATAGAAATACTTCATAAACTAGAATCCTTTGTAAATAAGTTGGTTAATTTTTAGTTAAATGAAATCTCCTCATTCAAATTGTTGCAATTCTCTCCCTCTCTTTCACAAAAGTAGTTATTCTCTAATCTCTCTCCCTCTCGGGGTAGTTTAGTATGATGTAAAAACAATTCTTCTTCTCTCTCATGATGTTTGTTAAAAAGAAAGCTATGTAGGTGTTAAATATTTGTAAAAAAAGGAGTTTTAAAAATACAACTAGAATCCTTTAGTACTCTTAGTTAATTTTTAACTCCTCATTTAAGCTCTCTCCCCCTCTCTCTCACAAAGGTAGTTATTCCCTCTCTCTCTCTCTCTCTCTCTCTCTCTCTCTCTCTCTCTCTCTCTCTCTCTCTCTCTCATTTTTGGGTTAGTGTCGTCTGATGGAAAAACAATTCTTCTTCTTCTTCTTCTTCTTCTCTCTTTCTCCTTTGTGGGGATGATAATCGATCTACTGCTTGCACAACCGACTGATTGATTTTGCATGCAATGAGGCAACATGTTTGTTTGGAAGAATACCTTCCTCAGCTAATTCCTTTTGCTGAGAGTAATGATGAGTAGAAGCAGGCAGATTAGCCATTTGCATGTAGGCTTGTACCAAAAATAGAAAGAGAGGAGCTTTTGGGAAAAAAATCTTTCATCACAAGTTCTTTCAAAATCTTATATTATTACGGTAGTTTTAATCACTTGAGTGCTATGATTTTTGCATTAGGGTAGAGCCAATGGATGTGATTTTACGCTTGAATGTCGCCGCTTCAGAAATTCACTAGGTAAGTGGAATGCTATAATATCATCTTATGATCCACGTACAAATGATACATATTACATACAAAGGTGTCATTTACAATCTGATCAAGCACTTAAGGACTGTCCCTCCAAATTAATTATCCAGGAAATTACGAAAATTTGAGCTCTCCGAAGGAGGTTCTTGAGCTGCTATCACCCAAAAAAAGAAGGCTCCATTTCACGCAGAGAGCTCACTGCATTAAGATGTATGGAGAGGAGTTACTCTGTTGATGTTGATGCATAGAGATCGGAGAGGCGCCTGAAGCGAGGTGGCTTCAAAGATCTATTAACCCTAGCATTAATTGAGTTTGTATTGTTAGTGATGCATTGATTAAGGGCCGTCTCATTATCGGAGCTCTGCTGCGATATGGCATGCTGTTTTCAAATAAGGGGCAGCTTATATTAAGAAGGGGACGTTATAAGGGGAAGCTACAACATATAAAGCGCTTTAGTAAGTAGCATATCCTTGGAGATGACAGTCTCTCAACAGATCCTAAGCTGCATGTATCAACGAACTGGTCCACATCCTTGGAGACGACAATCTCTCAACAGATCCTAAATTGCATGTATCAACCAACTGGTCCACTTGTCTGCCTTTAGCTTTTTGTGCAGTAGAACTAGTTTGATGTCGAGATTTTTCAGCCTCCTTTGTATGTATCTTTCACCTGCATGGATCAACTATTATGGTGCATGTAACCACACGCACCATAATAGTTCAGTTCTCATAACACGCACCAAATTCTCTTTCAGCTTGATGTTGTTAGTAGGATTGATATTAAAAATGAACTCAAGTCTATGTAACCACATGCACCATAACAGTTCAGTTCTCAAGACAGTCCACAATTCCAAAGTGCATCCATTGCTTTTTCCCAGTATCAAGTTTTTCCAGCCACATCTGAATGCATTTGGCCGGGGCGATAAAGCACTCCTTTGCAATAGGAAAGTGTATAAATATGTGCAAATCATCCTCAAAATCATGGCATCTGTGGCATTTCCTTTCCCCAATATTTAGTCTGAGGGCTCTTAGATGTGTCCAAAGAGCTTTGTACATTATCAACCAGTCTAGGAAAGCTTTTTTAGTCTCACATATTTATTCCACGACTTGCAAAAAAAAAAAACCATTGAGCTCTATCCAGACATACTCCCCATCTCTTCTTTATAATGCAATGGATAGGAGCAACACTCTGTTTGGGGGGTATAGGGACCATACTTTTTTGAGTCTTCCACTAGAATGCTTTGTGGAGAGGCAACTCTTTGATAGACACAGAAGCCAAATGTCTGAGTGGTTCCACAAACTCATCCTTTCCCTAATAAGGTCCAACTCTACATTGGAGACATTATAGTATCTGATCAAATCAGCTCTGGACATCCAAGTATTGTTGTCTCTGTGTCCCAGATATCTCACCAACTACATATGCCAATCCTATGCATCCTTAGAGCTCTCTTAGCCTAGGCATCACTAATTGGAGGAAGGGGAATGCATGGCCACCGGCGGAGGGAATCTATCCCATGTATTCCCCAAGTGTAATTAGGTTTCTTAAATAGGACAATGTCAGTCTTAACAGCATTCCAAGTAGACCAGAGAAAAGAGACCAACACAATGCTGCCATACACGCGTTTCATACATGCGATAAATTATGAACGCGTGTATGGTCGCGCCTGTATTTGAATAGAATCGGACGCGTGTATTTTAGCATTTAAGTTCGCGTGTATGTTTGCATTTATCAACGCGTGTATAAACGCGTTTATATACACGCAGTAATACACGCATCTATACACGGTAATATTCACGGATTAATACTCGCTATTATACAGGGATAAATACACGCTACTATACACGGATCAATACACGCATGGCAGAGAAAAACTGAAGAAAAACTGAATTCCTTTACAAAATTAAAAACTATTTTCCTTAAACCATCTCATAGTACATTACAGTATACATCATTACACAATCCCACTACATGCATTTACAACAATGAAATATATTCAAAAATAAATCATGCATATGAGATGATAGAAATGTCATCAATTTAGAACATACAGTGACGGATTGGTTAGGGTTCGATCTCATCTTCAATAAGATCCATCCTTGCCAAACGATCAACATCAATATCCATTTGATCAATTGGTAAGGCTACGATTAAATTTATTCCACTATCGATATTCTGTACTCCATTGATAATGGTATCGATGTCCTGATCATCCTCATCAACATCACCATCATCCTCAATGGTAGGGTCATTCTCATGATCATGAGAAATGGCATGCTCATCCTCATTATCATGATCATCTCTTATTTCTTGATCATCGATCACAACATCTTCAATGGCATGTTGGACATCATCTTCATTGCGGCTTGTTACATCCTCCATATGCTCCATATCAGTGAATGTATTATACATCACTTTGGAACGTGGTGCAATAGGGATGACGTACCACCATTTGATGTCATGCACCATTGGTAGATAGATAACCTACTCAAATACACACAGTACAGTAATTAATTAGCATATCAAAAGTCAAGGGGTACGCGAGCTTAGATATATATGTACATGAAACACATTAGTAAAAAAATGCATACCTGCTCACATTGTTGTGGCAATACGAGCCTATCTTTCTTTGTTTGCCAGAACTTTGTAGAGTCAATAGTTACATATCCACTTGCATGGCGTTTTATCGTTGCATCAGGCCCTTTTTCCACCATGTTCATTTGCCATTTGACATCCAAAACATACACAAAGAAGCGACGAAAGTCAAGCCTAAATATGTCTTGGATTATGCCACAATAATCATCCATTTTTCCATTAGCTCCCTCAAAGCTACTAATGACACCGTAATCTTGTGTATTTCTCTTTTCATCAATTCTTTGTGTTCGAAAATGCTTGCCTTCACACCATATAGCATTGAACATAGTGCACTGGACCAAAGTAGAAGCAATATTTGTGTAAGCAATGTGTAAATATTAAAAGCAAATCACTTACAACTAATGCAAAACATTAGTTCTATGTACCTTTGACATGCATCCTCGTGCATACTCCCATTCTTCCGCCGTGATATGCAGCCCCTCGTCGCTCTCTGCTCTCTCCATTTCCTCATGCAACCAATCATTGACGCATGCATTTATTTTATCATAATCCAGTCCTCCAAGAGATGTCACATAGCGCCTCGCTATGTCTCTTGAGGTGGGTAGCCTATTTTCCTTTGGAAGCATGTTTGATAATAGCCTGCATCCAATATCATCAATTATAATTAGTCTTAAATCCTAAACCTTAAACCACTAATTCAAATTTATAAGTTAGAATGCTTACTTCAACAATGCGTCAAGACTTGCATTGCTCCATCCATAAACTGTTTGTATATTAAGTAGTTCAAGTGAAGCACGTAAAACTGAGAATGTGCACCCTTCAAACACCGGTGTCGATGAAGCCTTATAAAGATGCTCTTGTTCCATATCATCGTCGTCCATACCTTTGGGATCATCCTTAAAAAGATTCCGCACCATATTATCAAGCACCTCCTCTTCCACAACTTCGTGGGGTGCAGGGCTATTGTCATCCCTTTCCCACTCATCTCTGACAATAGATCCCAAAGCTCCAGCATCATCTCGTCGACGCTTTACGTGCTCTCGTCGCGTGTAGGGTACCATGTTAGGGTGTGGTACTGCATCCTGCTTCAATTAGAGTTTATATATTACAACTCTATTAATTTAATTTGGATACCATGAGTCATTTGAATACCATCAATTTACATCTACTCACCTCTAAACCTGTTTGATTCCATTCTCCATACATGGAGATGTGATTCAAGGTAATTCGACGTGCTCGTACAATGCATCCTTGACATCGATTACACATACATTTGATCCGTTGTCCCAACCACACATCGCGATTACGATGACGCATTGTCTCATCTTCCCCAGAACTGCTTGAAGAGGTTGATGACATCCTGTGTACAAATCAGAAAACACAAAATCATAATATGTTTTTAATGAAAGCACAAAAATTGCGTGTATTGACGTGGCTATTTCCTAAAAATTGCGTGTATTAACGCGGCTACTTCCTAAAAATCGCGTGTATTAACGCGGGTAGTTTCTGCAAAACGCGTGTATAAACGCAGCTAAAATCCATACACGCGAATATACACGCGTTTATAAACGCGAATATAAACGCGGCGGTATGTTTAAACTAAAAATAGCCCGCCTTCCCCAAATATAGATTTTGAACTAACAAATCAACACTGCTTGCGTTTTCGCCTGTTTTCGCCTCTTCCAACAGCAAGGAGGGAGCAGAGAAAGGAGCACACACAGGGGAGAAGGAGGGAGCAGAGAAGGAGGAGAGAAGACTCACTTTTTCAGAGGTGAGTCACTTTGTCCTGTGCCTTGTCTCTTTCCTCAGATTTGTTTATGTTATTTGCTCTTTGCTCTTTGGGTTTGTCTCTGTCCTTTTGTTTATGCTATTTGCACACGATTGGGTGAATGATCCTGACAGGGGCGACAATGGTCCTTTTATAAGGACACTCTGTCTTTGTCGGGGGTCGGTCTTTTTGAAAAAAAAAATTCGCAGGTCGCGTATAGAAACGCGTGTAAAAGCGCGTGTAATCTGTCTGCAGAGTCTGTTCACGCGGATATACACGCGTTTCTGGACGGGTGTATACACGCATTTTTTGACGGGTGTATACACGCGTTTCTGCAGAGACTGCGTTTCTACATGCATGATTTGCAGGCAACACAACTGACTTGAATGATGATATTTGTGTGAGTCAAGAGATAGCCCATGATGTACATGAAGATGTTTGTTGCAGGTTCTTTATGGATATTCCAGGTTCTTCATCTGATCCATTTGTGTACAGCAATTGGCTGATGGAGATGCTGAATCATTTTGGGCGCCATCCTAGTCCGGTTGAGCTTACAGAGTATATGTATGCCCATCCCCCTCCTTCCCTGCCTGGTGTCTATACCCCTACCGCGAGTATCCCCACAGGGCACTCCAGTGCCGTCTATTCCTGAGACGGCATGCAGCTTCTCCTCTTCCACGTCCACCGAGGAGACATACCTCGTCCCAGACACACTCACGTACACCCTCACAACCACCATCACGTGCTGCCACCGTCACGTCAGGGCTCACAGCCACCGTCACGTAGACAATCCCCCAATCGTGACTCCACCCGCAGTATTAGGAAGAGTGGGAGTGGAGGATGCGGCGGGTGCTTTGGTGGGGGAGGTGGGGGAGGTGGGGGAGGTAGTAGGGCACGCGGTGAGAGAGGAGATAGAGGGAGAAGAGTTAGAGGAGACAGTTCGGAAGAGGAGGAGATGAGAGAGATGGAGAGAGTGGTTTGCTATGATGTGACGGATAGGGGCGGGATAGTGATGGATGCGAGGGGGAGGGAGGTAATGGAGTACATGCATGGGGTAGTATCAAACTCATATAGAAATTGTTTTATTAAATTTAAAGTGTAAGATTCCTCCCCCACCCCCTTTTTGATGTCTAGTATCTTTCCCTGTAATCAATCCCTCTTCAGAAATATAAAGACCTTGTTTCTATCTGTTTTAGCCTAGAGAGAGAAAAATATTCTAGAGAGAGAATATTCAGATTTTGAATATTTTTGGATAGAAAAATATCTCTTCTAATTCAGATGAGTTCCCCTGAAACAGAAATTCAAAAAGAATTTTCCAATGTGCAATTAGAATTAATTGAAAATAGCTATAAAGAACCTTAGCCTAAGGGTCTAGATTTTCAGAAATCTTTAGACTATGGTCCAATTAAGGTTCCTATGGACCAATAGCATCAATCCAGGTGTAGGGAGGAGATAAATACACCTTGTAAAAAGAAAATACCCAAAAATGAGTAAATGCTCACATGAGGTGAAGAGTTGAAAATGTACAAGGTTTATTAGTAAAAAAACTATGAGCAATATTAAAAGTATGACATATGTAAGGAAGAGGAGTTCTTTAAAGGAGGTGCATATTTCATATAAGATGAAGAGTTGAAAATGTACAAGGTTTATTAGTAAAAAATTATGAGCAATATTAAAAGTATGACATATGTAAGGAAGAGGAGTTCTTTAAAGGAGGTGCATATTTCACATAAGATGAAGAGTTGAAAATGTACAAGGTTTATTAATAAAAAATTATGAGCAATATTAAAAGTATGACATATGTAAGGAAGGGGAGTTCTTTAAAGGAGGTGCATATTTCACATAAGATGAAGAGTTGAGAATGTACAAGGTTTATTAGTAGAAAACTATGAGCAATATTAAAAATATGACATATGTAAGGAAGGGGAGTTCTTTAAAGGAGGTGCATATTTCACATGCTTGAATGAGTTTTAAACTCATAAAAATTGAGATATTTCATCTCTCCTCTCTCCTCATTCAAGTCTAGTTCCAAAAAGTTAGCTTAACTGACCTAAAAATGGTCAAATATTGACCAAACTGATTTAGAAAATTCTAGAATCAGTTTGTTTGGTTAGGAGCTCAATTTTTCCTATAAATAGAAGCCTCACCCTTGTTGAAAAATATATAGTGTTTATGCATCGTTACTCTACTCCACCTAAGCCAAGAACTATGAATTCATTTAATAATTCACTAGTTTTTGGAGCTTCCCTCTTTCTTCAATCCCCATTAGTGGCTCCATCAACATACTTAACCAATTGATTGGTTGGGGGCCTCTACCGTGAACAAAGAATCAAGCAAGTTGTAAGGTAATTAGTGAATATTCATCTTTCTATAATTTCTCAATGTTTCTCTCTTCTCAACCCCTCTCAAGCTTGAGAAGTTTAATTGGTATGGTTTTTTTTAAATGCTATTGAAGTTTGAATAGTAGTGAAGAGTTACATAATTTAATAAATGCTATTGAAGTTAATTTTCATTTATGTTTAAATTCTAATGATTCTTATGTAAATTCTCTCTCTCACTCAAGAAATGGTCATACTCATGACCCATTCTCAATCCAAATCAAGCTTTTCATAAAGCTTTTCCTTAACCCAAGATAAAGCTATGCTTGAGGCCAAATTAATGGCTTTTTCTTATGCTTTTAGTTTATGTATATTGATGATTCAATCCATTATGGATTAAGGATCCAATTAGAGAATCATTTTAATTATTTCCTTAATGATAAGCTTTATCCCTTAGAAAAATTGAGATTTATCAGTCATAGCAGCGGAGCTATGGCAAAATTTTTATAAAAATTATGCATAAAAAATTTTCATTCAAAGCATAAAAAGAGGACTTCCTACCATATTCTAGGAATCATCATCCTAGATTAATTGAAAGAATTTCATTATAATCATGGAGAAATTGAATTTTAATATTATGCATAAAGGATAAATTTTTATATCAAAAGTGTTATTTTTACCATTTTTACTTTCATGCATAGAAGTATGCATAAAGGATAAATTTTTATATCAAAAGTGTTATTTTTACCATTTTTATTTTCATGCATAGAAGTATGCATAATGGATAAATTTTTATATCAAAAGTGTTACTTTTATCATTTTTATTTCATACATAAAAGTATGCATAAAAGAAAATTTTTATATCAAAAGTGTTACTTTTATCATTTTTAATTTTCATGCATAGAAGTATGCATAAAGGAAAATTTTTATATCAAAAGTGTTACTTTTATCATTTTTAATTTTCATGCATAGAAGTATGCATAAAGGAAAAATTTTTATATCAAAAGTGTTACTTTTATCATATTGGATTTCATGCATATAGGTATGCATAAAAGATATTCTTTTTATACTAAAAGTATGATTTTCCTCATAAATAGATTTTATGCTTAACTTAAATGCATAAGAGAAATTCTTTTATTCTAAAAGTATAATTCCCTACCAAATTGAAATCATGCATAAGCAGATGCATAAAAGATTGATTTTAATTTCGAAAGTGTTAGTCTCCTTAAATGGAATTTATGTATAAATAAATGTGTAGAGAAATCTTATATCAAATAAAAGAATTCTCTTTTTTTTTTTTAAAAAAGATATGAAATGTGATAAGATGTGATAAGAGGTGTATAAGATGTGATAAGAATTGATAAGATGCGTATGGAAAGTGATAGGATGTGATAAGAGGTGTGATAAGAGGTGATAAGATGCTTATGAAATAAGTTAGGATGTGATAAGATGAATTAAGATGTGTATGGGGGGATGAGGTAAGAAGTGTATGTGATAGGATAAGATGTATATGGGTTGTGATAGGGCGAGAATGGATGTGATGTAAAAGATTAGATGTGAAAGTATATGGGGTTATATAAATGGGAATGTGAAAATGGATGTATGTATGTGGATGTGTGGATATGGAGATGGGAGTGTGGATGTATGAACATGAAAATGGATATATGCATGAAGATGTATATGCATAGATGTAAATGTGGATGTAGATGTGGATGTATAGATGTGAATGGATGTGGATGTATAGATGTGAATGGAAATGTGGATGTGGATGTATGTGAATGTGGATGTAGATGTGGATGTATAGATGTGAATGGGAATGGGGATGTGGATGTATGTGAATGTGAATGTAGATGTGGATGTATGTGAATGTGAATGTAGATGTGAATGTGGAATGTGGATGTATAGATGTGGATGTATGGGAATGTGGATGTGGATGTATGTGAATGTGAATGTAGATGTGGATGTATAGATGTGAATGTGGAATGTGGATGTGGATGTATGTATGTATGTGGATGTAGATGTGGATGTATGGATGTGTATGTATGAATGTGGATATGGGATGTGGATGTATAAATGAGGATGTGAAAATGGAGGTAAGCATGTAGATGTGGATGCATGTATGTGAATGTGAATGTAGACGTGAATATGGAATGTGGATGTATAGATGTGGATGTATGGGAATGTGGATGTGGATGTATGTGAATGTGAATGTAGATGTGGATGTATAGATGTGAATGTGGAATGTGGATGTGGATGTATGTATGTATGTGGATGTAGATGTGGATATATGGATGTGTATGTATGAATGTGGATATGGGATGTGGATGTATAAATGAGGATGTGAAAATGGAGATAAGTATGTAGATGTGGATGTATGGATGTGAATGTGGATGTGGATGTGGATGTATGGATGTGGATATGGATGTGAATATATGATATGTGATGTGAAGGAATCTGAAGTGAAGAGATGGAAAAGGAGGTGATTGGATGAGTACACATATACATGGAATGTGGAATAAGTAATGTGGATTAATGAGGGATAATGTGGAAAAATGAGAGTTAATATAGAAACTGTATTAGTGTAAATGCTGTTTGTAAATGACTGTTTTATGTCAAGAATGCTGGGGAAGCATTTTGACCGTCTTGTGATTAAGGTCGTGGTTAAAGTTGCAACTGCTGACGGAGAGTCAATGGAGGACGTCTCGCGTAGCAAGGTCGGCCGAGGTCTTGACCAGCCTCGGTTCGATTAAAATGGTGAGCTTCCGGTACGGTGGATGAGGGACCAAGGAAGCGGCCTATGAGTGAAGCGCTAGGTCACCTGCGAAGGATCCTAGAGGGTGCTGACCATACGGTGCTCGGGCTCTGGGTCGCCTAGGATACCCACGCGTGCGTCGAGGAAGATATTGGAACAAGGAGTAAGAGTTGTTTTGTGAAACCGGGCATGGATCTGGTTGACTGACCTTGCTGGTCCTCAACGGATGAGTCCATGGCTCTTTTATATGGATCTGTTGGTTGATCTTGCTGATCTTCAACGAGAGTCCATCTTGATAAGTGATTATATTGCCGAGTATTATGGGCTAGGAACTATGGAAACGGCCTCTGTGTGGACAGGTGGTGAGCGTTCTAGTTGCCAATGATGCCATAGATACTCTGATGAAGGAATGATGGGAAATTATGAATCAACTGGATAAATTGGGAGATTGTGATCAGTGGTACTATGGTTTCATTAAAGGATTGTTTTAAAGTTAGCTGATGCTAAGAAAAAGGCAATTTTCATATTGGGTGTGTAAGTGGTGTGGCTAGTTTTATGTTTGCATGAAATTCCGGCTAGGGGGCCTTGGAACTCTTTTCCTTGGTACCCGGGACAAAACCTAACCAAATTCCAAATTGGATCCCATCACTACAGTGGTTGGGCGGTTGGCTAACCCATGGGATCGGATGGGGTTAGGCTGGACTGATGGATCCATAAATCGAGACTCAACTTTGTTTTTACGATAGATAAAGTAAATCCCGGATAGAAATTGTTCTATGGATAGGAATCAACGGCTGTGCCTCTTGATGGGGAAAAAAGCGTTGATCTCAATGATCCAAGTGCAAGTTTCTACCTTGAATTGACCAAGTACCGTTAAAGGTGCAGTCAGATCAGTTGATCCGTAATGATCTTGACTACGTTAGAGTAAAGAGTTATCCTGGTGGAATCGCCCATGCTTTCCGAGTAAAGGAAGTTTTTCCAGTTTCGGTTTTGGACAAACCGACGGATTAGTCTCTTGTCCGGATATCCGTGGGCGAGGCCCCGAGTGTGAGACCCCTACCCACGCATGATGTGCTACTTCTGCTGCTAGTACCCCGAATCCGTTGATCGGTGGGGAACAGGGATCTCACAGTTGGTATCAGAGCCGCTTTTGAAAGCTAATAAAGATAATTAAATTCTTATCTGAAATTGGTAATAAGAATTCAGAAACAGCATTTTCATAATGTATTTTCATCCCGTAAGCTTCTTTAATGAAGAAATTTTAATCAAAGAAATTGTTTTTATAGATGGAAGTTCCACATTTATCTGGTATTCCCGACCTCACCCAGTCTCAAGATATGATTGCATTTGCCTTCGAGCATCTCATCTCTTCCGCTTCAACTCAAACAAGCCGAGTAAGACTTGCACGCCATTTCAAGGATTTATATTTTCCTACCCCAGTGGAGAGAATACAACATAAGTGGGTTGCAGGGCAATATGTCCACGCTCATTGCAACCGCCGTACAATGCTGTGGCAGAATCTCTCATTGACTATGATCCTGTTAAAGCTGAAAATGGTGCGTGGTGTCATTCTATATCATTCGACACCTCGAAATTTCAGACTTTCATGTCAAATTTATAGACTCCTTAGTCGATTTATCCCTAAGGAGAAAATAATAATTTCCTTCGCAGTTAGAGAACTTATGTAACAGGGCATGACTATGGCCCAGTACCGTCGTCTTATACGTCTCTCGAAGAGATTTTGAATTTTGGAGCCGAACCACTCTATGTAATTATTGCAACTTGTATATAAATATACAAATGTTTTTTTTACGGACGATCGGATAAAGAAAAATCTATTTATCAGACTTAAGTCATAGATCTCCAATAAGATCAACTGAGGAGCAAATTATGTCAAAAGTTTATCAAGACGCACAAAAAGGTTGTAATTGTTTGATATAATTCATACAAATTGTTAATTCAAATTGAAATTCGTAAATTAGTAATTGGGTCTTCAATTGGAAGTACCGCAATTGTATGGAACCCTGACTTGCTTGAGACCTAGACATGATGGTATTTACCTTATAGTTTCGAGTATCATGACTATCCGTATATACCGAGGGTATAACTGCAGCTCTTTACCGATAGTATATACGAGTAAATCTAAGACTTGAAATTATAAGCGTTAATGCTATCCAGATGATGATTTCGAATGTGGTTGATATGATTTTTAATTCTGTTTGAGAATTGATGAATTGAATTGGATTCTGATTGAAAAATGACGATTTTCGAAATTTAGTTGAAATGTAATAAGCTGAGCGAAACCACAATGAGGATGAATGGGACGAGTCCCAGTGATGATATTCATAACTGGAATGATGATAATGATTTCAGCAAATCACTATGAGATTAGTGGATTGTGCTGTCAGATTGCTACTGTTAACACTTGAGACGGTAGATTAAGTTAAGGGATGACAAATTGAGAACTTGCTTAACTAAAATTCCTGTGGAGGAATGTTCAGAAGGAAAATTTTCAGACTGATGGACCATTATCGTGTTAAAGATATGAATGATATGATCTGAAATGAATTTATTTAATGATGAGTTCTATATAAGGGATATTTATCCCCGTATTCTGTTGGGTTGACCAGAATATAAGGAACCCTAGAATAAATTGGATCTTAAGAAAAAGAGTTGTCCTCTACTTGGCGAGATGAGGACATCTCACACTTTTTTAAGTGGGGTAGAATGTAAGATTCCTCCCCAGCCTTCGAGGCATACAGGAGTAAGAATCTCCCTTTTTGATCTTAAAATTATTCCCTCTCAAAAATAAAAGAAAGATTCTGTTTAAAAAAAGGAAGACCCTTTCCCTAGAATACTTCTCAGGAGTCACGCTGTTTTAAGGATTCAGAACAATGAGTTCAGAAGTGAAAATCGGTGTTTTGGATACCAAGGTTTTGGTCTTCATTCGAGTACGGCACAAAATAAGTTCTTTATCTATTGGGGAGTTTAAGAAGTTATCCCCCAGATATTGTGAGCCTTATCTGACTTCAAAGAAAGTAAGTGACTTAGCTTACGAGCTTCTTTTATCTCCTCATCTCAAAGTTTGAATGCCTTTAATAGAAAAATGTGCCAAACCCAAATCATGGAAAGACGGTAAAACTTCAGTGGCAAGTTACCGTTGGCTTCTAAGTTACGCTAGCTCCTTCCTTTATATAAGTCGTAACTTTTACTTGTCGTTCACAGTAATCTTACTTCCATCGATCTCCTTTCTTTCTTAATCTCCTTCATGGCTTGGCAACAAGAATTAGTTTTATCCATGATGATTTCTCACCTTCAAGACGCAAGGGAGTCTGTGAAGAAAGATTTTATAGAGCAGTATGAGCGCTCACTTTTCCCTCACTTGGGAACTTCTGTAGCGCAGACAAAATGGCGGACCTATCAAGACATAACTAGGGTAACACCCTGGGGTCAGCAGCACTTTCGTAACAATGTCCGCTTGGCCATGGTTATTGAAGCTTTGGGTTTGGGTCCCCGATACTACTGCGTCATGAGATCAAGGCATCCTGGGTTTTCTGAGCGGGTCTTCTTACTGGCGTGTTTTCTTCCTCATGAGAAGATATGCCTTTACCCCGTTTTTGGCTTGCCTCTCAGAGGTCCTTTTGTTAGAACACCTCATACCACTGAGATAGGCGCAGCAATAACCCACAGAATCATTCCCATAGATGAGTTACCTTATACTTGTGCAGCTTGTGAGGATTGCTTTTGTGACCATATGATGGACGGGCTTATGGAAGTGTAAAGAGTTCCTCTATCTTTACTGTATAAGTTCCGAGAATGAATAAAGTTTAAATCTTGTTCGTATTTTGAATCTTGCTCTCTTTAAGACTTATCTTGGTGGTTAATCTTGATTAAAATTTTCCTCTAAGTCTCATATTCGTGCATCTTGCGAAATTATCCCAGTTTACGAGATGAGGACATCTCGCATTTTTTTAAGTGGGGTAGAATGTAAGATTCCTCCCCCACCCCCTTTTTGATGTCTAGTATCTTTCCCTGTAATCAATCCCTCTTCAGAAATATAAAGACCTTGTTTCTATCTGTTTTAGCCTAGAGAGAGAAAAATATTCTAGAGAGAGAATATTCAGATTTTGAATATTTTTGGATAGAAAAATATCTCTTCTAATTCAGATGAGTTCCCCTGAAACAGAAATTCAAAAAGAATTTTCCAATGTGCAATTAGAATTAATTGAAAATAGCTATAAAGAACCTTAGCCTAAGGGTCTAGATTTTTAGAAATCTTTAGACTATGGTCCAATTAAGGTTCCTATGGACCAATAGCATCAATCCAGGTGTAGGGAGGAGATAAATACACCTTGTAAAAAGAAAATACCCAAAAATGAGTAAATGCTCACATGAGGTGAAGAGTTGAAAATGTACAAGGTTTATTAGTAAAAAAACTATGAGCAATATTAAAAGTATGACATATGTAAGGAAGAGGAGTTCTTTAAAGGAGGTGCATATTTCATATAAGATGAAGAGTTGAAAATGTACAAGGTTTATTAGTAAAAAATTATGAGCAATATTAAAAGTATGACATATGTAAGGAAGAGGAGTTCTTTAAAGGAGGTGCATATTTCACATAAGATGAAGAGTTGAAAATGTACAAGGTTTATTAATAAAAAATTATGAGCAATATTAAAAGTATGACATATGTAAGGAAGGGGAGTTCTTTAAAGGAGGTGCATATTTCACATAAGATGAAGAGTTGAGAATGTACAAGGTTTATTAGTAGAAAACTATGAGCAATATTAAAAATATGACATATGTAAGGAAGGGGAGTTCTTTAAAGGAGGTGCATATTTCACATGCTTGAATGAGTTTTAAACTCATAAAAATTGAGATATTTCATCTCTCCTCTCTCCTCATTCAAGTCTAGTTCCAAAAAGTTAGCTTAACTGACCTAAAAATGGTCAAATATTGACCAAACTGATTTAGAAAATTCTAGAATCAGTTTGTTTGGTTAGGAGCTCAATTTTTCCTATAAATAGAAGCCTCACCCTTGTTGAAAAATATATAGTGTTTATGCATCGTTACTCTACTCCACCTAAGCCAAGAACTATGAATTCATTTAATAATTCACTAGTTTTTGGAGCTTCCCTCTTTCTTCAATCCCCATTAGTGGCTCCATCAACATACTTAACCAATTGATTGGTTGGGGGCCTCTACCGTGAACAAAGAATCAAGCAAGTTGTAAGGTAATTAGTGAATATTCATCTTTCTATAATTTCTCAATGTTTCTCTCTTCTCAACCCCTCTCAAGCTTGAGAAGTTTAATTGGTATGGTTTTTTTTAAATGCTATTGAAGTTTGAATAGTAGTGAAGAGTTACATAATTTAATAAATGCTATTGAAGTTAATTTTCATTTATGTTTAAATTCTAATGATTCTTATGTAAATTCTCTCTCTCACTCAAGAAATGGTCATACTCATGACCCATTCTCAATCCAAATCAAGCTTTTCATAAAGCTTTTCCTTAACCCAAGATAAAGCTATGCTTGAGGCCAAATTAATGGCTTTTTCTTATGCTTTTAGTTTATGTATATTGATGATTCAATCCATTATGGATTAAGGATCCAATTAGAGAATCATTTTAATTATTTCCTTAATGATAAGCTTTATCCCTTAGAAAAATTGAGATTTATCAGTCATAGCAGCGGAGCTATGGCAAAATTTTTATAAAAATTATGCATAAAAAATTTTCATTCAAAGCATAAAAAGAGGACTTCCTACCATATTCTAGGAATCATCATCCTAGATTAATTGAAAGAATTTCATTATAATCATGGAGAAATTGAATTTTAATATTATGCATAAAGGATAAATTTTTATATCAAAAGTGTTATTTTTACCATTTTTACTTTCATGCATAGAAGTATGCATAAAGGATAAATTTTTATATCAAAAGTGTTATTTTTACCATTTTTATTTTCATGCATAGAAGTATGCATAATGGATAAATTTTTATATCAAAAGTGTTACTTTTATCATTTTTATTTCATACATAAAAGTATGCATAAAAGAAAATTTTTATATCAAAAGTGTTACTTTTATCATTTTTAATTTTCATGCATAGAAGTATGCATAAAGGAAAATTTTTATATCAAAAGTGTTACTTTTATCATTTTTAATTTTCATGCATAGAAGTATGCATAAAGGAAAAATTTTTATATCAAAAGTGTTACTTTTATCATATTGGATTTCATGCATATAGGTATGCATAAAAGATATTCTTTTTATACTAAAAGTATGATTTTCCTCATAAATAGATTTTATGCTTAACTTAAATGCATAAGAGAAATTCTTTTATTCTAAAAGTATAATTCTCTACCAAATTGAAATCATGCATAAGCAGATGCATAAAAGATTGATTTTAATTTCGAAAGTGTTAGTCTCCTTAAATGGAATTTATGTATAAATAAATGTGTAGAGAAATCTTATATCAAATAAAAGAATTCTCTTTTTTTTTTTTTAAAAAGATATGAAATGTGATAAGATGTGATAAGAGGTGTATAAGATGTGATAAGAATTGATAAGATGCGTATGGAAAGTGATAGGATGTGATAAGAGGTGTGATAAGAGGTGATAAGATGCTTATGAAATAAGTTAGGATGTGATAAGATGAATTAAGATGTGTATGGGGGGATGAGGTAAGAAGTGTATGTGATAGGATAAGATGTATATGGGTTGTGATAGGGCGAGAATGGATGTGATGTAAAAGATTAGATGTGAAAGTATATGGGGTTATATAAATGGGAATGTGAAAATGGATGTATGTATGTGGATGTGTGGATATGGAGATGGGAGTGTGGATGTATGAACATGAAAATGGATATATGCATGAAGATGTATATGCATAGATGTAAATGTGGATGTAGATGTGGATGTATAGATGTGAATGGATGTGGATGTATAGATGTGAATGGAAATGTGGATGTGGATGTATGTGAATGTGGATGTAGATGTGGATGTATAGATGTGAATGGGAATGGGGATGTGGATGTATGTGAATGTGAATGTAGATGTGGATGTATGTGAATGTGAATGTAGATGTGAATGTGGAATGTGGATGTATAGATGTGGATGTATGGGAATGTGGATGTGGATGTATGTGAATGTGAATGTAGATGTGGATGTATAGATGTGAATGTGGAATGTGGATGTGGATGTATGTATGTATGTGGATGTAGATGTGGATGTATGGATGTGTATGTATGAATGTGGATATGGGATGTGAATGTATAAATGAGGATGTGAAAATGGAGGTAAGCATGTAGATGTGGATGCATGTATGTGAATGTGAATGTAGACGTGAATATGGAATGTGGATGTATAGATGTGGATGTATGGGAATGTGGATGTGGATGTATGTGAATGTGAATGTAGATGTGGATGTATAGATGTGAATGTGGAATGTGGATGTGGATGTATGTATGTATGTGGATGTAGATGTGGATATATGGATGTGTATGTATGAATGTGGATATGGGATGTGGATGTATAAATGAGGATGTGAAAATGGAGATAAGTATGTAGATGTGGATGTATGGATGTGAATGTGGATGTGGATGTGGATGTATGGATGTGGATATGGATGTGAATATATGATATGTGATGTGAAGGAATCTGAAGTGAAGAGATGGAAAAGGAGGTGATTGGATGAGTACACATATACATGGAATGTGGAATAAGTAATGTGGATTAATGAGGGATAAT
Source organism: Cibotium barometz (assembly GCF_041138505.1). NCBI lineage: Eukaryota > Viridiplantae > Streptophyta > Polypodiopsida > Cyatheales > Cibotiaceae > Cibotium > Cibotium barometz. The sequence continues at coordinate 13,051,798 of NC_141085.1, forward strand.
GTGGAAAAATGAGAGTTAATATAGAAACTGTATTAGTGTAAATGCTGTTTGTAAATGACTGTTTTATGTCAAGAATGCTGGGGAAGCATTTTGACCGTCTTGTGATTAAGGTCGTGGTTAAAGTTGCAACTGCTGACGGAGAGTCAATGGAGGACGTCTCGCGTAGCAAGGTCGGCCGAGGTCTTGACCAGCCTCGGTTCGATTAAAATGGTGAGCTTCCGGTACGGTGGATGAGGGACCAAGGAAGCGGCCTATGAGTGAAGCGCTAGGTCACCTGCGAAGGATCCTAGAGGGTGCTGACCATACGGTGCTCGGGCTCTGGGTCGCCTAGGATACCCACGCGTGCGTCGAGGAAGATATTGGAACAAGGAGTAAGAGTTGTTTTGTGAAACCGGGCATGGATCTGGTTGACTGACCTTGCTGGTCCTCAACGGATGAGTCCATGGCTCTTTTATATGGATCTGTTGGTTGATCTTGCTGATCTTCAACGAGAGTCCATCTTGATAAGTGATTATATTGCCGAGTATTATGGGCTAGGAACTATGGAAACGGCCTCTGTGTGGACAGGTGGTGAGCGTTCTAGTTGCCAATGATGCCATAGATACTCTGATGAAGGAATGATGGGAAATTATGAATCAACTGGATAAATTGGGAGATTGTGATCAGTGGTACTATGGTTTCATTAAAGGATTGTTTTAAAGTTAGCTGATGCTAAGAAAAAGGCAATTTTCATATTGGGTGTGTAAGTGGTGTGGCTAGTTTTATGTTTGCATGAAATTCCGGCTAGGGGGCCTTGGAACTCTTTTCCTTGGTACCCGGGACAAAACCTAACCAAATTCCAAATTGGATCCCATCACTACAGTGGTTGGGCGGTTGGCTAACCCATGGGATCGGATGGGGTTAGGCTGGACTGATGGATCCATAAATCGAGACTCAACTTTGTTTTTACGATAGATAAAGTAAATCCCGGATAGAAATTGTTCTATGGATAGGAATCAACGGCTGTGCCTCTTGATGGGGAAAAAAGCGTTGATCTCAATGATCCAAGTGCAAGTTTCTACCTTGAATTGACCAAGTACCGTTAAAGGTGCAGTCAGATCAGTTGATCCGTAATGATCTTGACTACGTTAGAGTAAAGAGTTATCCTGGTGGAATCGCCCATGCTTTCCGAGTAAAGGAAGTTTTTCCAGTTTCGGTTTTGGACAAACCGACGGATTAGTCTCTTGTCCGGATATCCGTGGGCGAGGCCCCGAGTGTGAGACCCCTACCCACGCATGATGTGCTACTTCTGCTGCTAGTACCCCGAATCCGTTGATCGGAGGGGAACAGGGATCTCACAGTTGGTATCAGAGCCGCTTTTGAAAGCTAATAAAGATAATTAAATTCTTATCTGAAATTGGTAATAAGAATTCAGAAACAGCATTTTCATAATGTATTTTCATCCCGTAAGCTTCTTTAATGAAGAAATTTTAATCAAAGAAATTGTTTTTATAGATGGAAGTTCCACATTTATCTGGTATTCCCGACCTCACCCAGTCTCAAGATATGATTGCATTTGCCTTCGAGCATCTCATCTCTTCCGCTTCAACTCAAACAAGCCGAGTAAGACTTGCACGCCATTTCAAGGATTTATATTTTCCTACCCCAGTGGAGAGAATACAACATAAGTGGGTTGCAGGGCAATATGTCCACGCTCATTGCAACCGCCGTACAATGCTGTGGCAGAATCTCTCATTGACTATGATCCTGTTAAAGCTGAAAATGGTGCGTGGTGTCATTCTATATCATTCGACACCTCGAAATTTCAGACTTTCATGTCAAATTTATAGACTCCTTAGTCGATTTATCCCTAAGGAGAAAATAATAATTTCCTTCGCAGTTAGAGAACTTATGTAACAGGGCATGACTATGGCCCAGTACCGTCGTCTTATACGTCTCTCGAAGAGATTTTGAATTTTGGAGCCGAACCACTCTATGTAATTATTGCAACTTGTATATAAATATACAAATGTTTTTTTTACGGACGATCGGATAAAGAAAAATCTATTTATCAGACTTAAGTCATAGATCTCCAATAAGATCAACTGAGGAGCAAATTATGTCAAAAGTTTATCAAGACGCACAAAAAGGTTGTAATTGTTTGATATAATTCATACAAATTGTTAATTCAAATTGAAATTCGTAAATTAGTAATTGGGTCTTCAATTGGAAGTACCGCAATTGTATGGAACCCTGACTTGCTTGAGACCTAGACATGATGGTATTTACCTTATAGTTTCGAGTATCATGACTATCCGTATATACCGAGGGTATAACTGCAGCTCTTTACCGATAGTATATACGAGTAAATCTAAGACTTGAAATTATAAGCGTTAATGCTATCCAGATGATGATTTCGAATGTGGTTGATATGATTTTTAATTCTGTTTGAGAATTGATGAATTGAATTGGATTCTGATTGAAAAATGACGATTTTCGAAATTTAGTTGAAATGTAATAAGCTGAGCGAAACCACAATGAGGATGAATGGGACGAGTCCCAGTGATGATATTCATAACTGGAATGATGATAATGATTTCAGCAAATCACTATGAGATTAGTGGATTGTGCTGTCAGATTGCTACTGTTAACACTTGAGACGGTAGATTAAGTTAAGGGATGACAAATTGAGAACTTGCTTAACTAAAATTCCTGTGGAGGAATGTTCAGAAGGAAAATTTTCAGACTGATGGACCATTATCGTGTTAAAGATATGAATGATATGATCTGAAATGAATTTATTTAATGATGAGTTCTATATAAGGGATATTTATCCCCGTATTCTGTTGGGTTGACCAGAATATAAGGAACCCTAGAATAAATTGGATCTTAAGAAAAAGAGTTGTCCTCTACTTGGCGAGATGAGGACATCTCACACTTTTTTAAGTGGGGTAGAATGTAAGATTCCTCCCCAGCCTTCGAGGCATACAGGAGTAAGAATCTCCCTTTTTGATCTTAAAATTATTCCCTCTCAAAAATAAAAGAAAGATTCTGTTTAAAAAAAGGAAGACCCTTTCCCTAGAATACTTCTCAGGAGTCACGCTGTTTTAAGGATTCAGAACAATGAGTTCAGAAGTGAAAATCGGTGTTTTGGATACCAAGGTTTTGGTCTTCATTCGAGTACGGCACAAAATAAGTTCTTTATCTATTGGGGAGTTTAAGAAGTTATCCCCCAGATATTGTGAGCCTTATCTGACTTCAAAGAAAGTAAGTGACTTAGCTTACGAGCTTCTTTTATCTCCTCATCTCAAAGTTTGAATGCCTTTAATAGAAAAATGTGCCAAACCCAAATCATGGAAAGACGGTAAAACTTCAGTGGCAAGTTACCGTTGGCTTCTAAGTTACGCTAGCTCCTTCCTTTATATAAGTCGTAACTTTTACTTGTCGTTCACAGTAATCTTACTTCCATCGATCTCCTTTCTTTCTTAATCTCCTTCATGGCTTGGCAACAAGAATTAGTTTTATCCATGATGATTTCTCACCTTCAAGACGCAAGGGAGTCTGTGAAGAAAGATTTTATAGAGCAGTATGAGCGCTCACTTTTCCCTCACTTGGGAACTTCTGTAGCGCAGACAAAATGGCGGACCTATCAAGACATAACTAGGGTAACACCCTGGGGTCAGCAGCACTTTCGTAACAATGTCCGCTTGGCCATGGTTATTGAAGCTTTGGGTTTGGGTCCCCGATACTACTGCGTCATGAGATCAAGGCATCCTGGGTTTTCTGAGCGGGTCTTCTTACTGGCGTGTTTTCTTCCTCATGAGAAGATATGCCTTTACCCCGTTTTTGGCTTGCCTCTCAGAGGTCCTTTTGTTAGAACACCTCATACCACTGAGATAGGCGCAGCAATAACCCACAGAATCATTCCCATAGATGAGTTACCTTATACTTGTGCAGCTTGTGAGGATTGCTTTTGTGACCATATGATGGACGGGCTTATGGAAGTGTAAAGAGTTCCTCTATCTTTACTGTATAAGTTCCGAGAATGAATAAAGTTTAAATCTTGTTCGTATTTTGAATCTTGCTCTCTTTAAGACTTATCTTGGTGGTTAATCTTGATTAAAATTTTCCTCTAAGTCTCATATTCGTGCATCTTGCGAAATTATCCCAGTTTACGAGATGAGGACATCTCGCATTTTTTTAAGTGGGGTAGAATGTAAGATTCCTCCCCCACCCCCTTTTTGATGTCTAGTATCTTTCCCTGTAATCAATCCCTCTTCAGAAATATAAAGACCTTGTTTCTATCTGTTTTAGCCTAGAGAGAGAAAAATATTCTAGAGAGAGAATATTCAGATTTTGAATATTTTTGGATAGAAAAATATCTCTTCTAATTCAGATGAGTTCCCCTGAAACAGAAATTCAAAAAGAATTTTCCAATGTGCAATTAGAATTAATTGAAAATAGCTATAAAGAACCTTAGCCTAAGGGTCTAGATTTTTAGAAATCTTTAGACTATGGTCCAATTAAGGTTCCTATGGACCAATAGCATCAATCCAGGTGTAGGGAGGAGATAAATACACCTTGTAAAAAGAAAATACCCAAAAATGAGTAAATGCTCACATGAGGTGAAGAGTTGAAAATGTACAAGGTTTATTAGTAAAAAAACTATGAGCAATATTAAAAGTATGACATATGTAAGGAAGAGGAGTTCTTTAAAGGAGGTGCATATTTCATATAAGATGAAGAGTTGAAAATGTACAAGGTTTATTAGTAAAAAATTATGAGCAATATTAAAAGTATGACATATGTAAGGAAGAGGAGTTCTTTAAAGGAGGTGCATATTTCACATAAGATGAAGAGTTGAAAATGTACAAGGTTTATTAATAAAAAATTATGAGCAATATTAAAAGTATGACATATGTAAGGAAGGGGAGTTCTTTAAAGGAGGTGCATATTTCACATAAGATGAAGAGTTGAGAATGTACAAGGTTTATTAGTAGAAAACTATGAGCAATATTAAAAATATGACATATGTAAGGAAGGGGAGTTCTTTAAAGGAGGTGCATATTTCACATGCTTGAATGAGTTTTAAACTCATAAAAATTGAGATATTTCATCTCTCCTCTCTCCTCATTCAAGTCTAGTTCCAAAAAGTTAGCTTAACTGACCTAAAAATGGTCAAATATTGACCAAACTGATTTAGAAAATTCTAGAATCAGTTTGTTTGGTTAGGAGCTCAATTTTTCCTATAAATAGAAGCCTCACCCTTGTTGAAAAATATATAGTGTTTATGCATCGTTACTCTACTCCACCTAAGCCAAGAACTATGAATTCATTTAATAATTCACTAGTTTTTGGAGCTTCCCTCTTTCTTCAATCCCCATTAGTGGCTCCATCAACATACTTAACCAATTGATTGGTTGGGGGCCTCTACCGTGAACAAAGAATCAAGCAAGTTGTAAGGTAATTAGTGAATATTCATCTTTCTATAATTTCTCAATGTTTCTCTCTTCTCAACCCCTCTCAAGCTTGAGAAGTTTAATTGGTATGGTTTTTTTTAAATGCTATTGAAGTTTGAATAGTAGTGAAGAGTTACATAATTTAATAAATGCTATTGAAGTTAATTTTCATTTATGTTTAAATTCTAATGATTCTTATGTAAATTCTCTCTCTCACTCAAGAAATGGTCATACTCATGACCCATTCTCAATCCAAATCAAGCTTTTCATAAAGCTTTTCCTTAACCCAAGATAAAGCTATGCTTGAGGCCAAATTAATGGCTTTTTCTTATGCTTTTAGTTTATGTATATTGATGATTCAATCCATTATGGATTAAGGATCCAATTAGAGAATCATTTTAATTATTTCCTTAATGATAAGCTTTATCCCTTAGAAAAATTGAGATTTATCAGTCATAGCAGCGGAGCTATGGCAAAATTTTTATAAAAATTATGCATAAAAAATTTTCATTCAAAGCATAAAAAGAGGACTTCCTACCATATTCTAGGAATCATCATCCTAGATTAATTGAAAGAATTTCATTATAATCATGGAGAAATTGAATTTTAATATTATGCATAAAGGATAAATTTTTATATCAAAAGTGTTATTTTTACCATTTTTACTTTCATGCATAGAAGTATGCATAAAGGATAAATTTTTATATCAAAAGTGTTATTTTTACCATTTTTATTTTCATGCATAGAAGTATGCATAATGGATAAATTTTTATATCAAAAGTGTTACTTTTATCATTTTTATTTCATACATAAAAGTATGCATAAAAGAAAATTTTTATATCAAAAGTGTTACTTTTATCATTTTTAATTTTCATGCATAGAAGTATGCATAAAGGAAAATTTTTATATCAAAAGTGTTACTTTTATCATTTTTAATTTTCATGCATAGAAGTATGCATAAAGGAAAAATTTTTATATCAAAAGTGTTACTTTTATCATATTGGATTTCATGCATATAGGTATGCATAAAAGATATTCTTTTTATACTAAAAGTATGATTTTCCTCATAAATAGATTTTATGCTTAACTTAAATGCATAAGAGAAATTCTTTTATTCTAAAAGTATAATTCTCTACCAAATTGAAATCATGCATAAGCAGATGCATAAAAGATTGATTTTAATTTCGAAAGTGTTAGTCTCCTTAAATGGAATTTATGTATAAATAAATGTGTAGAGAAATCTTATATCAAATAAAAGAATTCTCTTTTTTTTTTTTTAAAAAGATATGAAATGTGATAAGATGTGATAAGAGGTGTATAAGATGTGATAAGAATTGATAAGATGCGTATGGAAAGTGATAGGATGTGATAAGAGGTGTGATAAGAGGTGATAAGATGCTTATGAAATAAGTTAGGATGTGATAAGATGAATTAAGATGTGTATGGGGGGATGAGGTAAGAAGTGTATGTGATAGGATAAGATGTATATGGGTTGTGATAGGGCGAGAATGGATGTGATGTAAAAGATTAGATGTGAAAGTATATGGGGTTATATAAATGGGAATGTGAAAATGGATGTATGTATGTGGATGTGTGGATATGGAGATGGGAGTGTGGATGTATGAACATGAAAATGGATATATGCATGAAGATGTATATGCATAGATGTAAATGTGGATGTAGATGTGGATGTATAGATGTGAATGGATGTGGATGTATAGATGTGAATGGAAATGTGGATGTGGATGTATGTGAATGTGGATGTAGATGTGGATGTATAGATGTGAATGGGAATGGGGATGTGGATGTATGTGAATGTGAATGTAGATGTGGATGTATGTGAATGTGAATGTAGATGTGAATGTGGAATGTGGATGTATAGATGTGGATGTATGGGAATGTGGATGTGGATGTATGTGAATGTGAATGTAGATGTGGATGTATAGATGTGAATGTGGAATGTGGATGTGGATGTATGTATGTATGTGGATGTAGATGTGGATGTATGGATGTGTATGTATGAATGTGGATATGGGATGTGAATGTATAAATGAGGATGTGAAAATGGAGGTAAGCATGTAGATGTGGATGCATGTATGTGAATGTGAATGTAGACGTGAATATGGAATGTGGATGTATAGATGTGGATGTATGGGAATGTGGATGTGGATGTATGTGAATGTGAATGTAGATGTGGATGTATAGATGTGAATGTGGAATGTGGATGTGGATGTATGTATGTATGTGGATGTAGATGTGGATATATGGATGTGTATGTATGAATGTGGATATGGGATGTGGATGTATAAATGAGGATGTGAAAATGGAGATAAGTATGTAGATGTGGATGTATGGATGTGAATGTGGATGTGGATGTGGATGTATGGATGTGGATATGGATGTGAATATATGATATGTGATGTGAAGGAATCTGAAGTGAAGAGATGGAAAAGGAGGTGATTGGATGAGTACACATATACATGGAATGTGGAATAAGTAATGTGGATTAATGAGGGATAATGTGGAAAAATGAGAGTTAATATAGAAACTGTATTAGTGTAAATGCTGTTTGTAAATGACTGTTTTATGTCAAGAATGCTGGGGAAGCATTTTGACCGTCTTGTGATTAAGGTCGTGGTTAAAGTTGCAACTGCTGACGGAGAGTCAATGGAGGACGTCTCGCGTAGCAAGGTCGGCCGAGGTCTTGACCAGCCTCGGTTCGATTAAAATGGTGAGCTTCCGGTACGGTGGATGAGGGACCAAGGAAGCGGCCTATGAGTGAAGCGCTAGGTCACCTGCGAAGGATCCTAGAGAGTGCTGACCATACGGTGCTCGGGCTCTGGGTCGCCTAGGATACCCACGCGTGCGTCGAGGAAGATATTGGAACAAGGAGTAAGAGTTGTTTTGTGAAACCGGGCATGGATCTGGTTGACTGACCTTGCTGGTCCTCAACGGATGAGTCCATGGCTCTTTTATATGGATCTGTTGGTTGATCTTGCTGATCTTCAACGAGAGTCCATCTTGATAAGTGATTATATTGCCGAGTATTATGGGCTAGGAACTATGGAAACGGCCTCTGTGTGGACAGGTGGTGAGCGTTCTAGTTGCCAATGATGCCATAGATACTCTGATGAAGGAATGATGGGAAATTATGAATCAACTGGATAAATTGGGAGATTGTGATCAGTGGTACTATGGTTTCATTAAAGGATTGTTTTAAAGTTAGCTGATGCTAAGAAAAAGGCAATTTTCATATTGGGTGTGTAAGTGGTGTGGCTAGTTTTATGTTTGCATGAAATTCCGGCTAGGGGGCCTTGGAACTCTTTTCCTTGGTACCCGGGACAAAACCTAACCAAATTCCAAATTGGATCCCATCACTACAGTGGTTGGGCGGTTGGCTAACCCATGGGATCGGATGGGGTTAGGCTGGACTGATGGATCCATAAATCGAGACTCAACTTTGTTTTTACGATAGATAAAGTAAATCCCGGATAGAAATTGTTCTATGGATAGGAATCAACGGCTGTGCCTCTTGATGGGGAAAAAAAGCGTTGATCTCAATGATCCAAGTGCAAGTTTCTACCTTGAATTGACCAAGTACCGTTAAAGGTGCAGTCAGATCAGTTGATCCGTAATGATCTTGACTACGTTAGAGTAAAGAGTTATCCTGGTGGAATCGCCCATGCTTTCCGAGTAAAGGAAGTTTTTCCAGTTTCGGTTTTGGACAAACCGACGGATTAGTCTCTTGTCCGGATATCCGTGGGCGAGGCCCCGAGTGTGAGACCCCTACCCACGCATGATGTGCTACTTCTGCTGCTAGTACCCCGAATCCGTTGATCGGTGGGGAACAGGGATCTCACATAAAGATCAAAATAGCCGATTAGTTAGGGAAGTGATAGAGGCTGTACATAGTCAGTACCCCAATCCCCCACATGCTACATTCTCGGATGTATGGGGAAGGACGCGAATAAGGGAGATCTTAAGTAATAAAAGATCTCACCTTAAAAAACTCGCGTACGATGACCGGCTAAATGTAGCTGCGGGTGGCTATCCTGCCGAGAAACCTGCCACTGCGCACAAACGCGAGTGGAAGGAGGCAAAGAAACGAGCAGAGGGTGGCGTGAAGAGCAGGCAGCATGTGGAGGCACGACGGATCCAGATGGAGACCATTGGATCTTCGTATTTCGGATCTGGCGGCGTCGAGTCATGGGAGGCAGAGTTCGTAAGTATCTTGCCACTTTATTTGATTGTTTACTTAATTCATTGATTCTATGATTGTTTTAATCTTATAAATTGTGTTGATTATGATACAGCGACGGGTTACGGGGAGGAAGCCCACAACCCACGATACTGCGTATGCTCGCCGGCATAGCAGACGTGACACGTGGGCCATCTTCAGAGCCGAGGGATGTATTACGGACGCGCAGTTTGAGATGGCCATGAGACCATACGGTCGACAAGTACTTGAAAATTCTAAACGAATGGTTTTGGTTTATTGAATTACATATATATATACTTATATACTATATATTACTTGAACAGGCACAAGCTGCTGATGATCCACGGGCCGCCGCTGCAGAGGGTGGACGTGAGCACTACTCATCGGACATTCCGACCGATGTGAGCTCATCTGAGCATGGAGGGAGCACCGAGTCATCATCTGGGTCTGAGTAGTACTCAAACTTATAGTATCACATTCCATATTGAGGATGTGATTGTATATATTTTTTTGTAAACTCAAGCCATGGGCTACTTCGAGATATGGACTCCCTTGTATACATGTATGAAATTTTGATAGTAATATTGAATTGATTGATCGATAGTATTACATTCATGTCTGTCTTGAATCGTGTATTAACAATGTATGCATTCATGTCATTCTTGTCTTAATCTCTCTCGTGCATATGTTCTTCGTGGATGGTCTAATGGGATGGTCTAATGCACAAAAAAAAAATCCAGAGAGTGCTATTGGGTGCTGGAATGCTGGAACAGTATTCAGGCACCAAATAGCACTCTCTGGATTTTTCTTTTTGCTCTCTGTTCACGTGTATAAACGCGTCAAAACTGCTAAAACTCGCGTGTATCTACGCGGATACCCTGTAAAATACGCGTGTATTAATGCGTCAAAACTGGTAATTACGCGTGTATAAGCGCATCTAAATTAAAGAAATGCGTGTATAGACGCAGGTGTATAAACGCGTCTGAGACATCTGAACTGAACAGACCGCGGCTATACACCCGTGTATAAGCGCGTCTAAAATAAGAAAAAGCGTGTATAGCCGCATGTATCAACGCGTTTGTAAAAAGAATGCGGCTACACACCCGTGTATAAGCGCGTCTGAGAGGTGCTATACACGCGCTTTTACACGCATGTCTGTGGCCGCGATGATACACGCGCTGATAGATGGGCCCGCTACTTTTTTTCACAAGTCATTTTTAGCGGCTAGGAGCGTGGGTATGAGCCCGATCCCTTGTAGTGCAGCCGTCACATCGTAGGGAGGGTAGTCATGTGGAGATATTGGCAGTCGTACCTCACGCTACACTAGCACTGAGAGTGGAGGTAGAGGAGATAGAGGATGCCTAAGGCAGTGCTTTGGGGGTGGTAATAGTTCTTTAGAGTTACCACCACATCATGGTGATATATCATATTATGATATCATTGATGTGGGTGGCATAGTTGATGACTCTCATGGGAAGGAGGTGGTAAACTACTTGTGCCAAGTAGTTTCTGCACACTATAAAGACTGCTTTATACATTTTCAGAGCAAAGGAAGAGCCTAGTGGATGATTACATTAAAGCTATCCACAAGAAGTATCCTAATCCTCATAAACCAAAGCTTTAACAGTAGATGGGTGCAACACAAAATCAAAGACATACTTAAGAATAGGAGGTCTCTAGTAAGGAGACATGATGCAAAGGAGGAGAAAGCCCGAATAAATGCCGGTCAAAATGGACACGGCAAGCCATCTACTGCTCATAAGGGCGAGTGGAAGAAAGCCAAGAAGGAGGTCCTAGAAAAGGAGTAGTGAACTAGCAAACAAAGAGAAGCGCGGCAAATACAAATGGAGCAATATGGATCGTCACACTTCGGATTTGGAGGTTGTGCATCATGGGAGATGGAGTTTGTATGTATATAGTGCAACTTCATGTCTTTTCTTTGAATTCTTTCTATTTGAGTTGTGTTATAACGCTTGTCTTGTGATGTAGCGTGACATTGTGGGTAGAGATCCTACCCCAGCAGAGACTGGCTACCATCATCGTGATTACCTTCACGACGATGAAGGGATCATCTCCGAGATGAACAATACAATAGAGTAAGGAGAACACCAATGCAGGTAATACTTTTTATTTTTATTTACAAAACATGTTTCGACCTTTATAATACTTTCTATTTTTATTTATATATATCTTCACTTTTCGTAGGCACAAGGTGGACAAGAAGGAGGACAAGATGACTCGGAGAGTGATGACTCCTCGGAGTAGTTTTTCTTTATGTATAGTTTTGGTTTATGCAACTATGTTTCTTTTTAAAGCCTCATGTGGCTCTACCATCATGTATGGACAATTTCTTGGATATAAGATGACATTTTTTATCTTCTTTACGTATCTATGTTTTTATTCAAGCCTTATGTGGCTACGATCATGTAAAGAGAAAGTTTTGGATATAAAATGCAATTTCTCATCTTCTTTAATCAAGTGTGTTCACAAATATTTTTGTGCATATCTATCTTTAATTTAAGTTTTTATGTTGATATCTTTGCTGATCTTGATTCGTCTATGTACAAGTAAGAAAAACCTTAAACCAGAGAGCTGCCTGTCCAAAAAATGTAGCTGTATGTGTAGAAAACGCAGCTACACATTTGCACAGGCAGCTCTCTAGATTTTTTTTTAAATTCCAAAGCGCGTCAATTTATGCATCTATAAGCGCATCTATATTTGCGTCTATGTACGTATTTATAATAGAGGCTATAAAGGCGTTTGTTTTGGAGTCTATATATGCGTCTATATGTGCATTTATATTATTATAGACGCGTATATAGATGCCAAAATAGACGTGCGTCTGTAGATACAATTCTAAACGCACCCGTAACATTTTAAAGCACATTGTGAAAACGCGTCGCTTCTAGTGAGACAGAGTATCATCACTTGTAGGCATAAGCTCAACATGAAGTAGGATCCCAAGCCTTATAGTGTAGGAGTGTAGACTTTGGGCATGGTCACAACAAAGCAATACATCTATAGGCTAGCACAAGTAAATAGAGAAATGCATTTGAGGCCAACATGAGAAAATAGAGTAAGACATCTGAGGCCAACACGAGCAAATAGAGTAGCACATCTAAGGCCACCACAAACAACAGAGAGGGCCTAAAACCATCATTAAGCTTTCTAAAAACTCTCAATCCCTCCAAACAAAAATATCTTCGAGCTTGAAGGTGTAGGCTACATTTTCTTGCTAGGATCACCATAACTCAAGTGAGAGGGAGAGAAAGTGTAGGCACCATGTGAGAGGAAGAATGAGAAGATGGGAAAATATTTCTAGTGCTCCACCAAATACCTTGATATCTTTAATCATTAGTTTTCAACTCCCCTTTTCATAGTCTCATAGCCCTAGCCCAATTATTCTATTCACATTGACCTTGTCTACCCACACCTCTTGACCTTCCCTCAACCTCTTCACACTCTTCGTCCATCCATTGAACATTGTCCTATGTTATTGTTTCATAAAAATAGTTCACACGTGACCATGGGTTATTATTTTTATCCTTCTTATAATCACCATGGCGCAAGCTTATATCATCAGTGACATCACTTTAATACCCTCTCTACTCCCGATTGCAAGAGGTTTGCTCATGCATTATCACCATGGCTATGCACTTGCTGTCCTGACTTGCCATTTTGTGTCATGGATTACATATCTTTTTTTGAGTACACACATACCTTCAGCACTTCAATGCTTAAACCTCTAGATTCTCATTTGTCAACTTCATGCTATGATGAGGCGGCATACTCATGCCAAGGTTGGATGTGTAAGCCCAAGGGTTTAATTCATCACAACTTGAAGCATTTGTTTGATGGGGTAGATGTATGTGCCATGTGGTCTAGATGGTTTGTATATAATGATTTATTGACTCATCTGCTTGGCCACCTTGACACAGATGGTTCAACAATTTTCACATGGGATGATTCTTCTTTTGATGACTTGCACGAGTATGCTACACCCTGGAGTCGCTATGATTATTCTCCATTGACAGATGTATGCTATACTGCTACATCGTTGTAGATACTGCCATATCCGAGAGGGCTCTAAGATCATGGTCACAACCTAACCATAGAGGAATGTGGATAAGTTTCTACATTGCTGGTCTAATATAGTGGTTTGCCTACCAATACTAGCCTATCTATGAGCCATCTGCCCACGGTCCTTCGACCTAGGCGCCTCACCCCTGAACCTCGGGCTCACTCACCACATGCGGTTTGGCATGTGGACTCTGTGTTCGATTGAGCTCTGCCCCATCGCTAAAATGGGGGAAACTCACGCTTGCCATTATAGGCTATGTGACATTCCACTAGTACAAAAAGTTAGATATACTTGAGATCTCTCTGGGAACTCAAGTTTGTAGACTACACTACCAAACATTTGTAGACTACACTACTAAATATTAGTAGAATACGCTACCACGTTATGCACCAATTTGTTAACTCTTCTCCTTGCATATCTCTAATAAGGTAAATGGATCAAATCTAATCATGAACAACAAAAAACAGATTCCAAAGGTGAGAGGTACTCCTCTCTAGATTATTCATCTATGCACAAGGATATGCTCTACAACCTTATTGGGTTTTCCATTTGATCACCATCAATCTACAACTAGTTGGCCTCACTCTTACTTAGAGTGATATTTTCCCTTTGAAGATTTACCTTCAAAGGTGACTATCAAACTTTCTGTCTCTACCCCACTATATCTACAAGCATGCCATATAGTTTGTAGAGTATGGATTCACCCACATAAGCATAAAGTAAGCTACAATCGTGCCCGGATTTAGAAAGGCATCCCAATCTAAACCCATCTAGGAGCGTTCATAAAAGTGGAAAACATCAGGGAATATATATTCCATGGATTAACTCCAAAATCCATAAGTAATAGAAAACATGGAAATATATATTCCATGAATTAACTCCTCATAACAATAACCTCCATTAGCAAAAGGTGAGATGGTTGCTATTGTGCTAAAGAAAATGGAGAAGAGTTGTAAAGTTATTTCTAAAGATTCGGGAGCATACCTAAAGAGACAAGGAACATCATGTCCTTATTGTCCAGGTAATCACACTAAAAAGAGACAGGAAACATGGTGTCCTTATTGTCGAGGTAATCACACTGAAAATGAGTGTCCTTATTATCGACAATAACACTAGAAATGAGCGTCCATTTATTAGGAGACTGGACGGGCTCATGGTGAGGTTACTACAGCCTATAGGAGATACACTAATCACAATACCCGTAATTGTAGGTACAATCTAGTAAATCACATTATGGTTGTCCCTACTCTTCCTGCTCTATACCAACCAACCCTTAGCACTCCCTGTGCCACATAGAATGGGTAATGGAGATCCTATGCCCCATACTAGGACTAACCTTGTGTGAATGTATGGAATTGTGGAGTCTTGTGGGGTTGATGTATTGATGTATGGAAATTTAGCAAACTGTTTTAGTATTCACATATGAAGTTATAACAATAGTTGAAGTATTGGTTGTAGAGAAATTAAAAAAATAGAATCTCAACAAGAAGGTGCTTAACCATGGTTATGTATGGAAGGGATTAAAGCATTGAAGCATTTGGTGCCATTTTATGCACACCTTGGAAGCATTAAACACTATCGCCCATTATTCAGTGTATCTTACTACTTGGAGGTATCTAGAACAAATGCAATAGCAAAGCGTATGCAAGGTTGATAAGCATCAAGCTTGGGCTTAATACACTTTATAGAGGCTCTCTAAAACAACATATAGTAGAAGGAATCTCACAGCAGCCACCCACGACATCTACAGTAGCGGGCGGCGGTAGCTAATAGATCTACGGTACAGTGAGTCTAGATCACTGTTTCAAGAGGGTATATAGTAAAGTGGGGTGTTAACTTTATGCTTTAACATCCACTAGTAGGATACATAGGAAAGGTGCAAACTTGAAGTTCACTTGAGCTATGGCATCAGGTTACACATCATATGTTGAAGTATACGCGATAAATTTAAGTCTCATTGAGCGAGATGTGACAGGGAGGTGAATAGAGTGAATATAGAGTGGCTTGCAAACTTGGAAATTCATGACAGGGATGAGGAGCTTTTGGACTGGTTCTCTAGTAATACTTGTGATGGTGATCTTGTACATGTGCATGGCATACAATAATGTGATATATGAAATGTGTGGAGCCAATATCTAATGATTTGAAGCTAGAGGGTGCTTGTTAACCACCTTGGTTAACATGATTTTGGACACCACTTGGCCAACAACAAACATGCATTATGTTCATCTACATAAAGTTTGTTGAGACTGCCCCCTTGTTAATTACTCTACTAATCATAATTAAGAGATGATCCATTTTTAAGTCTATTTTCAACTAACCTTTGCACCCCCAGCTGGTGGAGGAGCTCCCTCTCCCTGTAGGATTAACGTTAGCTCAAAAGCTTTCAGCCATAGCTAGCCACAATCCCTTTGCTCTAGGCCATCACCTCAGCTCATCAAACCGCCGTGCAGATCTAGAGAAATTTGCAATTTTGTTGGCGCCAAGTTTTTGAAGGGATTTGTAGATCTACACTTACACAAAAGGAATTGGTCTAATTCCTCTTAGCCCCAGGGGTTCTCAAGGGTGCTCTACAAGCCTATGACCTCAAAATCTTGAAGTTCTTCAAGGAGAAGTGGAATCAAGCTCTGAATCAAATTTTCAAAGTGACTTTGGTAAAACAGAGATTAAGCATTCAATGCTTGGTCAAATCCTTTTTTTCTTGGCTTGATCTTCTACTAGACTAACTGCTATTGATTGCTTCAAAAGGATATGAGCTCATTTGAACTCTAAGGCACCAGATCTGGCCTCCTCATACACTCTATTTTCTACACACAAAATAGGGATTACAAATGGGTTTCTATTCATGATGATTCTTTATTATCATTGTATTATTTTTTGACATGCTTGAATGTCTATGTTGTTTAGGTCTCTCCACATCTAGATACCATGCATGTCCTATTTGTGGTCCATCATTGGTGGCATCTAGGTAAAAGCGCTTGAAGAAAGTGATATATGAGAATCATCATCGATTTCTCCCTCATCATCATCCCAAATTTGTTCGTTCTTGGATGGGAGTCTCTCCACATCCACTAAGCATGGGATATTGGAAGGCATTATGGAATGGAGTGCAAATTCCTCCTCCCCCCGACATGAATAGGTAATATATCTTTGACATAGAATTCCAATACAAGCTTTGGATGAAAAGATAATCCTCTTAATATTTGTTGTTATTTGATAAGGTACTCTATCTTCTTTCGTGCCTACCATATTGGACAAGCCTCAATATCAACCATCTTCTTGATCCAATGCACATCTTCAAGAATGCCGCCTCTAACATTTGGGAGAACTTGAGAGGAACACGGGACTCCTTGCTTGTAAGAGAGGATCTACAAAGCATAGAGAGGATGCAAAGAGCTTGGCCACAAGAGGGACCAAATGAAAAGACAATTTTACCTCGAGCACCTTGGATATTAACAAAGAAGGAGGAGAAGTTGGTGAAAGATGCCAAATGTTACTACATTCTGTACTCCAACAGGGTGCATGAGGTGTTTAAAAGGTGCCTTCACAAAGACAAAGAAGAGACGTGTTGAGCAATTATATGGCTTGAAGTCCCACGATTGTGGCACAAGATGCTTCAAGTTAGTGAAACATTGAAGTTGTTTGTATTTAACTTGTTTAATCATGATGTATCTAATCATGGTGTATAAATGTTTATAGTTCATTCTTCCTACAAGCATTTTCAATTGTGCATCCCACGAAGTGCGAGAGATGATTTATAAGATGAGGAAGCTTGTGAGGTTTGTACCCCAAACCCTCATAGCCAATTTGCTACACTCGTTTTCCTCAAAATGATTTGTTTATTGTTTTGCATTGTAGATATGTGAGCGCAAAGGAAATCGATCCATGTACACTTGACTATGCAAGGGTCATGGTCATGGAGGTGGTTTGTTTGGTGGAGGAGACATTCCCACGATCAATTCTCACAAGCCAACTACATCTTATGGTTCATTTAATTGATCAGATTGCCATATGTGGTACTGTGCATGCTCGATGGATGTTCTTTCTTGAGTGTTTCATGAAGACCTTGAAGGATTTTATAAGGCAAAATGCAAAGGCAGAAGGTAGTATGGCTAAGGGTTGGGTGGTACAAGAATCACTTGTTTATATCTCAGAATACCTTGCCGAAGTAGATCCCTCTCTCCCTCACCTATGGAGCAATGAAGAAGACTTGAGGGATGACCTCGCATGTTCCTCAAGGAAAGGGAAAGACCAAAGTCATGGATACAGAGATGCATAGTAAGCTTAATACCTTTTGTGTGCTTAATAGTGATGTGATGAGAAGATGGGTGGCAAAGTATGAGGATGAAAAGGCAAGAAGACAAAGTGAAAGGTCGGCATTCCGTAAGCGCCATGGACATAGTGTGCCATACCTTGAGCACCTACGATCACTTCCCAAGGATCTTGATGTAGATTGGCTACATGAGGAGATCTAGAGAGTGGCGCAAGACGAAAACATAGATATCACATTGAAGGAGTGGGAGTATGCCCGAGGATGCTTTAAAAAGGTAAACAAACTTGTGTTCTCAATCATATTTTAGTATGTTAAACTTGTGTTCTCAATCATATTTTAGTATGTTAAGCTTGCAAAATTTTACTTTGAGGTATTTATAAATTTTTTTGTCTTGGTATAGTGCACAATGTTTAATGCTTTGTGGTTGGAGGGTAAACATTTTCGCACACCCAAGATTGTGGGGTAATTGCAAGCTTTGAGGGAGCCAATGGAGCCATGGATGATTATTATGGATTGATCCAAAATATCATTAAGCTTGACTTTCGAAGCTTCTTTGTATATATTTTAGACGTCAAGTGGTTTTAGGATGTGGTGGAAAGAGGTCCTAATGCAACAATCAAGCATCATGCAAGTGGCTTTGTGACCATTGACTCTACAAAGTTTTGGCAAGGAAAGGATGGGACTCTACTGCTACCACAACATTGTAAATAGGTACATATAATTGTTGGTAATTACTATACATGCATTTACAGGGATAGTAGAGATGAAATTTTTTTGTATGATGTACCTTTGTGCTTGAATAGGTTGTGTATCAACCAATAATTGACAATAAGAGATGGTGGCATATAATCCCAATCTCACCACATTCAAGAGCCATTTATAGTACATTCACCCACATTGAGCATATGGAGGAGCATGTCAACTCAACTATGGAGAGAGATAGCTTGGAAAACATTAATGATGATCGGCGGCCATTGGAGATGATGATCGTGCTATTGGAGATGATGATATTACCTCTCATAGTGATGATTCTAGTAGTGGGATGGATCTCTTTGTAGATTTGGATATAGGCATGGACATTGAGATAGATACTTTAGCAAGGGTTGACCTCATTGAAGATGAGGTTGAACTCTAGTTCTTTCATTGACCTCATTGAAGATGAGGTTGAACTCTAGTTCTTTCATTGTACTTTTATTATGGCTATATTGGTATTCCTTTTGGTATAGATTCATGCCTTTTTGAGATTACATGTATAGATTTATTGTGATATGTTACTTTTCGTGGCATTACTTAATCATTCACCTTGGACTGCTTTTCATGGAGGTTCAAGATTTCTTTTTTAAGCTTCACTTTGATGAAAAGATGTGGGGATTGAATCATTGTCCTTTGGATTGTTTTTCATGGCATTACTTGATATACACCTAAACCTTTTCATGTAGCCATTCCTTTCACCACATTACTCGATTTATGCCTTTTCTCTTTCCTTAGCATATTTTTCCTTACGAATATGTTCTCTAGAGATTCATTTGTATATAAATGCACCAATAAATCATGCATATTATCAAAATCTTGTGTACATAGTTCAGCAAATGATATTTTTGGGGATTGAAGATTCTGTTTTTCTTCGTCTCGCAAGGTCCACAATTGCAACTGCATAGGAAATTGTTGCATAGTGTGTCTATAAGCGCGTCTGTAATCGCGTCTATGCTCGCGTCTAATTTCAAAGGAATTAAATGCGCTTATAGACACGAGCATAGATGCAAACGTAACTTACGCATCTATAAGAGCATCTAGTTTCAAAGAATTAGACGCCTAGATGCGAGCATAGATGCTAGTATAGACTCCCCCGTAACTTGCGCATCTATGCAGCACGTCTATGCTTGATTTATGTTGTAGTGTCTGTGAGTACCTCCAACAATATAAGGTTTCACTCCTACTTTATGCTAAGCTTGCACCTACAAGAAATGATGCTCACAATGATGCTATGATACCACTGCAAGAGAGAGATCTAGTGAGAGAATAGGACTCATTGGTTGGAGTTCTCACAACTAGACTCAATGGCCAGAGTCCAAACACTTTGCTTCTCAATGTCTAGAGTACCCATAGGTTCATGAAGAAAGCCATGAAAGCATGCAATGGTCACACACAATTCTCTCTTATTATAAACATTGTTTGTGGGGAAAATAGGTAACTTACAAGGGTTATCTAAAAAGTTTTTGTCCCAAAATGCGTGAAAGCTAAAAAAAAACTTAAATACATTAAAAAATTACATGAACTTTGACACTTTTTTTAGGATTGAGAACAGGTGTGACCTTCGTAGATTTATAATTTGGTATTATTTGTGAAATAAAAAAAATTGACTGACAAATGGCATAGAAGGAGTCCAACACAACTTAAAGAACCTAGATAGGCATTATTATAAAGGAGATGCCTATTATGTAAATATGGGTATATGGTGTGGCGGGAAGAAATTGTATAGCCTATATCATGTAGATATGTGGTGGTGGAAAAAATTCATACATATATCAATGTTTGATCGAGATAGCTTTTTCCCCACTATCATGAATGTAGGTGATGGTATGTCTAAGGGTAGTATAGGAATAAGCTCTGGTTGTAATTATTTAGAGGATATTCAAAGGATGCTGAGAGATGGTATGTCTAAGGGTAGTGTAGGAATGAGATTTGGTTACAATTATTTGGAGGACATGCAAAGGATGTTGAGAGATGCAATCTTTGCCTATGACATTGTGTCTATGTGCTGAGAGGAAAGAAAGGAGCTTGGGGCTTCTTGAATAATGGTAGAGACGAGCTTAGTGCAAAAGACAGAAGCTTGGATCTTTCACGATAATGGTAGGTTCAAGGTCTCCTGTGCTGGAGAGCATACTAGTGCACATAGGCATGGTAGAGTCCAGGCTCACATGCATCCCCCTCCCTAACATAAACGGTTCCACCTTGCCTATTTGCTTGTAGTTCTTCAACTTGAAGATTGAATTGTAGAACAAAATTTGACTCATGGTCTTCCAAATCAATGGAGTGTTGCACGTCTCGATCAAGACCAACGGATTGCAAGTGTAATCATTGATTGCCTCATCTAGCTCTTTTGCTATCACAAAACTTTGTATCCACAAACTCCTCAAAATTCCATTTGGTTATGGTGGTAGGAGTGGTTGTGGTGGTTGTGGTGGGGGTGGTGGCATGGATGGATTGAGCTCACAATGTGTGCACCCACCCATCTCCTCCACATCTAGTACACCAGTGCACCTCAAACTCAAAATCCTTATAGTCATCGCACACCAACAAGCGAGAAAGTTTATCATGTGCGCAATGGCACCATGGTTATGGGATGATGTAGGAAAGGAGATGAAAGGGCATATCCACCAACTCCTCAAAAGTCAATTTGCCCATGAAGTGCTGAAGAATTGGGATACCTCAAGTGGATCAATATAAAAATAACTTCATCATCTCGCAAATTAAGAGTGAGTACACTCCTGCAAGGTAGTCCCTAATCATCAGATCAACAGTTTCATGGTGAAAACCATGGCATCATAGAGATCCACTTGAGGGAAGGGATAACTAGGAGGGGGAGCCAAAACCAGCTTGCCTAGATGATGAAGAGTGGAGGATGATCCAAGAAGACACACTTGACAAATATAACAAGTACAAGGAAGCTACATGGTCATAGATGGAGAGTGTTAGGTCATCGCATTTTGGTAGTGGCAGCTATTAGACCTTCCCGCATGAGTACTTTGTAAGTTTTTTACTACTCTCTTACATTTTCCTGTCTATGATGTGTATTAATTGCATGCATTGCACTTTTTGTAGACTTGTTCATGCATCAGAGCATGGTAGGTCGTGCCCCATTTTCAGTCGAGGAAAAGTATGGTTACAAGTGTGGCATGCAAGCACTCCTCGAGTAATTGGAGTCGGAGCTCACACCCATCAATTGAGGAGCAGCACCCGAGTCCAGATATGCCCAATTTTGGTGGTGATTAGGCTTGCCAATTAGACTGCACCTCTACGCCGTGGGCCTAGATGACTACTTTGACTATTTTTAGGCTTACCTTTTTGCAAAATATATGGTTTTTTACACCTCGATGTAAATATGCAAATTTGTATCTATCAACACTATACATAATATAAAACTTTTGGTTTTTATCAAATTTGAGTACAGTTACTTGAGTAATCTAACCAATTACTAGATGGCATAGCTAGCTATATTCTGCAGAGCTAACTGCACCACTCTACCAAAAAAGAATCTACATAGAGCACATGTATCTCTGCTAGTATGTGCGTCAATACTGGTATTTTATCAATGCTTATAGTCATGCATATACCAGTGCTTAAACCGGAATTTATATACCAACGAAGATCCCAGCATGCATACCGATGCTCGGGGCATTTACAATGCTATGAATGGGCAATGATCCATGATTTCCTTATAGTGCAATCAGCATGTATGGATTTACTTAAATATGTGGCCAATGTTGGGCCAAGCTCACCCTAATACATTATTCATTTTCTCAATTAGCAACGTTATTTTTATATTTTTTATATGAGTTCTTCTTTCTAAATATGATCATGCCAATCTCAGTCCTCTCTAAAATATGAGTTCTTCTTTCTAAATATGATCATGTCTATCTCGGTCCTCCCCGAAAATGAAGATGCACCATGATTGGTCTCTTTTGGGCACAACATTAGCACGACAGGTGGTATCTCTTGGACACCTCTATTACATCCCACCACAAACCAACACGCATTTGCCCTTTGGTGTCTATGAAAATTTTACTCTCGGGACGTATGCCTCTGGAATTCACTAGTCTTATAATCACTACACGGCTATACATGCGGTCGTGTGTATAGTTGTGTACTATAATGCGGCACTCTAGTAACATTCACTCAATGTATAGGCATTCACTCAATCTCATATAATGTCGGTATGGGGTCATTCCCTTGTCATGTATAGGCATTTTTTTCAAAGAAACAAGAGGAAGTTATACAAATACAATGTCATAAACTAAGAATCAGTTTCTTCAGTAATCAAATTAAATCTCCTCATACAAAAAGGTAGTTATAGAAATACTTCATAAACTAGAATCCTTTGTAAATAAGTTGGTTAATTTTTAGTTAAATGAAATCTCCTCATTCAAATTGTTGCAATTCTCTCCCTCTCTTTCACAAAAGTAGTTATTCTCTAATCTCTCTCCCTCTCGGGGTAGTTTAGTATGATGTAAAAACAATTCTTCTTCTCTCTCATGATGTTTGTTAAAAAGAAAGCTATGTAGGTGTTAAATATTTGTAAAAAAAGGAGTTTTAAAAATACAACTAGAATCCTTTAGTACTCTTAGTTAATTTTTAACTCCTCATTTAAGCTCTCTCCCCCTCTCTCTCACAAAGGTAGTTATTCCCTCTCTCTCTCTCTCTCTCTCTCTCTCTCTCTCTCTCTCTCTCTCTCTCTCTCTCTCTCTCGTTTTTGGGTTAGTGTTGTCTGATGGAAAAACAATTCTTCTTCTTCTTCTTCTTCTTCTCTCTTTCTCCTTTGTGGGGATGATAATCGATCTACTGCTTGCACAACCGACTGATTGATTTTGCATGCAATGAGGAAACATGTTTGTTTGGAAGAATACTTTCCTCAGCTAATTCCTTTTGCTCAAAGTAATGATGAGTAGAAGCAGGCAGATTAGCCATTTGCATGTAGGCTTGTACCAAAAATAGAAAGAGAGGAGCTTTTGGGAAAAAATCTTTCATCACAAGTTCTTTCAAAATCTTATATTATCACGGTAGTTTTAATCACTTGAGTGCTATGATTTTTGCATTAGGGTAGAGCCAATGGATGTGATTTTACGCTTGAATGTCGCCGCTTCAGAAATTCACTAGGTAAGTGGAATGCTATAATATCATCTTATGATCCACGTACAAATGATACATATTACATACAAAGGTGTCATTTACAATCTGATCAAGCACTTAAGGACTGTCCCTCCAAATTAATTATCCAGGAAATTACGAAAATTTGAGCTCTCCGAAGGAGGTTCTTGAGCTTCTATCACCCAAAAAAAGAAGGCTCCATTTCACGCAGAGAGCTCACTGCATTAAGATGTATGGAGAGGAGTTACTCTGTTGATGTTGATGCATACAGATCGGAGAGGCACCTGAAGCGAGGTGGCTTCAAAGATCTATTAACCCTAGCATTAATTGAGTTTGTATTGTTAGTGATGCATTGATTAAGGGCCGTCTCATTATCGGAGCTCTGCTGCGATATGGCATGCTGTTTTCAAATAAGGGGCAGCTTATATTAAGAAGGGGACATTATAAGGGGAAGCTACAACATATAAAGCGCTTTAGTAAGCAGCATATCCTTGGAGATGACAATCTCTCAACAGATCCTAAGTTGCATGTATCAACGAACTGGTCCACATCCTTGGAGATGACAATCTCTCAACAGATCCTAAATTGCATGTATCAACCAACTGGTCCACTTGTCTGCCTTTAGCTTTTTGTGCAGTAGAACTAGTTTGATGTCGAGATTTTTCAGCCTCCTTTGTATGTATCTTTCACCTGCATGGATCAACTATTATGGTGCATGTAACCACACGCACCATAATAGTTCAGTTCTTATAACACGCACCAAATTCTCTTTCAGCTTGATGTTGTTAGTAGGATTGATATTAAAAATGAACTCAAGTCTATGTAACCACACGCACCATAACAGTTCAGTTCTCAAGACAGTCCACAATTCCAAAGTGCATCCATTGCTTTTTCCCAGTATCAAGTTTTTCCAGCCACATCTGAATGCATTTGGCCGGGGCGATAAAGCACTCCTTTGCAATAGGAAAGTGTATAAATATGTGCAGATCATCCTCAAAATCATGGCATCTGTGGCATTTCCTTTCCCCAATATTTAGTCTGAGGGCTCTTAGATGTGTCCAAAGAGCTTTGTACATTATCAACCAGTCTAGGCAAGCTTTTTTAGTCTCACATATTTATTCCATGACTTGCAAAAAAAAAATACCATTGAGCTCTATCCAGACATACTCCCCATCTCTTCTTTATAATGCAATGGATAGGAGCAACACTCTGTTTGGGGGGTATAGGGACCATACTTTTTTGAGTCTTCCACTAGAATGCTTTGTGGAGAGGCAACTCTTTGATAGACACAGAAGCCAAATGTCTGAGTGGTTCCACAAACTCATCCTTCCCCTAATAAGGTCCAACTCTACATTGGAGACATTATAGTATCTGATCAAATCAGCTCTGGACATCCAAGTATTGTTGTCTCTGTGTCCCAGATATCTCACCAACTACATATGCCAATCCTATGCATCCTTAGAGCCCTCTTAGCCTGGGCATCACTAATTGGAGGAAGGGGAATGCATGGCCACCGGAGGGAATCTATCCCATGTATTCCCCAAGTGTAATTAGGTTTCTTAAATAGGACAATGTCAGTCTTAACAGCATTCCAAGTAGACCAGAGAGAAGAGACCAACTGGCTGCCAGCATGTTTTACCAAAAATTTGCTTTGCCATGATTGTGAGTGGGAGGAGGTTCTTCCATTTAGAAAATTCTTTGAGTTGGAACTAGTCAAGGTTTCTAGTGAGTAGCCAAGCCCAATCTCCAGAGGGTTTGAGAAAGCTTCTCAACACCAATTTAGCTGCTACCAGTCTATTAGCTAGGTTGGAAACATCGTTGAGACCAAGGCCTGCATTGTCTAGTGTACTTTCTCTTGTTGTATCTGTTTCCATTGTGCCATATTCTTACACCCTCCCCATATATAATTCCTGCACAACCTTATGAGTTGCAATAAATCAGATTCAAGAGGTCTCAAACAGCTAAGAAAGTAGGTGATAGAAGGGATAATGTAGTGGTTGATTACCAACTTCCTGCCACCAAGGTTAAGATACATTTTCTGCCATCTGGCTAGTTTAACTTCTACCTTATTTAACACCCATTGCCATCTTTGCTTAAGGGTGAACTTGAAACCCATGGAAATGCCCAATAGTCTGAAGAGATCACTCCATCTTCCAAGGTATTGCACCGAGATTGCATCCAGCTTGGGTCAACCAATCAGGAGGCTTTTTAATAAGAGTCATGATACCTGTTTTCTTATGGTTAATAACAGATCCTGAGGCCCTACAGTAATAAATGTCCAGACACTCCCAGAAGCCTCTTCTACTTTGCTTATTATTAGCAACCATAGCCTTGGTGTCATCAGCAAACATTTGGGTGCATAACTGCTTATCATTTAGGAAGAGTAATGTCATTCATTTCCCCTTTATCCATCCTATATTTAATCAGCCAGCTCAGACCATCTGTAGCAATAGCATAAAGGAGGGGTGCTAAAGGACATCCTTGCCTGCTGATAGATTTAGTCAGGGAGAATGCATCAGAGAGCACTCCAATAACATTTACCCTAGTAGTGGCATTGCTAAAAAGAGTACTCACCATTTGAATGAAGTGATGACCTGTACCCATATGTTTAAGGGATTCCGATACATAATGCCCAACTGAGCCTATCATGGGCTTTATCAAAATCAATTTTGAAAAAATGTAATCATGTTCAAATTCTTCTGCATACTCCATGCCCTCCCACAGAGTGATTATGGCATCCAAGATGTATCTTCATTTAATGAACCCCTTTTGCTCCTATCTGATCCAGTTCTTCAGAGCTGACTGAATACCCTCAGAGCTTAGCCCTTGGCAAATACTTTATATGCACAGTTTAACATGCTGATGGGCCTCCAATTAATCAAAGCTTCATTCTCACCTTTCTTGTGAATAAGTTTAATCCATTCCTAATTGATTGAAACGGGACGAGCCCCAAAAGATACAGCCTCCTGCCACATAGCTAGTAAAGGAGACAACAAGATATCCTTAAAGATCTTGTAGAAATCAAAGGGCATGCCATTAACACCTGGGCTTCTTTAACCTTTAAATAGTCAATGGCCTTACCAATTTCCTGTTTAGAGATATTGTTTTCTAGTGATTTAGATATGCTATCTAGAATAGTTGGTTTTTTGACCTGTCCTATGATGGCAATGCAGTTGAGCTAGTCCTTTATGCCCCC
This sequence comes from Cibotium barometz, assembly GCF_041138505.1. NCBI lineage: Eukaryota > Viridiplantae > Streptophyta > Polypodiopsida > Cyatheales > Cibotiaceae > Cibotium > Cibotium barometz. The sequence goes on from NC_141085.1 coordinate 13,078,870, forward strand.
ATTGCTAAAGATGTTGTTAAAGTGATTGAAGATCCTTTTTCTATTCCCTTCCTCTCAGAGGAGTTGCAGGGGTTATTAGGATCATGAAGAGTAGGGAGTGTGTCCTTACATTATTTAACTTTTAGCATTTTGAACATCTCAGGAGTAGGTAAGTCAGCTTTCCCAGCCCACTAATCTCTAAAGAATAGGAGGGAATGCTACTGCGATAACTCCTCCTCTCTCCTAATTTCAGCCCTTGTACTAAGGACAACCTTTTAAACTGAAAGGTCATCCTTGTTTGCAATATCTTCCAGATCCTATAATTTAAGGTAAAGCAAATCTCTTCTATTTTTCATGATCCTAGTCACCTCTTTCCTAATGCATATCAGAAAAGATTGGGTAGATTTGATGGCCAAACTCCAAGCCCTTGCAGGAGTGAGACCACAACTGAAGAATTCAGTCCAAATTCTTTTGACTTCCTACGGCACAATAGGCATCTTAAATAGGGCAGGATCAGTGTGGAACCACTGGTTAGAAACCTTTTTGTCATGATTGTACAAAACTAAAATAATGGGGTAATGATCTGAGAGGCAAGTAGAAACATCAGATCGGCATTCACATCTGATGAAGGAGTTAACCAATGGATTGGGGGTTCACTATATGTAAACCCTCTGTATCACATGCGTCCAAGGCCTAATTTAAAAATCCCTTATCTGTGAATTTTTCATGAACGTCGAGACGGGTGTTTACAAACCTCAACCTACCTACATTCACTCGGAGAGTAGCAAAACTTGCTGTTGTGTTTACCATACTAAGATGGATCTTTTAAGGGTAGTTGTCAATAACATGAGGTGCAGTGTCAGATCGATACATGGACCCACTTGTTTACGCCATTGCATAGTATGTAGGCCTGAGGGTAGCATACACTGCATCGCTAACCGTGCGGTTTACCAATCTATTCCAAAATTGTGGTCATCTAACATTTATGTAAAGGAGGAACATGCTGAGTGGCACAAGTTAGATTGCTTGTTGAGAAAATGTAAGAGATGTCCAAAGCCTGCCCTCTGCCCACGTGAATTCGAGGAAGTTGGGAACCAGGTTGTGAAATGTAAAACATATGAGTATGTCACAAAGAAGGGTGGTCCAAAGAGAAGAATCAAGTTGGTGTACAAGGAGATGCCACCTTCAATTTTGATAAAAGTTTCAGCAACACCTAATGATCTTTGCTGCTCACAACTTTCGAAGTTATTGGTAGCACTAATGATGTGTTGTCTGTTGTTGACTTTGTCGAGAATTTCACTTTGAAGGTCCAAAATAAAATTTAGTCCATGCATTGGCACAAGGACCAATGCACCATTCTAGTCCACATATGGTACTCGGCGATGAGAAGATGACAAAATTAAGAAGTAATTGAGCTTTTACATCTCAGATGATAGAATTCACGATACCCTTTTTGTGCAACATTGTTTTTTACTACATCACAAGTGGTGTAATAGATATGAAGTTCAGCAAACACTGGGTTTGGTGTGATGGTGTAGCATCCCAATTCAAAGCTGCTCGGCCATTTTATTTCATTGTAAGGTAAGATTTTTTCTTGTTTTCTTTACAACTTCATGGTGTGCTCTATATTGACATCTACAACATGGTTTGATTTTTTTCTAATTGCATTATGGACAGGTACTATGCCCTCACAAACATTTGTATGACCTGGCACTACTTTGGTAATGGTCATGGTAAGGGTGAACATGATGGTTCTGGTGTAGTCATCAAGCGAGCACTCATGTTGGAGATGCTAGATGCTAATGGAGAAAAGCTACAAAATGCACATGATGTTGTGCGAGATGGCTCACGTGGAAGATGGGAGATGATGAAAAATCCTCTCGCAGGTTCTTGGAGGTGAAGCTTGGTGAGGTTGATATAAAGAATAAATGGGATTGCAAGACTGAAGAGGGAACGCACACAATGCATTGTGTATATGACTTCTCAAGAAAAGACCCCACTCAAGTCGTATATGTAGAAGCCTTTCATGCTTTTTTTCTTCCTACATTGACGAGGAGTGGGACAAGTGCTCTTCATTGGCACATTGTGGAGCATTTACATTGAAGAAGTTAGAACCTATAAGCGCAATGGATCACAAAACGTTGAGAGCAATGTAGGCAAAACAGGGCAATGAATGTGGATAGTGTACATGAGCAAGGGGGTGCAATTCAAGAGGATGAAGACATTATGAACCTTGAAGAACATGGAGAACTAGCAGACTTGTTGGAAGTTGGGGACAATTTGGAGTATTGATAGTAGATGAGGACTCATGTGAGGAATATTTTATTGTTCTATGTAAGTAGCCTAAGTGTGTTCTGGATAAATCTGTGTGAAGGATGGTTGGGGCAATGCATTCAGTCCAAGAGATGAAGTTATTTATGGCATGTACTATGAGAAAGTACCTTCTTGCAAGAACAGTTATGCACTTCTCTCAAATGCACCAGATGCTATTATCCATGCTAAAGCTTTTCTATCAATCATGTTCCACATGGTGCAAGTTAAGCACAAGGTGAAGGGTTACTGCACCTTGTATCAAGTGCCCACCCACAGAGGTGCATGGGAGGAGTTTGGCTAACATCTCATTGTACTTCAACGTGTTATGCTATTATCCAATTTAAAACTAAACAGAATCGTACTCATTACAATGCCTTTTTTTTATTCCGAACATGTTTTCCAATCATTGAGCATGAAGAATTGTTTTTGAGTGTTAAACCACTAGACTTTATGACACTTTAATCACAAAACCATCTGAGGCAACCTTCACCAATACTTATACAATAGATTTACTGTAAAAGTGTGGTAGGTGTTGTACAACGGAGTTCCATAATTAGGTGCAAGTACTTTATACAAAATCATATGGTCTTTCATCTTCAACTATAAGTAATTAGGTGTTGTTTAACAGAGTTCTCATGCATAAGTAAACAGGTCCCTTGGAAGACAACCCTACACTTATCGTGAGGTGTACACATGCAAGACCCAAAGTCTCTATACCGCAACATCAATTCTCCCAAGATTCTTTTGCATGTAGATCCTCCCATGTTGTAACCTTAGGCTCCTTAAAAAGAGATGACAAAGAATTCCTTATGTCAGGGTTAGTGTACAATGGATGTGCAAGAAGTGAATCTCGAAATACACGATCCGGTGGAACACCAATTCTCGCACCTTCAAGCTCACATTGGTAGAATTTGTATGGATGATCTGAGACAAAATCTGGAACTCTTCCATTGTAGTCTACCATCAACATCAGGTAAGGAAGAAGCTCCTTTTGAAGGTATGTGTCATGCGGATCTCCTTCAAATGTGACGGGTGAAATGTAAGTATTTTTGGGATTCAATGCAACCTTCTCAGAAGAGCATAAAAACCTTGTGGAGTTTTGGAGGAAGGAAGAGGCCAATCCTTTTGTCTAGTGGTCGATGGAAATGAGAGAGGTTTCCTTTGAAGTTTTGCTACTCTCAGAGTGAATGTAGGTAGGTTGAAGGTTATAAACACCCGTCTCGACATTCATGAAAAATTTACAGATAAGGGATTTTTAAATTAGGCCTTGGACGCATCTGATACAGAGGGTTTACATATAGTGAACCCCCAAGAACCCTCTGAAGATTGGGCTTGGCTACTCACTACGAACCTTGACTAGTTCCAACTCAAAGAATTCCCTACATGGCAGAACCTCCTCCCACTCACAATCATGGCAAAGCAATTTTTTGGTAAAACATCCTGGCAGCCAGTTGGTCTCTTCTCTCTGGTCTACTTGGAATGCTGTTAAGATTGACATTGTCCTATCTAAGAAACCTAATTACACTTGGGGAATACATGGGATAGATTCCCTCCGGTGGCCATGCATTCCCCTTCCTCCAATTGGTGATGCCCAGGCTAAGAGGGTTTTGAGGATGCATAGGATTGGCATATGTAGTTGGTGAGATATCTGGGACACAGAGACAATAATACTTGGATGTCCAGAGCTGATTTGATCAGATACTATAATGTCTCCAATGTAGAGTTGGACCTTATTAGGGAAAGGATCAATTTGTGGAACCACTCAGACATTTGGCTTCTGTCTATCAAAGAGTTGCCTCTCCACAAAGCATTCCAGTGGAAGACTCAAAAAAGTATGTTCCCTATATCCCCCAAACAGAGTGTTGCTCCTATCCATTGCATTATAAACAAGAGATGGGGAGTATGTTTGGACAGAGCTCAATGGTATTTTCTTTTTTGCAAGTCGTGGAATAAATATGTGAGACTAAAAAAGCTTGCTTGGACTGGTTGATAATGTACAAAGTTCTTTGGACACATCTAAGAGCCCTCAGACTAAATATTGGGGATAGGAAATGCCACAAATGCCATGATTTTGAGGATGACTTGCATATATTTATACACTTTCCTATTTCAAAGGAGTTCTTTATTGCCCTGGCCAAATGCATTCAGATGTGGCTGGAAAAACTTGATACTATGAAAAAGCATTGGATGCACTTTGGAATTGTGGACTATCTTGAGAACTGAACTATTATGGTGCATGTGGTTACATAGACTTGAGTTCATTTTTAATATCACTCCTACTAACAACATTAGGTTGAAAGAGAATTTGATCCATGCAGGTGAAAGATACATACAAAGGAGGCTGAAAGATCTAGACATCAAACTAGCTCTACTGCACACAAAAAAGCTTAAGGCAGACAAGTGGACCAGTTGATACATGCAATTTAGGTTCTGTTGATGAGATGAGAGAGATTGTCATCTCCTGCTTACTAAAGCGCTTTATATGTCGTAGCTTCCCCTTCTAACTTCCCCTTCATAATATAAGCTGCCCCTTATTTGAAAACAGCATGCCATATCGCAGCAGAGCTCCGATAATGAGACGGCCCTTAATCAATGCATCACTAACAATACAAACTCAATTAATGCTAGGGTTAATAGATCTTTGAAGCCACCTCGCTTCAGGCGCCTCTCCGATCTCTATGCATCAAGATCAACAGAGTAACTCCTCTCCATACATCTTAATGCAGTGAGCTCTCTGCGTGAAATGGACGCTTCTTTTTTTGGGTGATAGCAGCTCAAGAACCTCCTTCGGAGAGCTCAAATTTTCTTAATTTCCTGGATAATTTGGAGGGACAGTCCTTAAGTGCTTGATCAGATTGTAAATGACACCTTTGTATGTAATATATATCATTTGTACGTGGATCATGAGATGATATTGTAGCATTCCACTTACCTAGTGAATTTCTGAAGCGGCGATATTCAAGCGTAAAATCACATCCATTGGCTCTACCCTAATGCAAAAATCATAGCACTCAAGTGATTAAAACTACCATAATAATATAAAATTTTGAAAGAACTTGTGATGAAAGATTTTTTCCCAAAAGCTCCTCTCTTTCTATTTTTGGTAAAGCCTACATGCAAATGGCTAATCTGCCTGCTTCTACTCATGATTACTCTCAGCAAACGGAATTAGCTGAGGAAAGTATTCTTCCAAACAAACATGTTGCCTCATTGCATGCAAAATCAATCAATCGGTTGTGCAAGCAGTAGATCGATTATCATCCCCAGAAAGGAGAAAGAGAGAAGAAGAAGAAGAATTGTTTTTCCATCAGACGACACTAACCCAAAAACCAAAGAGAGAGAGGGAATAACTACCTTTGTGAGAGAGAGAGGGAGAGAGAGGGAGGGAGAGAGAGAGGGAGAGAGAGAGAGAGAGAGAGAGAGGGAATGGGGGAGAGCTTAAATGAGGAGTTAAAAATTAACTAAGAGTACTAAAGGATTCTAGTTGTATTTTTAAAACTCCTTTTTTTACAAATATTTAACACCTACATAGCTTTCTTTTTAACAAACATCATGAGAGAGAAGAAGAATTGTTTTTACATCATACTAAACTACCCCGAGAGGAAGAGAGATTAGAGAATAACTACTTTTGTGAAAGAGAGGGAGAGAATTGCAACGATTTGAATGAGGAGATTTCATTTAACTAAAAATTAACCAACTTATTTACAGAGGATTCTAGTTTATGAAGTATTTCTATAACTACCTTTTTTGTATGAGGAGACTTAATTTGATTAATGACGAAAATGATTCTTAGTTTATGACATTGTATTTGTATAACTTCCTCTTGTTTCTTTGAAAAAAATGCCTATACATGACAAGGGAATGACCCCATACCGACATTATATGAGATTAAGTGAATGCCTATACATTGAGTGAATGTTACTAGAGTGCCGCGTTATAGCACACAACTATACACACGACCGCATGTATAGCCGTGTAGTGATTATAAGACTAGTGAATTCCAAAGGCATACGTCCCCCGAAAGTAAAATTTTCAGACACCGGCGGGCAAATGCGTGTTGGTTTGTGGTGGGATGTAATAGAGGTGTTCAAGAAATACCACCTGTCATGCTAATGTTGTGCCCAAAAGAGACCAATCATGGTGCATCTTCATTTTCAGGGAGGACCGAGATAGACATGATCATATTTAGAAAGAAGAACTCATATTTTTGGAGAGGACTGAGATTGACATGATCATATTTAGAAAGAAGAACTCATATAAAAAATATAAAAATAACGTTGCTAATTGAGAAAATGAATAATGTATTAGGGTGAGCTTGGCCCAACATTGGCCACATATTTAATTAAATCCATACATGCTAATTGCACTACAAGGAAATCATGGATCATTGCCCATTCATAGCATTGTAAATGCCCCGAGCATCGGTATGCATGTTGGGATCTTCATTGGTATATAAATTCCGGTTTAAGCACTGGTATATGCATGACTATAAGCATTGATAAAATACCAGTATTGACGCACATACTAGCAAAGATACATGCGCTCTATGTAGATTTTTTTTTGGTAGAGTGGTGCAGTTAGCTCTACAGATTGTAGCTAGCTACACCATTCTGCTAAACTGGTTAGAGTACTCAAGTAACTGTACTCAAATTTTATAAAAACCAAAAGTTTTATATCATGTATAGTGTTGATAGATACAAATTTGCATATTTACATCGAGGTGTAAAAAACCATATATATGCCAAAAAGGCAAGCCTACAAATAGTCAAAGTAGTCATCTAGGCCCACGATGTAGAGGTGCAGTCTAACTGGCAAGCCTAATCACCACCAAAATTGGGCATATCTAGACTCGATGCTACTCCCCAATTGATGGGTGTGACCTCCGACTCCAATTACTCGAGGAGTGCCTGTGTGCCATACTTGTAACCATACTTTTCCTCGACTGAAAACGGGGCACGGCCTACCACGCTTTGATGCATGAACAAGTCTACAAAAAGTCCAATGCATGAAATTAATACACATCATAGACAGGAAAATGTAAGAGAGTAGTAAAAAACTTACAAAGTACTCGCGCAGGAAGGTGCCACCACTATCAAAATGCAATGACCCCACACTGTCCATCTGTGACCATGTAGCTTCCTTGTACTTGTTATATTTGTCAAGTGTGTCCGTCTTCTCTTCTTGGATCATCCTCCACTCCATCATTTAGCCAAGATGGTTTTGGCTCCCCCTCCTAGTTATCCCTTGCCTCGAATCTCTATGATGCCATGGTTTTCACCATGAAACTATTGATCTGATGATTAGGGACTACCTTGCTTGCAGGAGTGTACTCACTCTTAATTTGTGAGATGATTAAGTTATTTTTATATTGATCCAAGGTATCCCAATTCTTTAGCACTTCATGGGCAAATTAACTTTTGAGGAGTTGGTGGATACGCCCTTTCATCTCCTTTCCTACATCATCCCATAACCATGGTGCCATTGCGCACATGATAAACTTTCTGCTTGTTGGTGTGCGACGACTATAAGGATTTTGAGGTGCCCCTGGTGTACTAGATGTGGAGGAGATGGGTGGGTGCACACATTGTGGGCTCGATCCATCCATGCCACCACCCCCACCACAACCACTCCCACCACCATAACCAAATGGAATTTTGAGGAGTTTGTGGATACAAAGTTTTGTGATAGCAAAAGAGCTAGATGAGGCAATCAATGGTTACACTTGCAATCCATTGGCAAAGATTGCATCTCTCAACATCCTTTGCATGTCCTCCAAATAATTGTAACCAAATCTCATTCCTACACTACCCTTAGACATACCATCTCTCAGCATCCTTTGAATATCCTCTAAATAATTACAACCAGAGCTTATTCCTACACTACCCTTAGACATACCATCACCTACGTTCATGATAGTGGGGAAAAAGCTATCTCGATCAAACATTGATATATGCATTCTATGAATTTTTTCCACCACCACATATCTACATGATATAGGCTATAAAATTTCGTCCCACCACACCATATACCCATATTTACATAACAAGCATCTCCTTTATAATAATGCCTATCTAGGTTCTTTAAGTTGTGTGGACTCCTTCTATGCCATTTGTCAGTCAATTTTTTTTAAATTTCACAAATAATACCAGTTTATAAATCTACAAAGGTCACATGTGTTCTCAATCCTTAAAAAAGTGTCAAAGTTCATGTAATTTGTAAATGTATTTAAGCCATTTTTGAGCTTTCGCGCATTTTGGAACGGAATCTTTTTAGATAACCGTCGTAAAAGTTACCTATTTTCCCTACACAAACAATGTTTATAAGAGAGAATTGTGTGTGACCGTTGCATGCTTTCATGGCTTTCTTTATGAACCTATGGGTACTCTAGACATTGAGAAGCAAAGTGTGTGGACTCTGGCCACCATTGAGTCTAGTTGTGACAACTCCAACCAATGAGTCCTATTCTCTGACTAGATCTCTCTCTTGCAGTGGTATCATAGCATCATTGTGAGCATCATTTCTTGTAGGTGCAAGCTTAGCATAAAGTAGGAGTGAAACCTTATATTGTTGGAGATACTCACAGACACTACAACATAAAGCAAGCATAGACGCGCTGCATAGATGCGCAAGTTACGGGGCATCTATACTAGCGTCTATGCTCATGTCTATAAGGGCATCCAATTCTTTGAAACTAGATGCGTAATTTACGTTTGCATCTATGCTCGCGTCTATAAGCGCATCTAATTCCTTTGAAATTAGACGCAAGCATAGACACGATTACAGACGTGCTTATAGACATAGTATGCAACAATTTCCTATGCAATTGCAATTGTGGACCTTGCGAAGAAAAACAAAATCTTCAATCCCCAAAAATATCATTTGCTGAACTATGTACACAAGATTTTGATAATATGCATGATTTTTTGGTGCATTTATATACAAATTAATCTCTAGAAAACATATTTGCAAGGAAAAATATGCTAAGGAAAGAGAAAAGAAATAGGTATAAATCGAGTAATGTGGTGAAAGGGATGGCTACATGAAAAGGCTTAGGTATACTAAGTAATGCCATGAAAAACAATCCAAAGGACAATGATTCAATCCCCACATCTTTTCATCAAAGTGAAGCTTTTAAAAAAAATCTTGAACCTCCATGAAAAGCAGTCCAAGGTGAATGATTAAGTAATGCCACGAAAAGCAACTATGATCACAATAAATCTATACATGTAATCTCGAATAAGGCATGAATCTATACATGTAATCTCAAAAAGGCATGAATCTATACCAAAAGGAAGACCAATATAGCCATAATAAAAGTACAATGAAAGAACTAGAGTTCAACCTCATCTTCAATGAGGTCAACCCTTGCTAAAGTATCTATCTCAATGTCCATGCCTATATCCAAATCTACAAAGAGATCCATCCCACTACTAGAATCATCACTATGAGAGGTAATATCATCATCTCCAATATCACGATCATCATCTCCAATGGCATGATCATCATTAATGTTTTCCAAGATATCTCCCTCCATAGATGAGTTGACATGCTCCTCCATATGCTCAATGTGGGTGAATGTACTATAAATGGCTCTTGAATGTGGTGAGATTGGGATTATATGTCAATTATTGGTTGATACACAACCTATTCAAGCACAAAGGTACATTCATACAAGAAAATTACATCTCTACTATCTGTAAATGCATATATAGTAATCACCAATAATTATATGTACCTGTTCACAATGTTGTGGTAGCAGTAGAGTCCCATCCTTTCCTTGCCAAAACTTTGTAGAGTCAATGGTCACAAAGCCACTTGCATGACGCTTGATTGTTGCATTAGGACCTCTTTCCACCACATCCTTAAACCACTTGACATCCAAAATATATACAAAGAAGCATCGAAAGTCAAGCTTAATGATATTTTGGATCAATCCAAAATAATCATCCATGGCTCCATTGGCTCCCTCAAAGCTTGCAATTACCCCACAATCTTGGGTGTGCGAAAATGTTTACCCCCTCCAACCACAAAGCATTAAACATTGTGCACTATACTAAGACAAAAAAATTTATAAATACCTCAAAGTAAATTTTTTCAAGTTTAACATACTAAAATATGATTGAGAACACAAGTTTGTTTACCTTTTCAAAGCATCCTCGGGCATACTCCTACTCCTCCAATGTGATATGCATGTTTTCATCTTGTGCCACTCTTTGCATCTCCTCATGTAGCCAATCTACATCAAGATCCTTGGGAAGTGATCGTAGGTGCTCAAGGTATGGCACACTACGTCCATGGCGCTTACGGAATGTCGACCTTTCACTTTGTCTTCTTGCCTTTTCATCCTCATACTTTGCCACCCATCTTCTCATCACATCACTAATTAAAAAGCACACAAAAGGTATTAAGCTTACTATGTATCTCTGTATCCATGACTTTGGTCTTTCCCTTTCCTTGAGGAACATGAGAGGTCATCCTCAAGTCTTCTTCATTGCTCCATAGGTGAGGGAGAGAGGGATCCACTTCGGCAAGGTATTCTAAGATATAAACACGTGATTCTTGTACCAACCAACCCTTAGCCATACTACCTTCTGACTTTGCATTTTGCCTTGTAAAATCCTTCAAGGTCTTAATGAAACGCTCAAGAGAAAGAACATCCATCAAGCATGCACAGTACCACATATGGCAATCTGATCAATTAAATGAACCATAAAATGTAGTTGGCTTGTGAGAATTGACCGTGGGAATGTCTCCTCCACCAAACAAACCACCTCCATGGCCATGACCCTTGCATATTCAAGTGTACATGGATCGATTTCCTTTGAGCTCACATATCTATAATGCAAAACAATAAACAAATCATTTTTAGGAAAATGCGTGTAGAAAATTGGCTATGAGGGTTTGGGGTACAAACCTTCACTAGCTTCCTCATCTTATAAATCATCTCTTGCACTTCGTGGGATGCACAATTGGAAATGCTTGTAGGAAGAATGAACTATAAACATTTATACACCATGATTAGATACATCATGATTAAACAAGTTAAATACAAACAACTTCAATGTTTCACTCACTTGAAGCATCTTGTGCCAATCGTGGGACTTCAAGCCATATAATTGCTCAACACGTCTCTTCTTTGTCTTTGTGAAGGCACCTTTTAAACACCTCATGCACCCCGTTGGAGTACGGAATGTAGTAACATTTGACATCTTTCACCAACTTCTCCTCCTTCTTTGTCAATATCCAAGGTGCTCGAGGTAGAATTGTCTTCTCATTTTCTCCCTCTTGTGGCCAAGCTCTTTGCATCCTCTCTATGCTTTGTAGATCCTCTCTTACAAGCAAGGAGTCCCGTGTTCCTCTCAAGTGCTCCCAAATGTTAGAGGTGACATTCTTGAAGATGTGCATTGGATCAAGAAGATGGTTGATTTTGAGACTCGTCCAATATGGTAGGCGAAAGAAGATAGAGTACCTTATCAAATAACAATAAATATTAAGAGGATTATCTTTTCATCCAAAGCTTGTATTGGAATTCTATGTCAAAGATATATTACCTATTCATGTCGGGGGGGGGGGAGGAATTTCCACTCCATTCCATAATGCCTTCCAATCTCCCATGCTTACTGGATGTGGAGAGACTCCCGAGTCCCATCCAAGAACGAACAAATTTGGGATGATGATGAGGGAGAAATCGATGATGATTCTCATATATCACTTTCTTCAAGCTCTTTTGCCTAGATGCCACCAATGATGGACCACAAATAGGCATGCATGGTATCTAGATGTGGAGAGACCTAAACAACATAGACATTTAAGCATGTCAAAAAATAATACAATGATAATAAAGAATCATCATGAATAGAAACCCATTTGACTCACCTGAACAGTCGCCATAACCAAGAAAGTCGTGCATCGTCCACATCAAGAGAAAGTCTCATGAGAAGATGGAGGCCAACATATGGACCATGCACATGGATACCTCTCCAAAGTATCTGAAGCTCATCAATCAAAGACTCAAGATATATATCCATATTCTTTACCTTATGTTTCCTAGGAATGAGAAGGGATAACATGACATGTCCTTTCTTTATTGCCATGGATGGAGGAATGTTGTAATTCACCACTACCACTGACCATATACTATATGAGGTACTCTTGATTCCAAAAGGATTAACACCATCCATACCCAATCCAAGTCTCAAATGTCTAGGCTCTTCCTTGAATCTTGGCCACATTTCCTCGATGTGCTTCCATGCAGGAGTGTCTGCAAGAATTCTCATCTTTCTATCATTAGATCGATGAGAGGAATGCCATGACATGAGCTCTGTAATAGATTTGCACTGGATGCGAGAAATGATGGGAAAATGTTGCAACACCTTACGCAGCACATGTAGACCTTGAAGGTCCTCTTGATATCTTGACTCGCCACCACAAATAGGGCACTCTTGAGCTGCCGCATGTATCCCATGGACAAGAACACAATCATTGATACATGCATGGATGCGAGTATAATCCAAGCCTCCAAGAGATGTCACAAAGCGCCTTGCTTGGTCTCTTGAGGTTGGCAATTTATTCTCGTTTGGAAGCATCTTCGACAAAAGCCTATCTACAAAACAATCAAATACATTAATATAAAAAATAATTTGTTCTATTATATCTATAACGGAAGTAGACAATTTATGAAAGTAGAAAACTCACTTGAGCAGTGCATTCAAACTTGCATTGCTCCAGATTGTTTGCAAGTTGAGCAACTCGAGAGCAGCGCGTAGAATAGATTATGTGTATCCCTCAAAAAGTGGAGTCGAAGCCGCGTTATAAAGGTGATCATTTTTTATAGAGCACGTTGAGCAACTCGAGAGTAGCGCGTAGAATGGATTATGTGTATCCCTCAAAAAGTGGGGTCGAAGCCGCGTTATAAAGGTGATCATTTTTGATAGAGCACGTACCATATCTTCTAAAACCTCTTCCTCCACCATCTCATGAGGAAAGGGTGGTGGGCTTGTATCTCCATCATTCCAATCCTCCACCACTTCTACGTTTTGTAAAGCCTCTGCCATTTCTCTATAACGCTTGGCCTCTTGACGCCGCCTATGAGTTAACATAGAAGGGTGCGACGCATTATCCTACACACGAGTATTTCAATATGAGTCTCCATTGACTACTAATTCTTAATTAAATTCTTACAATATAAGCAAAGTATACTTACCATTGACGCTGTCGGTTCCCATTTTCCATACATTGAAATGTGATTCATTGTAATGCTACGTTGTCAATGCATACATCCTCGACAATGATCACACCTACATTTTATTTTTTGTTGCAACCAAAACGATCTCGATTTTGAACACGAAGAGACTCATCATCACTAGAAGAACTAATTGATGACGACATCATGCATATTCAAAAAAAAAGAATAAATAATTTTCATCTTTCTATGTGTGTTTAAAAATTGTTATGTTTCGTGTCTATAAACGCGTCTGTACACGCATCTAAAAATGCATCTCAGTAAGAGCGTCTATAAACGTGTCTACTCTGTAGAATAGATGCGTTTTTTGACACGTGTACAGACACGTTTATAGACGTAAAAATAGACACGCATTGTGACGAAAAAGACCAAAAATTGTACCCGAGAGTGTTTTGCCAATATTTTAACAAAATGCATATTTCTTCCAGAAGACATCCTGTCCTATTTCTAATCCTCTCCCACCCTCTCAAGATTCTAACCCTCTCTCACCCTCTCAAGCCTGTGTCACCCTCTCAAGCTTCATCACTAGGCTGCAAATCTCCTTTACAAAGGACTCTAGAGTAAGAGTTTACCTTGGTACATACCTTAAGGTTGTCGTGAGTCTCTTTCTCTTCTTCTTCCTCTTGCTCCTTTTCTTCTTGTTCTTTTTGCTGATCTTGCTCATTCTCTTACTCTAGTAGAGCTCCTTCTATATCATGCAGCTTCAATTTTGATACAATATATAAGGTTGCCACAATGTTCTCATAATCTTCTTTGTCCACACTCTTCAGAAGCACTGCTAGTGCCTCATCATCCTCTACCTTCTTACCAATGGCTGCCAGTTGTTGCTTGATGCTTTTGTATTTGTTCAAGTGTGTGGTTAGAGGTTCACTTTCCTTCATGTCAAGTTTGTAGAATTGCATTAGTAGATTTATGTTTATTAGTAGAATTGCTAGGTAGATGCTTGCAACATCAAGACATCAAAGAAGTTTCTAAGATAACCAGTTTATGGACCAATAATGTTTATGCAACTATTGTCAATAATCTCAAAAGGTCTCTTACTCATGTAAAATGTGTAAAAAGCAATGATTAGTTGGCTGCAAAAAAGGCATCCCTACACATGGCATGTATCGAGAGTAATGATAGTAGCGGTACCAAAGTTAGTGATAGAAAGCTTGCTAAGGCTTTGGGATTCATTCTTGAAACATCGAGAAGTACCGTGTTGACATATCTAGGCCTTGATTCAAATGGGCTATAGGATGTCGTAGATGTAGGGTGGATTGCTAGAGTCCCACGGTGGTACAAAGTGTGGTTAAGTACTGGAAAATTAATACTAGGGTATCACCAAACAAGGACATTTTCCGAAAAATGATTAGAAGAAAACAGTACGAGACCCATCCCATGCACCTTCTAGAGCAGACGGAGGTAAATTGACTACTTTATAGGTTCAATATGACTTTTGTTCTATGCATGTTTGTTCTATTTAGCCAATTCCTTTACTACCAATATTTGTACAAAATGTGTACTTTGAATACCTAAATCCAACAGTTCTACAAACTATTTGATTTATGTAGAATGGTTTGATTTAGGTATTCAAGTACACATTTTGTACAAATACTGGTAGGCATTGGCTAAATAGAACAAACATGCATAGAACAAAAGTCATATTGAACCTACACAGAAAAGTAGTCAGTTTACCTCCGTCTGCTCTAGAAGGTGCATACTGTTGAATATGGTTAAGTAATTCAACCTCATGTCCTACCTCTATATATATAATCAATCCAAGTACACAAAGTACTATTTGTTGATTCATAATTTGTGTATTGGTTCTGGTAGACAAAGTAATGTAAGTACTACTAACTATGGTTAAGTGCTTCCTCCTCATGCCTCTTTGTATATACTTTGTACTAGTACAGAATAGGTGGCCACCATGATATGTTGTATTTGATAAGTTACTATAAGTACAAATTTTGTATTAGGACAAAACACTTCCACCTTATGTCCTACCTCTATGTACATAAAAGTACACAAGTAGTGACAGTAGGGATTGCCAAAGTACTATAAAATTTGTCATATTCTACTCACAGTACATATTGTTTGGTAGTACTGTTAGCTAGAGTACTAACTAAGTGGCCGTAGGGGCTGCCAAAGCACTATGGACACAAAAACAAAAAGTACACATTGTATAATAGTTCTGTCAGGAAAAGTACTAAGCACTCGTAAATATGGGAAGTACTTCCACCTTATGTCCTACCTCTTTGTTCATCCAAGAAGGCAAAGTACCAAGTACTGCTAAATATATGAAGTACTTCCACCTTATTTCCTTCCCCTTTGTTATCTAAGTAGGCAAAGTACTAAGTACTGCACTATGGACACAAAAACAAAAAGTACACATTGTACAATAGTTCTGTGAGGCAAAGTACTAAGCACTCGTAAATATGGGAAGTACTTCCACCTTATGTCCTACCTCTTTGTTCATCCAAGTGGGCAAAGTACTAAGTACTGCTAAATATATGAAGTACTTCCACCTTATGTCCTACCCCTTTGTTATCTAAGTAGGCAAAGTACTAAGTACTGCTAAATATGCGAAGTACTTACACGGTCTTATGTCCTACATTTTTGTACATAAAAGTAGGCAAAGTACTAAAAGTACTGTTAAATATGGGAAGTACTTCCACCTTATGTCCTCTTTGTACATAATACATACAAGTAGGGAAAGTGCTAAGTACTGTTAAATATGGAAAGTACTTTCAAAGAACTATGTACTATTTTATATTATACTCACCTCAAGTACAATAGTATTGTGTAAGTACTTCACCTCATGTACTGCCTCTTTATACATTCTTAGTAATAGTCCTAAGTAGTGCTGAATATTGGTAAGTACTTTCACCTCTTCTCTTTAGAATAACACTACAATTAGGGTTCCTATTTATTAGTATAGTTTCAATACACTACATACTACTATTTTATGATGTTCTTCTAGTTAGTAGTACTAGTAGAAATTCTATACTAGTACTATGTAAGTATATAGTAGTTGGTGATGTTCTAGTTAGTAGTACTAGTAGAAATTCTATAATAGTACTTACTACGTAAATTTGACTTCTATAGGGTTTTTTTCCTATGAAGACTTCGATTCACTTAGAACAAGTGCCTCTTGGTTTACTTGTGCTGCAGGTTGAGTTCTACCTGAACTTCAAAGAAGAAAACCCAGATGTCAAGATTGGCTTTCGATCCTTCCAAATTCTCAAGCCACACTATGTCAGAAGTATGAAGGAAAGAAACACTTGTTGTTGTGTTTACCATACTAAAATGGATCTTTTAAGGGCAGTTGTCAATAACATGAGGTGCGGTGTCAGATCGATACATGGACCCACTTGTTTACGCCATTGCATAGTATGTAGGCCTGAGGGTAGCATACACTGCATCGCTAACCGTGCAGTTTACCAATCTATCAGAAAATATGGTCATCTAACGTTTATGTAAAGGAGGAACATGCTGAGTGGCACAAGTTAGATTAATGTGGAAGAGTGAATAAATAAGACACCCTAAAAATAAATTAATTAATGTTGAAGGTAGGCCTTTTCACTATGTAAAGCATTAGGAGGCGTTTTCAGTGTGTAAATGTAAACTATTGCGAGGCCTTTCCTCTCGAAAAGCGTGGACGCTGGTCAAAAACCGTGGCGTGGGGCTGAAGCATCAAGCAGACGCGTGCGTCGAAGACGACGCGTAAGGCGGTGCCTATATATATATATATATATATTCAACAAGGAAATCAGCTTATTATCACACTTTCATTTCTGCGTTAAGCTTCACAGACTCGAAATATATATTATTACAATACGATGATCAGCGCTTCATCATCAATTGCAAGCGTTCACCTGCTGCAGGCTGACAACCCTAACATCACCACCAATTGCAACCCTACAGAGCTCTTGGTGGCCTACGTTCTCCTACAAATGAAGCATGGGGGCGGCTCATCGTTATCACTAGAATCAACTCCAGAGGCGCCAGCGCCAATCAGCCATAAGAGAAAACTGCATGCCATATTATTGCAGCAGGCCTCCGATAATGAGACGGCCCTTAATCAGTGCATCGCTAATAGCAATACAAACTCAATTAATGCTAGGGTTAATAGATCTTTGAAGCCACCTCGCTTCAGGCGCCTCTCCGATCTCTATGCATCAACATCAACAGAGTAACTCCTCTCCATACATCTTAATGCAGTGAGCTCTCTGCGTGAAATGGAGCCTTCCTTTTTTTTTTTGGGGGGGGGGGGGGGGGGGGGGGGGGGGGGGCGAGGGGGGTTGTCATAGCGGCTCAATTGCATCTCTTGCGGAGGCCTCAGATTTTCTTAATTTCCTGGATGATTAGGATGGACAATCCTTGTTCAGATTCTTTGTATGTAATATATATCATTTGTACGTGCATCATGAGACGATATTACAGCATTCCACTTACCTAGTGAATTTCTGAAGTTACTACATTCAAGCTTACGTTTTCTGTTGTTTTCCAAGGCAGTAGCTGAGTGGAGAAGACTCTGGACTTTCTACAGGAGATCTACTTTTGGGGATATCTTATACTAACTTATACTAAGGGTGTGTTCGCATGCAGGTGGGTACGTACGCACGCAGGCAACCATATGCACTCCTTAGGCCATCATCATTTGATCGTCATGGCACTTGCTTTTACCTTCTTCTTCGGCAATCCTGCGGGGTAACAACAATGTGCAATGCTTGCCCTTCAAGCTCACGCTTTGGATCAGGGAGGATGGTTACCATGGACATCAAAGAGTGTGATTCGACTTATGACGTCCAATTCTACCAAAGCTATGCAAGGGTGTTCACTCCAATCGGCCAAACGACTAACTTGTGGGGTTCGTCCCGCGGCTTGTCCACTACCTATAAAGTGGCCAATATTTAGAAAGGGTGGTACCCCCTTATGGTACTTGGGTATGCGTGTGGTTCGTATGGTGTGTGTGTGTGTAGCCGGGTGAATTTCCCGTGTGCAACTAGGAATGGAATAAGACATCATGAAAAGAAAAGCTTAAAAGCATAGCCATTGGCACTACTCTAATGCAAAAATCATAGCACTCAGGCGATTAAAACTACCATAATAATATATATTTTTAAAAGAAATTGTGTTGAAAGTTTTTTTCCCAAAAGCTCATCTCGTCTTTTTTTTTGTACAAGCCTACGTGCAAATGGATAATATGTCTGCTTCTACTAATCATTGCTCTCAGCAAATGGAATTACGAAAGTGTTCTTCCAAACACATATGTTGCCTCATTGCATGCAAAATCAATCAACCAATTTCTTATCACGTGCACGCAGCAGATCAATAATCATCCCCAGAAAGGAGAAAGAGAGAAGAAGAAGAAGAATTATTTTTTCATAAGACGACACTAACCCAAAAACAAGAGAGAGAGAGAGAGAGAGAGAGAGAGAGAGAGAGAGAGAGAGAGAGAGTAACTACCTTTGTGAGAAAGCGGGAGAGAGTTGCAACAACTTGAATGAGGAGTTGAAAATTAACCACGAGTACTAAAGGATTCTAGTTGTATTTTTATAACTCCCTTTGTTACAAATATTTAACACCTATATAGCTTTTTTTTAACAAACATCATGAGAGAGAAGAACAAGAAGAAGAATTGTTTTTACATTGTACTAAACTACCCCAAGAACCTGAGAGAGAGAGAGAGAGAGAGAGAGAGAGAGAGAGAATAACTACCTTTGTGAAAGAGAGGGAGAGAATTGCAACAATTTGAATGAGGAGATTTCATTTAACTAAAAATTAACTAAATTATTTATAAAGGATTCTAGTTTATGAAGTTGTATTTCTATAACTCCCTTTTTTACAAATGTTTAGCACCTATATAACTTCCTTTTTACAAACATGATAGAGAATTGCATATCAAGATAAAAGAGAGGGAGAGGGTAATTGGAACAATTTGTATGAGGAGATTTAATTTGATTAATGAAATAAACAATTCTTAGTTTAGGCCATTGTATTTCTATAACTTTCTCTCTTGTTTCTTTGAAAAAGATGCCTATACACGACAAGGGAATGACCCCATACCAACATTATAGACTTGAGATTTCTTTTACCTTTATCCTCCCCGTTCCTGGTAAAAGCATCGATATAGGGCTGTCAAAATAAGAATCGAGATACGCAGATGTCGTTAAAAGCATCGAAATATAGTTCGGTGTATTTGTTGATTAAATCATCAATATAGGCATCAAAATATTAACATACCGACCACTACAAATTAAAAGGATGAGGGCATAGCCGCATGCGATGTAGCTCTGTCACTAGGGAGAAAATGTAGTGAGAGAGTGGTGGCTGTAGTGAGTGATTGTTCCAGAAGTGCTGCATTATAGAACACAACTATACACACAACCGCGTGTATAGTCGTGTACTAAGACCCAATCTAGAGGCATACCCGATAGAGTGTTAGCTGCATTGAGTGAATGTTATAGTACACATCGATACACACGGCCACATGTACACAGTGATACACACGGCCACATGAATAACTGTGTAATGATCTAACTAGTGAATTCTAGAGGCATACGTCTTGAGAGTGAAATTTTCATAGACACCCAAGAAAAAATGTGTGTTGGTTTGTGGGCAGGATGTAATAGAGGTTCCCAAGAGATACCAGTTATCATGCTAATGTGGTGCCCAAGAGAGACCAATCTGTTAAATGATACAAGTTCACACTATCTAAGGTTTGCAAAGATCTCAGGCTGGCAAAGAGTTCCTACCACCCCGCCACTAGTCCATGCACAAGGGTAGACCACTTGACTGTGCACTTGCCCACCACTGAAGCAAGCTTGTGTCTCCAAGACAAGTTTGGTCATTGACCTAGTAGGCCTATTGCGTTCTGAATGAAGTAATTGGTAAATGCACCCCACACTCGCACCGTTTCTATCTTCTACATCCACTTAAGTGTGAGCATCTTCACTTTCATCTATATGTTAGTGATTGTGGCCCCTTTCTCCTTCGGGGAGCAAACTTGTGCCCTTGAGATTGTGCCAACTCTTACCCTTGGATCTGCTCCACAAAAATTCCCTAAAGATTTTATCCACTTTGACCCTGTCCAAGTTGTTAAGGGCATAGTATGAGGCAAGATAGATCATATAGGACATCAAAACATGCTTGAGCACCACCAGCCTTCTGGTGGAAAATAGTTGTGCTAACATCTCTTTTATAAAGATGTCACTAACCCTAACCCTAGGCCTCTTTTACACATGGGTGGACAACCCCATAAGTGAGCCTTGCTTAATACACTTATAACTCTCATTTAAAACCCACATTGACCAAAAACGATTTACATTGCACTTCGGCACAAAAATATGGAAAAATTATATGCGTCTTTATGTTCCCATGGCTACAATCCCGCTCTCTCACATTAATTGCTTTCGGCCTCCTTCCATAATCCGTGTTCCCATGAGTGTTCCCGTGGAACATTCCCCCCTTCCTAAATCGCGCACGTCCTCGGGCGCGGTAGAAACAAAAGCTGCAAAAAACAATGGAAGACAAGTAAAGCCTTTTATTGAAAAAAAACCAGAAATGACAATCTCACACGTGAGCATGCAAGTGAAAGGCCGATTAGAGTTTTAAAGAGTGCTAAAAGAAGCGAGTAAAGACTAGTCAAAGTGAGACTAAGTGGGTGATAGTGCTATGCAAAGGTAAGTGTGTTTGTACACCGCAGGTTATGACCGCAGTCTCAATGTCCTACAAGTGTTTAAGTTATTCCTAAGCGGCAACCCTACTCCTAAATATAAACCATGGAGATTGGAGCTTTCTTTCTTTCTTTTTTTTCTTTCTCTTTTTTGTTTTTGTTTTTTTTTTTGTTTTTTTTTGGTGTAAAGAGCAAAAGATTAAAGAGAATTATTATTTTTAGCTTAATAAAGAGGAAGGTTCCATCCCAATGAGACCCAAGCAATGGCCAAGAGACCTCCACCAAGAGAATCTAAAGGCCGCTAAGTATCTCAAGGACGACAGACCCTTTTCTTTCTTTTTGACATAAGGAGTACCCCATGAAGATGAGGGCATCGGTCTCGAGGGCCCATAATGTACCCAAGAGTCCTGCCAGCATCTATCAAGGCGATAGAGTCCTTGTAGGTCTTCTTCTTAATCTTTTAGACGTCAGTGTACACCCCATGAAAACCAAGGCATCCTATCAAGGAGATAGAGTCCTTGTAGGTCTTCTTCTTAATCTTTTAGACGTCAGTGTACACCCCATGGAAACCAAGGCATCGGCCCCAAGGTGCTAAAACAACCCAAGGTCCTACCAAGCATTCCACATGGCCGTAGACACGTCATGTCTCAAGTCACTTCTATATATTTTTTAGGGCATGTGTTTCGTAAATTTTTGTTTATCGTAGCGCCTAGCCCATACCTAAGAGGTAGCTACCACTAGGGATAGCTAATATACTTCTAGAGCTTAAGAACTTGGCATACTCCGTTGGTATATGTCTTACACCATCTTCAAATAGAAATACCTTCTACTAAGTCCTCTAAGATTTTCAAGTAGTCAGCTTCACATACACACATGCGCAAGTTGCCATCCTTGCCCCTCTTGTAGAGTTGGCCCTCTATCAGCATATAGTTGGCAGCTTCAACTTCAATAGCATGCTTTCGATATTTAGGAATTGTTCGATCAGTATGACCATGCTGAGGATAGTCCACAATATACTTGCTCCAACTTGGTGTAGCTGAAATTCGGAATAATGTGACATTATGAATTGGTTGTTGAATTTGACATGAAGCACAGTTACGAATAAATTTTTCAGCATCCGCATGCATGGTAGGCCACCATTGCCCATCCTGAGTTATACGCTGCACACAAGTAGTAGCTGATGCATGGATTCCACCAATACCCTCATGTGCCCATTCCAAGATCTCCTCATATTGGTGAGGGTTAGGTATAAGCCGCAACACTCCATCATTACCCTGACGATATAATCTCCCTGAGATTAACTTGAATGGTCGCCATAGGTCCACATTAGGACCCGCTAGTTGTATCTGCCCACTTGTCAAAATTTCTAAGATGGGTTCAGACCATTTAGGAGCTATCTCTACAAGGAAAAGTGTTGAATCTAACATATCATCCTCCACACCCACAAGAGCTTCGCGAGAGGTGATTCGAGACAAATGATCTACCCTAAGATGAGTTATTCCTTTTCGGACTACCACTTCAAAATCAAACTCAAGAAGGATGACAAACCACCTCACAATCCTTCCAGTTGCACAAGGCTTATTCACCAAATATAGCAGTGCTTGATGGTCCACAAAAAATATAAATTTGTTTGTTAAAAGGTAATGGCGAAACTTTTTCACTGCATATATCATGACAAACCTTCTCTTTCTGTTGTGGTATAATTCTTCTCAGCATTGTTTAACTGTAGACTAGCATATGAGACTGGGAAATCCTTATTATGTTCTCCCGATTAAGCCAAAATACATCCAATTGCAAAGTTTGAAGCATCAATATGGACATGAAAGATTTGGTTCCAATCTAGTGCCCGTAAGATGGGTGCAGACACTAATGCTTGCTTCAACTTTTCAAAGGATTCCTCACACTCTTCAGTCCAATTAAACTTTACAAGAAGAGCATATAATGGTCTGGCCAGGACAGCGTACATGTAGATGAATCGACGATAATAGCCACAATGTCTCATGAATATTTGTACCCCTTTAGGGTTGGACCATCATATGAAACCCTTGGCATGCTTGGCTTTTGTCGCATGGGCTGTTGAAGTACAATCTTCCGATCTTGAAGAGTGTACTGTGTGAAGTTGGGGGGGAACATTGAGACCTTGTTCTTGTCCACTTGAGTCATCACTAATTGAAGACCATGCAGTTTTGAGCTTTGCAATCTTGCATCAGAGTTTTTTGTTCAACCGTTATCTTTGCACTTCCGACACTCTCTTTTGAATCGATTTGAGACTTGAGTTTTTGTTTTGGTCTCTGTTTTTTTGTGATTTTTGCTAACAGTTTTTAGCTTTTCTCCTGGTTGGAATCCATCTGATCGTTTTACTTG
Source organism: Cibotium barometz (assembly GCF_041138505.1). Classification (NCBI taxonomy): domain Eukaryota; kingdom Viridiplantae; phylum Streptophyta; class Polypodiopsida; order Cyatheales; family Cibotiaceae; genus Cibotium; species Cibotium barometz. The sequence continues at coordinate 13,102,428 of NC_141085.1, forward strand.
GTCTTTGATACTATCTTGTGCTTGGACATAGTATAGATATCCATTCTTTCCTGAGAAGTGAGGTGGTGGTCGAGAGTGTTCATTCTTAAACTCCTCGTTTTCTTTTTGTATTCTCTCACGTCGTTCCCTCTCATCTTGTTTACGGATTCTCTTATGGCTCTTACAGTATTTACGTTTGGGTCGGCTTCGAGGGATCTCTACTTGAACCTCGCTTCCTCTCAAGAGTAGGCGTGCCTTTCCTAACTCTTCCTCGGGGATTATCACATCATCATCAAAATCAAAGTCCCATCCGTCTTCCTTATCAGCATCATTAGCCGATTCGAGTGTTAAATCCTCCACTGAGACTTCCTCTACATGCAGTGCTGTGGATGCAACCCCATAGTACAAATCATCTAAAAGGTCACGTGGTTGTACCATTTGTATAGGAATAATGTCATATCCATTTGAGTCACAAAATTGAATTGGCTTAGGTAAAGCACATGTCGATAATGTTGCAAGGACATGACTCCATTCTAGGGGATCAATTAAGTGCTCAGGGAAGGGTTGTGGAATGTATGCCTCATCTGATACACTTCGATTACCCTTAAGTCTTTCAATGTTGAAATCCTTACATGAGGCTCCACACATCCACAGATCTTCTCGCCCATCTGACAATGTAACTCTTGAGCCCTCAGATGAAGCAAAATCAAACACATCTATTGGAGAACGCGTTACATCACGATATGAGTGATTCTTTAGGTTGACCCTTCTGATGACAGAATCATGTCGGAGGTACAAATAATTGTATCCCCAATCCTAAATCATTTGAAATTGTTGCATGAATGGTCTACCCAATATCACTTCATAGTTTGGATGCTTTCCAAAATCCACTATTGCAAATGTGTGCTCATATTCAATCCCACATGTGGTGACCAATATGTTCTCTAGCAGCCCAATGGGATGTTCTAAGCTTCCATCTGCCTAGCTGCAAGTGCATCCTTGTACTCCTAATAGCTGGTTTGCCCCACTTTTCCCAAATGGACCTTGTCGCAATGCCCACTCCTGCACCACTATCAAGTATTGCAGTTGAAGCTACTTTTCGCACTTCTAATGGGAGGGTAGCATTTCCCTGATTGTCCCCACAAAATTCTCCTAGTACTTTGTTGATAAGAACTGGCATAACATGCTTTCTCTCAGGGTGTATAGTATATTGATGGTGACCCTTCTGTAGCAATACCTGCTCTAACAAACATGTGGCAATATCATTCCACAACTCTGGTCGAAGCTTTATCAAATCAAGCAAAGGTAAGGTACAAGCCACTGGTGCTGACAAAATAGCTTGCACGATGCCCATATCCATCTCCTTTGTCAACCTTCTATGCATGGAGGGTATCCTCAAGGTTTTAGAATAGTTCTCATATTCTCCCAAATAAGATGGTAAGGTTTTCATTGTATGCTTACTTCTAGGAGAAACAATTTTTTGAACTTCCTCCTGGATGCTTGGGCGTCTAAAGTTGTTTTCTGTGCCCCTGGTAAAATCCACTTCAGAGAATGGAGGTGAAATAATAGAGGACATATTCTCATTAACTTTCTCATGAACTGCTGCCCACATCTCATTTGCCATGTCCTCGTTAGCATCAATAACTTCATCATTGCATGGGAAGGCAAGACTAGGTGGTGGCAGAATGCCTTCTTTCAATGGGGTGTCAATTGATGCAGACTTCTCGCTATGAGCTTGTGAGATCAGCTCACTTTTCATTTCCCAACTTCATGACACTTCTGGTATGGTTTCTAATGTTGGCTTAAGAGAGCTTAGGCTCGAGGGATAGGTGGAGGTGGGCCCTCAAGTATTGATTGAGCTTCCCTAATGAGTTGCTGATGTACAGCTAGATTGATCTTCTCCTCTCATGAGGGTTTGGGTATTCTTGAAGCTTCTTGGGTAGCTCAGATAAAGCTGCAATGCGACTTCTATGAGCATCAATGATGGCATCTAGAGTCTCGTTCACCTTATCCACAAAAACAGAACCCCCAGAACTATCCTCGGTTGTACTAGCCTCATCTTGTTTAGCACTAGGCCCAGGTTGAGGTTGATGCTCCTCATGCACTTCTTGGGATGTAAAAGCTTAATCCTTCATGTTTTGTTTAGAGACTTCTTGAGAACTAGTGGATGTAAAAGCTTGATCCTTCATGTTCTTGGGATGTAAAAGCTTGATCCTTCATGTTTTGTTTAGAGACTTCTTGAGAACTAGTGGATGCACTCTTAGTTTGCTTGTTGCGGTTCTTTTTCCTCCTAGTGGTACTTTTTCTATTGGAATGTAGGGTCTTGTCCACTAGATTTGCCTTTGCATCCCTAGTTCGAGGCATCTCATCAGTCTGCATTTCGGCATTTCGTGTCTGTGATCTAGTCATGACTCTAAGTGGCACGACATCCTCATTCTCTGATGAAGGTGGCGATGGAACTGCCTCTACAAAGTTGAGTGAGACCTTTGGTTGAGAGGTGCCTTCCTCATGTGGTTTCAGCAAAACAATCCTTTGGAAAGTGTTCTACACAATACCCTAGACAATATCTTTCAATTGGTGGAAACTGTGGTACTGTTGTATTGGATCGAGCTGCTTGCCTTGGGCGATGTGGACAATCACGAGCCCAATGGGATTCTCCGCACTCATAACAAGGGCCCATTAGTTTGGCTTCTACTTTCCTTTGCTGCCATTGACCTGAGGGGCCTGGAGTCCTAGGTTAGTAGCCGCCTAGCAACATCAAAGAATTTTGTTCCCCCGGGGCTCCAGTGCTTGGCTTGGATATGCGGGACTTTCAAAGAGATTTTCCTTGGATGAATATGATGCATATTCCTCCTCCACATAGCTTGGGTTTACCAAGTCTCTACACATATTTGAATTGTCGTAGTCAACAAACCTCACAGGAGCAGTCCCAGGAGCAGGAGGTTGAGCTCCAAGTACAGGTCGTGCTTGCTCTTGTGCCATCGGAGGCTTACATTCAAAATTAGTGTACTGTTGATGCATTTTTGGAGCCACTGCACCCCTTTGCTACTCACTTTCTTGTCTCATTCTTGCAATGCGAGTACATTCCTGTGTGGTGTGGGTATAATTCCCAGCACAGGCCTGGCACCACTTCTTTGTGGATTGGTTTGTGACTAGAGGAGAAAAGGTATTACATTCTTCGGTTTTATGGTTACCGCCACATGCTCCACAAAGATGAGGACCTGTAGGTAGTACACTCCTCATTCGCTCTGCTGCTGTTGTTGTGGCTGCATGGGTGGGCGATAGAGGTTTGTCCCAATCTCCTTAGTACTAGGTTAGCTATGTGGTCTGGATTTACTAGTGTGCTAGACCCTGAACTTTGGTCATCACCCCACTGATCTCTAGGTTGCACCTCAGGGCCAGTACCATCTTGGAATTTGAAGTTATCTGTGAAATCCATAGCATCATGGCAACACTCATTGAAATTTGTATGCTTCTTTGCATAGAGATGTGTGTGCAGTGTTGAATTTTTTAGTCCTTTTAAGAAGAGAGAAATTAATCGACTCTGGGTGGGCTTCTCATCTTCTGGGTAACGATCAATGTACTGCTTCATCCTATTTACACAGTCTCTAACACTCTCAGTCTCGCCTTGCTTGAAAGAGTAGATGTTTGCTACTGTGTCATGTTGAATCCCCATCAAGGAAAAAGTAGCAATGAATCTCTCTTTCAAAACTCGTAAAGAAGATTTGTCTAAAGCCTCTAGTGCCTGAAACCAAGCAAGGGCCTTTTCCTCAAGAGTGAGCCCAAACCCTTCAATTTGCGTATGCTTGTCAGTCACTTGCTCAGCTCGAACTGCTTGCCTAAATGCTGCTACATGGTCATATGGATCTCCCGACCCTTCGTACTTCTTTACCAGTTTCTGAAGAGTTGATGGCCTTACTCGTCTTGAATACTCATCATCGGGCCTACAGCCTCTCACTCTTAGTGGGAACTGTTCCTCTCTTTGGTAAGATGGTCCACATGCAGCCCAAATTGGTGTGGGTCCCCTATTACCTGCCTCACCAACCCCCTCCAAAGATCTTGTTACCCGCATTTCAGGAGGTGCATTTATGGGAGGCCGAGTTGGCTCCCCTACCCTCCGATTGTCATAGTGAGAGAAACGTTGCTGTGGTGTGATCTGTGGTCGCACTTTTGGTGTAGGATAATATCTTGGTACTAGAGTTGGGCTACTTGCAGTGGTCCACTTTGATGTTGAGGGTCCCTCTCTAGTGAACTCTCGTAGGGGAGGAGCAACAGTTTCTCCAAGAAAGGCTGTCTCTCCTGGTTTAGCTGTATTAGTTGAGAACACTTCCATGAATAATGGTTGTCCTCTCCACGTGAGCTCACGAATCTCCTTCCAATCTAAGGTTCGGTATTCATTGGCCCATTTATCAACGATTCGGTTCTTATATCCTGCAAGCTTCTCAACTACCACCACAAGTGCTAGAGGAAGATCTAGCTCTGGCAATCTAGTTGTGGCATAATATCCTTCTAAAGAGTCCTTATAGACCTCTTGAAGTGGGTCATCCTGAAAGACCTTTGTCACTGGAATTTATCGTACAAACTCCCATTGGTTCTCAGCCCCCTGATCCATTTTGCTCTTGCCTTTTCTGTCCCTTTCCAAATTTAAATCTACAAAAAGTAAATCATCTATGGGTGGCTTTGAGGACTGGGCATTGGATGGTCCAGGCATGTCCGGCTCAATGAGCCAATTATCTCTAGACTCCCTTGCTCTGGAAGGCTTCCATAAGTTTAGGAACTCACTCTTAGAGAGTCCTCCTAATGTCTACATTCTCTGGATGATAGGTGACTTCGTATAGCGAACACCATCTCCACCCATGTACATGTTACCCTGGTCATTGACTAGAGGTGCTCTATCAAGCTCTGAGAAGAAGTCCGCAATCTTAACGAGATATCGTTGTTGTGGATCCCTAAAGATCTCAGCTCCTTGAGCATTCGTGTAGACATATTGAAGTCTCACATTGAGTGGTAATCCCATGATGTCGGCTTCAAATGGATTAAAAGATCTTGTGGGTGTCCTATTTGGGGCTAAGGGATGACTATTTGGCGGCCCTAGATTGTCCATAGACAATGAGCTAGTTGTCCTGGAAAGGGTATCAGATTGGGATTCGAAAAAGGTTTCAGCAATATCTGCCAAATTTCCTACCGATTGGGTCTCACTTTCCTACGTAGGTACTCTAGAAGGTGCCCTAGACCCTATGGCAGTGTCTATATGACGTCCTGACCGCAAGTGCATAAGGTCAAATTTTAAGGTTTTTTTTTCAAAAAAATCCAAAAATTTTCAAGTTGGCTCAAACTTTGCCAGAACCCATTTTGAACCCCCTCGAACACATTAGGCCAAAAAAATAGCGTATTTTTTCATGATCGAAAATCGCCTAAAATTTACCAATTTCCCATACTAACTATGGGAAAATGGTTCCGGGACCGAAATTTCGACGATGGGTGTTTTCTAACTCCTCTTGAAAAGTTAGATAACCTCCCAATTTTTCGCGGGCGGCAGAAAATGAAAAATTTTCCAGACTCTTTTTTTTTGGCACCCCCTTATCAGGTGCGGTGGCGGTCTTTCAGTGTGTGGATCTCTCCACGCGGTGCACTATTCACGCACAACCGCCTTCTTTTATTATTATTTTTTTTTTCTTTGAAGTGCGTGTGCAGTGAACTCAATGCGTGTGCAGTTGTGAGATTTGCAGCGAATTCAATGTGTGTGCAGCTGTGAGATTTGCAACGAATTCAAAATGTTCAGTCTTCATGTGTGTGTACAGATTTCAGTTTCTCTACAGGTGCAGGTTTAACAAAGAACTAAAATGCACAAAATTAAAGATGCAGAAAACTAAACTAAGCTAAGAACAGAAAATAAAACTTGAATTGTAAATTGCAATGTCTATTTAATATTGAGTATTATAAATTACTCTTCGAAGTTCGTAGGATGTACTTATGGTTGTTGACATTCACAGGGTGGATGAGATTATGCGCCTTGTAGAGAGGAGATGGGATTGGATGCGTCGTCCAATTCATGATATAGCAGCACTATTACATCCTCTCTACAAGAGTGCAAATCTTTTCATGGACACGGCGCCTCTATCCATGAGAGATCAGTACATGAGTCATGTACTGACCGATGAGCAGCAGGTACACATTGATCGAGAGATAATAGGATACTCCAAAATTACATGAACCAACTTAATGAAAATGTGAAGGCTGTGACTCTTTATGTGAATTTTCTAAAGCGCCAACAAAACTTGTTGTCTACACGTCGCCCTGAGCCTAATCCCACCAACATGGTGTGTCAAGCTTGTCATGTATCCGGCCATCTTTCCAAAGATTGCCCCACTATTGTTTGCACTTATGAGAAATGTTTGGGTAGGGGGCACACAGAGGATATGTGTTACATTAAGATGCGCCATAAAGACGCACATAATTTTTCCATATTTTTGTGCCGAAGTGCAATGTAAATCGTTTTTGGTCAATGTGGGTTCTAAATGAGAGTTATAAGTGTATTAAGCAAGGCTCACTTATGGGGTTGTCCGCCCATGTGTGAAAGAGGCCTAGGGTTAGGGTTAGTGACATCTTTATGGCAACTCTCTAACTCTCTCTCTATTGTACTCTAATGAGCATCAAGCTCCAATGAGTATAGCTCCACTTCTTTCTCTTAATCTGTTTTAGCATCATTGAAGTAGATTAATCTATGATTAGTTGAATGCTTCTTTCTTTCTCTTGTGTATGCATGCTTGTAGTGTGTGTGTGTGTAGTCTCCATTGATGCAAGCTCTTGCCCACTTCATTGGCAATGAGTTATTCATGGATAGACTCTCTCTATGAGCTTGTGGGTTTTTGAATATTACATTCTATGCTTACTTAAGCTTGTGGGTTAGTAGATGCACGCTTATGGGTTTGCTGGCATTAGGAAAAGCTAAGATTTAATCAATGTTTGAATGGGATTAAGAGATTACCATGCATTGTTTGTTCTCTTGATTAGTGTAGTGGATTTAAGGGATTGAGAGATTGATTGAGGTGTGGAATGGTCGAATCGTCAAGTGGTGGTTCGTGTATGTGAGCTCTCCCTCATGGGATAAGCCTTCATGCACTAATCGGGTCGAGTCCTCGGATTGACATTGTGTTTCTTAACACATTTGTTGATCGGTAGTACTCTATGAGCACTATATTGCACGATAGAGAGAACCGCTCTACAATGGCACCGCTGCCGGGGAGTGAGTGCCTACATTAGTTGAGCACCATACACACACTACCACTCCTTGTTAAGCTCCAATCGGTTGCAAAACTGTTGGATAGGAGAGCAGGATTTGGGACTAATTTTGGTACTTATTTAAGACTAATCTGTTGTTAAATTCTCTTTATTTGTGTTGCAATTTGAGTGCGATTGGCTAGCTACGTTTCTCCCTTGGGGTCGTCAGGACAAGGATTCAACACACGGGAAGGATTGGAGGTAGGCACTAAACCTGCCAATTTCAATTTGTGTGCGAAAGAGAGAGGCCTATTTTTGCATTTCTGTCATTCTATTTGAGGATAATTTTTGTTGTCTGAGGTTAATTTTTACAGTTTCAATTTTTTGCATGTTAGAAACCCCCGAGCCCTAGTTGGACACTTCTTCAGAGGGGGTCTCCTAGTTCTCCAGCAGTTGCTTCGTCTAGTGCACCACCTACCACCACTGAGAACCCTTCGATTAATATGATTGAGTTAGATTCATCACCCGTGCAAGCCATCACACGAAAGGCAAAAGAGAAGGTTGTTAATGAGGAGGGAGATCCCGAACCTATTGTTGCTACCTACCCACCCACCCATGTCGCTGTTCCTGTTGCCGACCCTTTACCTCGACCTCGCCACACTCGTCCACGCCCTACTCCAAGTAAGTTGTTTTTCCCCATTCTTTCTTTTGACCTTGTTTCTGCTCTCTTAATCGAGTAGAGCTCACCATGTCCCTTCCACAGTACCTTCTCACTTCTCCTTCTAGCCGAGCCCTTTTGAGGAGGTACTGCAAAGCTTTGAGGAGGTACTGCAGAGCTTTGAGTTCTTCCCACGGAGTGGGTCCTAATATTCCTGTTGTTCAGAACATGGATTCCCTTCTTGTTGAGCGTGAGTGTCCTCGAGTGGAGTGCATGATCCACCAGCTAGTGATTCCACATGCTATTGTTGATGGAGGATCACGCGTCAATGTTTTGAGTTATTTTACCTTTTCCAAACTGGGGTTATCTTTCAATGGAGTTCCTACTACTATTTTGCGTATGGGTGATCATCGACCAGTGAGAGCTGAGGGTTTCATCCAGGGCTTGCCAGTCACACTGTCGTTGGGCGTATGGTGGAGATTTATTGCTATGTTTTGCGGCTTAGTCCAGGACCTCTAGCCAGTACCAGCTTCTTTTAGGGCGACCTTGGATATGGAAGACTGATTGTGTTATTGATATTCCTAGAGGGCGGTTGCTTCTTGGTAGAGAACCTTCTCGAGCGGTTCTTCCTACTCACCCTTCCTCTATTGTGAGCTCTGGGGTTACTACTGATGTTGAGAGTGATGGGGATGATGACCGGAGTTCTACTTCTCCATGTACACCGAGTTCGTATTGCATTTACCCTGATTCTATTGAGATTACCCTTGATGACGGTGAGGAGACTCTACCTTTGGCCAGAGAGGAGGATACTGTGAGAGTTCCTATAAAGGGGGATGAGAAAGTAGGAGTTGGGTAGTCTTCTAAGGGTTTTCAAGTCATCCCATTCTTCCACTTTTGCTTCTTTCATTCTATCCATGACTCGTTGATTGATTCACTTGTCAGATGTTACTTTTCTCACTATAGCTCCTAGCCACTTGCTCATGATCCCCTGTAGCCCAATGGAGAAGGCACTAGTCTAACCGGAGATTCTGGGTTCACACTAGCCAGCTAGCTTTCCCAGCAGGACACCACTGTTGCATTTTTTTCCGCCCTTCCACTATGTTTTGGTGCATGAGCATATGTGTGGCTTGTATTTTTTTCTGCCCTGCCTTCACCTCATACCCTCACTTGGTGACCAAGTTAACCAAGCCCCCCCAAAAAGCACCAATGTACACACATGCACATGTTTAGCCTAACAAAGAGCCCAACAATGAGACAGACCCAAGATGTAAATGCCATTTTTACTAGCCATGGACCTTTGTAAGACTAGTGCACCCTTGTGCGCCAAATGTTGGTATTAGGGTTTTACCTAGGTTTAAATGGCATTTGCATCCTCATATGTTCAAACCCGTGTGTTTTAAAGGTTTAAACCTTAGTGGTTGGAGATCGCCGCCATGTAGTGTATATACAAACCAACGCCAGCGTGCATGCCTGAAGCGAAGCGTCGCCGCCAACACACGAGCGCACGCGTTCCCTTGAAGAGAGAGGTAGTGCGGCCATTTTCTGTTTTTGCCGGCCTTTGTGCTGCGATAGAAAAGAACTGAACGAACCCTTGCTAATATCCGCTACAACCTATCGCGCCATGGTTGTGAAGGAGAAAGAGACAGAATCGCATGCTCCCTCACATGCGCAAAACGATAAAGAAGAGTACCCTGTTCTGGCGTCCAAAAGCGAGGTTGTGAAGGAGAAAAAGAGCGATTCACCACGACCTACATCGCTGGGAATTACCTTTATATTATACGTTTTTTTATTTAAGCTTTTCTTTATAAAAAAAAATATCATTAAAAAGAGACTGTTCCCGTTTACACTTGATCAAGGGGAAAAAGGGGTAAAAAGAAAAAAAGAAAAAGCATAATAACATTGCCTTTTTTCCTTGCATGTGAAGAAGGAAGCAGAAGAGAAGATATTTGCAATAAAGAAGCAAGTGCAATTGTCGGCGGCAAACAATAACATAGCTTCGCACTCCCCACTCACATAGTCACGTGTTAGCAAGCCTCGTAAGTTGTTTGTATTCAAAAATTGAAAGCATTGTAAAAATTCAATCCTTGAGGGCCGTGAGGACATTGTTTCTCGTGGAGGTCATCATCGGCAAGCGTGCAAAAGCTTTGTCAACATCAAGCAAGAAGTGGCTAGATAAGATCTCTATCTTTTTCTCATATGAAAGCTACATAAATTTGCTTTATGAATCAAACACGTGCACATCAAATTTAATATACAAGGCACATTGCACATAATATCTTGCCTCGTTCATTGGTGTCGTAGTGTCATCTCGCTCTTTTGTCATTTAGCACAAAGCTTGTTTAACATTTATGTGTGCATACATCATCAGCACCCCATCATTGCAACGCCGCATTTGTCGAAAAAATCCATAGCATACATTCCTATCTACTAGTGCCTTCTTCATTGGGGTGTTGGGAGAGTGTAGCACTATTCTTTGTTGGATATCTGGGGGGGTTGTCGGGTTTTGTCCTCTTTGCCTTGCTCATCCAGATATTTCCCAGACACCATCTCACTTGTAAGATTGACCATGTGAACACAAATCTCCCTTCTTTTTCAAAGTTTTGATTTTTTATTATTTTGACCATGTGAACACAAATCTCCATTCTTTTGGGAGTTTTGATTTTTAATGTTTCTTTTGTTGTGCTAAGGCCTCTAGCTTGGTTTTTTGTTTCTCAAGTTTAGTTTCTTTTTTGGATTTTTGTCATTTGTGCAATTGCATGACTTTACTACCAATCACATGCTCTTGCACTTTAACTCGTCAAGGGTGGCAAGCCTTATCAATCCCTATGGTGTGATATCAACAACTCTAAATGGTCCTAGTCCTCTATATTTCAATTCTGTTTTACTATTTTTTACACTATAAAAGAGGACCAAACATCCTATAAATATGTCTTTATCTCGAAGATTGTTGTCAAACCACTACTTATGTTGTAGTTTTTCCATCATGCCATAAATTGCATTGAATCATTTTTCCTCTAGTTTTTTGTGGTCAATGTTTTGCTCTGGTAAATTAATTAGAGGGTGGCCAGGCACTTCATGTCTTACTACAATTCTAAGGCTTGGAACAAGGTTATTCCATTGGCATGGCTACCTCAAGACCATAAGTGACCTAGAAGGGTGTGTTGTTAGTGGCTACTTTGTATGATGTTTTGTAAGTCCAAAGTGTGGATGGTAATTTTTGTACCCAATCATTTATTTTGGCATTTACTATCTTATTCAATATATCACACAAGATTTTTTTTGGTGCTTTCAGCTTGTCATAACCGTTTGCTTGTGGGTAGTAAGGAGTTGATTTACGATGTACCAGAAGAAATTCTACCATTAGGAAGTCGATAGTCTCATTAATGAAATGGGTTCCTCCGTTGCTCATCACTATCTCCTAGTGAACATCCAAAAACAAGTAATGATGTTTTCGTATAAAACCTTGGTAGTTGATTTAGCATAGGCTTAATGTGTGGCTTTAGCTTCCACCCACTTGGTGCAATAATCCATCTTGCTTGGGTTCCTCTAACTGCAGGGCTGAAGGGACCAATAAAGTTGATACCCCACTTTTTAAATGGTTGCATGGATATAATAGGTGTTAATGGAATCCTATCTCTATCTTGCACAATGGCAAAGCATTGGCATTCATCACAACCTTTGACAAATGGTATAGCAATTCCAAATAAGGTAGGCCACCAAAGGTCTACCTAAAGAACTTTGCGAGCAGTACGCTCACCTGCAAAGTGTCCTCCAGCAATTCCTGAGTGTGCTTTCTCTAGAATAGCTACAAATTCACTTTCATGTACACAACGTCAAAGGATTCCATCTTTTTCTATCTGATAAAGTATACCTACTATTATTTGATAGGGAGCAGATTTTTTTATTAATTGTCTTGCTTCACTTTTATCCATTTGTGGATCTTGTGGTAGACCATTTGCACAAGGTAGTGAGAGATGTCTTCGCTCCATTTGCAAGGTAGTGAGACAAGGTCCACTTTGAACAAAGGAGCATCTAGAAGATCATCATCTATGCCAAGCGGGGGTTCTTCGTTAGGTATTCTAGACAAATGATCGGCATGTACATGCTTGGAGCCTTTTCTTACAATGATAGAGAAGTCAAATTCCAAGAGAATGAGAAACCAACGTGTGATGCGTCTTGTTATATATGGCTTGTTGACAAGGTAAAGTCTCCTTGATTTGTGCCACCTCCCCTACATCTCTGGGGGCACCTTTTCCTAGAATCTTTCCATACCCCTATATTCACTCATGCTACCCTTGATTCTTTCATCAGTAGATACGTCTCACCTTTTCATTACTACCCACTCAATTATAGACTCCCTTTTACAGTCTCTTTCTAAGGGCTTGTTCCCGCACACACCCATTCACTTGCATATTTCAACAGGATTAAGCCATCTAACGCATTAAGCTTTTCCAACGACCTTCAATAGCCATTGCACATTTGTTAAGCTTATTGCTTACTATTCTTTTGGCTAATTTAATGTAGCAACTGCTCCATGAGTACATGTCCATACTCATGCATTGGATAACACTTGCACCAAAGCCTCACCATCGACAACTTCCAGGTACATCTCTCGATGGGGGAGCCATGGTGGGCGAAAGCCTCGTCAATGGTATAACCCATCACCTGGAATTTTCCTTCAAATTACCAACCTCTCTAAATGACGCTACCATCTTCACAAATCAATGATCTTCAATCCTTAGTAAAGATATTTATATTAGCCTCACAAGTCCACATAATTCTTTCAATCCTCACCAACAAGTGGCTACTTCCACAGAGAGCAGTTCAATAAGAGTCTATATGACTCAATTCTTGTACTCCACATATATCTGCTTCATAAGAGCACTTAAATATACATTTTTTTAAAAAGCACATGGGTAGAAGAAAGCAGGAACAAGTCCTTCTCAACATTATTTGACAAGAATATTATCACACAAAGGGACATCATCAAAGGCCAATTACTTCAAATGATGAATGTCACTTCAATGAATCAAATGAGGAACTAAGAATCACCATCTCATTCTGATGATTAAGTCTACGTTCCTCCGGATCCTTCCCTCTCTTCTCTCCCATTATTAACATCTCTTAGTGTCCCCACTAACAAAAATCACATATAACCTTGCTAATGATTGCCAAAAAAAATTAAGCAAAAAAAAAGGGGCTCACACAAATATAAAAATGCAATCATTTGCACCCCACCCCGTTAGGAACTCCCAATACACCACTAACCTCTTCATTCATGAACTAGCTTTTCTTATTCCTTCTGGAGAAACAAAGACCATTGAACGTCACTCAACACCAAAGCCATCGACAAAGCTTGTTCATTCTCCCTACACAAAGGTCTTCAACGCAATCACGAGGACGCGATTGCCATCAAGAAGGGGGGGATGTTAACCCAATTCTAGGGTTAACAAGAGCTACCACCATTATCTTACATCAAAGAGTCATGATAGGTACACCAAGGGGTCGTACATTCAAGATATGAAGTAATAATGTCCAAAGCTACAACTTGGACGGGCGCCCGTAATGGTGTGCAGAGCATTTATAGCGATTCCCGCTTCTTCAAAAGTGTGTGGTGGCACGTTAGGATGAAGTCCTAAGTGATATACTTCATGGATATATTATGAGAGTAGTCATTGTAATAGCATTAGGCCTCTTATGAGCCTAAAGTGCCCGGCCTACCATAGTTTAAGTGAGTGTGAACGCTTATGGCCATGTATATAAGTGACTTTCTCTCATAATACAACATACTCTCTCCTATTGTGCAATTGAGTCTTGCTCTTGCTAATCCTCTTGCTAATCTATCTCCTTAATGCATGCTAGTGAGTGTGTATAAGTGAAGTGAGGTGAGGGGAGGGATGAGGGCCCGTAGTGCAACGCGGTAGTGTGACAAGGCTCTCACGAGAGGCACGGTGGAATTACTTCTCAAAATTCACAACCATAAAGGTGTGCATAAAGCTAATGCCTAAGGTTTTGATTTTTACATTTTGAACAGTGCCAATTGGTTTAGTTGTGTTTCCATCTCCCAACTTCAAAATCACCCCTGTAGTATCAAGTGGTGGTTTTTCCTAGAATTCCCAGCATTGTTTTAGTGATGATGCTGACACCATCTCCACCATCCAAGATAGCGGTTACTTGATTGTCCTTAAGATTATTGGTATAATGGCATAAGAGTCATCTCCCTCAAAGTAATGCCCAACCTTATTCATTGATACCCTAGCAATCTCAGGCTTTGCTTTAGGTGATGTAGATGCTTGTGAACTTGAGTCATCATCAAACTCCTCTTGCTCAGCTACACGGGCTTGCAAATCTTCCATCCATCATCTAGTCTCTAAGATCTGCCTTTCATGTGGGTAATCGAGGGTTCGATCCCCGTCGGCACGATGGGTGCTATGTTAAGGCTCGTCTGCGTGCTCAGGGCTGACCTTATTTTTGGTTTGGGGACTTGCCATCGTAGGTGGCTACTTCCATTGAGGGGAAGCTTGACTCTTTCTCCTCTCCTCGTCGGCACAGCGAGGGTAGTGTTTAGTTAATCACTCTCCTTCACCTTTCATGCTCACTAATTAGGTAATCACAAGCTTACTAATTAGCTAAACACAAGAGGCTCTTCAACACGAGTAATAGGGTAAAATGGGGAGAGTCCTCAATTGTGATAGAAAATTGATATATATACAAGGCAATAGTGTTCACACTCACTCAAAGTGTGTCCACTCAAGATGCCCAACGCAATATGCAATGCTTGGCTCATAATTTGGCCTTATACAATATGCAAATACACTTCTCGTAATGTATTCTTCATTCTTTATCCTTGGGAAGCTCTTGCCTCTTGTAAACAGGTCACTTACGGCCATAGACAGGCGTAGAACGCCATGGGATTGGGCGGTCAACAACCTTTATGTACATGAGCATAATGCATGTTTGTCATTGCCAAGTGGTGTCCAATATCATGTTAACCAAGGTGGTTAACAAGCACCCTCTAGCTTCCAATCATTAGATATTGGCTCCACACATTTCATATATGACATTATTGTATGCCATGCACATGTACAACATCACCATCACATGTAGTACTAGAGAACCAATCCAAAATCTCCTCATCCGTGTCATGAATTTGCAGGCTTGCCAGCCACTCTATATTTACTCTATTCACCTCTCTATCACATCCAGCTCAATGAGACTTAAATTTAGTGCGTATACTTCAACATATGATGTGTAACCCAATGCCATAGCTCAAGTGAACTTCAAGGTATGCTGATTTAAAGCTACCTATTTCCACCTTTCCTACGTATCCTACTGGTGGACGTTTTTGGGTCACCCTAATATTCAAGCTTACTTGAGTGTTGAATAAAGCACAAAGTCAACACACCGCTTTACTGTATCCCCTCTTGCCACAGGGATCCAGACTCACTGTAGTGTAGCTCTGTTAGCTACCGCCAGCTTGCTGTAGATGTCGTGGGTGGCTGCTGTGAGATTCCTTCTACTATATGTTGCTTTAGATAGCCTCTATGAAGTGTATTAAGCCCAATCTTGATGCTTATCAACCTCGCATACGCTTTGCTATTGCATTTTTTCCAAATACATCCAAGCAGTAAATACACTGCCGCCTTTTGTGATTTAGTGATGTAAGGGCTTCCAATTTCTTGCTAGCTCCATTAGACAGTGTTTAATGCTTCCAAGGTGTGCATAAAATGGCACCAAATGCTTCAATGCTTTAATCGCTTCCATACATAACCATGGGTAAGCACCTTCTTGTTGAGATTCTAATTTTTGAATTTCTCCACAACCAATGCTTCAACTATTGTTATAACTTCAGATGTGAATGCTAAAACAGTTTGCTAAATTTCCATGCATTAGTATATCAACCCCACAAGACTCCACAATGCCATATATTCACACAAGGTTAGTCCTAGTAGGGGGCATAGGATCTCCATTACCCATTCTATGTGGCACAGGGAGTGCTAAGGGTTGGTTGGTAGAGCAGGAAGAGTAGGGACAACCATAATGTGATTTACTAGATTGTACCTACAATTACAGGTATTGTGATTAGTGTATCTTCTATAGGCTGTAGTAACCGTACCATGAGCCCATCAGGTCCCCTATTAAATGGAAAGTCATTTCTAGTGTGATTGTGTCGATAATGAGGACACTTATTTTCAGTGTGATTACCTCGACAATAAGGACACCATGTTCCCTCTCTCTTTGGGTACACTCCAGAATCTTTAGAAAGTACTTTTCAATCCTTCTCCATTTTCTTTAGCACAACAACAACCATCTGACCTTTTGCTAATGGAGGTTATTGTTACATATTTCCATGTTTTCTATTATTTATGGATTGGAGTTAATCCATGGAATATATATTCCCACTTTTTCCACTTTTATGAATGCTCCTAGTAGATGCATTTAGATTGGGACACCTTTCTAAATCCGGGCATGATCTTAGCTTACTTTATGCTTACATGGGTGAATCGATACTCTACAAACTATATGGCAATCCATACTCTACAAACAGTGTATTAAGCAAGGCTCACTTATGGGGTTGTCCGCCCATGTGTGAAAGAGGCCTAGGGTTAGTGACATCTCTATAAAAGAGATGTTAGCTAAAGAAAGAGGACGTTTTTGGCCATTCTCATAAGCTATTGAGTGAAGCTCTTGAGCTCTCAAGCTATGGCAACTCTCTAACTCTCTCTATTATACTCTAATGAGCATCAAGCTCCATTAATCAATGAGTATAGCTCCACTTCTCTCTCTTAATCTCTTTTAGCATCATTGAAGTAGATTAATCTATGATTAGCTGAATGCTTCTTTCTTTCTCTTGTGTATGCATGCTTGTAGTGTGTGTGTGTGTGTAGTCTCCATTGATGCAAGCTCTTTCCCACTTCATTGGCAATGAGTTATTCATGGATAGACTCTCTCTATGAGCTTGTGGGTTTGTGAATGTTACATTCTATGATTGCTTAAGCTGGTGGGTTAGTAAATGCATGCTTATGGGTTTGCTTGCATCAGGGAAAGCTAAGATTTAATCAATGTT
Organism: Cibotium barometz; assembly: GCF_041138505.1. Lineage (NCBI taxonomy): Eukaryota > Viridiplantae > Streptophyta > Polypodiopsida > Cyatheales > Cibotiaceae > Cibotium > Cibotium barometz. The sequence goes on from NC_141085.1 coordinate 13,119,353, forward strand.
TGAATGGGATTAAGAGATTGCCATGCATTGCTTGTTCTCTTGATTAGTGTAGTGGATTTAAGGGATTGAGAGATTGATTGAGGTGTTTGAATGGTTGAATCTTCAAGTGGTGGTTCGTGTATGTGAGCTCTCCTGCAAGGGATAAGCCTTCATGCACTAATCGGGTCAAGTCCTCGGATTGACATTCTGTTTCTCAACACATTTGTTGATCGGTAGTACTCTATGAGCACTATATTGCACGGTAGAGAGAATCGCTCTTCAATGGCGCCGCCGCTGCCAGGGAGCGAGTGCCTACATTAGTTGAGCACCATACACACACTACCACTATCCTTGTTAAGCTCCAATCGGTTGCAAAACCGTTGGATAGGAGAGCAGGCTTTGGGACTAATTTTGGTACTTATTTTAGACTAATCTTTTGTTAAATTCTCTTTATTGTCTTGCAATTTGAGTGCGATTGGCTAGCTACGCGCAAAGGACCTCTCCCTTGAGGTCAGAACAAGGATTCAACACACGAAAAGGATTGGAGGTAGACACTAAACCTGCCAATTTCAATTTGTGCGCGAAAGAGAGAGGCCTGATTTGCATTTCTGTCATTTTGTTTGAGGATAATTTTTGGCTGTCTGAGGTTAATTTTTGTAGTTTCAATTTTTTGCATGTTCGTTTTATTTTCTGTTCTTAGCTTAGTTTTCTGCATCTTTAATTTTGTGCATTTTAGTTCTCTGTTAAACCTACACCTGTAGAGAAACCGAAATCTATACACACACATGAAGATTGAACATTTTGAGTTCGCTGCAAATCTCAGAGCTGCACACGCATTGAGTTCCCTGCACACCCATTGAATACGCACTTCGAAAAAGAAAAAAAATAAAAGAAGGTGGCTGTGCATGAAAGCGCACCACGCGGAGAGACCCACACACCACACCATAAAGATCGCCACCGCACCGGATAAAGGGATGCAAAAAAAAAGGAGTTTGGAATATTTTTCATTTTCTGTCCCAAAAAATTGGGAGGTTTTCTAACTTTCCGAGAGGAGTTAGAAAACACCCATCGTCGAAATTTTGGTCCCAGAACCATTTTCCCATAGTGAGTTTAGTATGGAAAACTGGTAAATTTTAGGCGATTTTTTATCCTGAAAAATACGCTATTTTTTTGGCCTAATGTATTCGAGGGGGTTCAAAATGGGTTTTGGCAAAGTTTGACCCAACTTGAAAATTTTTGGATTTTTTTTTGAAAAAAAAAATAAAAAAATAAAAAAACCAACCTTAAAATTTGACCTTATATGCACTTGCGGTCGAGACGTCATATAGACACTGCCATAGGGTCTAGGGCACCTTCTAGAGTACCTATACAAGAAAGTGGGTCCCAATCGGTAGAAATTTGGCAGATATTGCTGAAACCTTTTCCGAATCCCAATCTGATACCCTTTCCAGGACAACTATCTCATTGTCTATGGACAATCTAGGGCCGTCAAATAGTCATCCCTTAGCCCCAAATAGGACACCCACAAGATCTTTTAATCCATTTCAAGCCAACATCATGGGGTTACCACTCTATGTGAGACTTCAATATGTCTACACGAATGCTCAAGGAGCTGAGATCTTTAGGGATCCATAACAAACACCATATTAGTGAATTTGGGAATTTTCCAATTCCCATTTTTGAATACTTAAAAAAGGGGACATGGATAACATGTTTGTAAGTTTCTCAAAACCCTATCATATGACCTATCGTTGGAAAGCGCTTGAAAAATGGAATCTAAAGAGCTATATTGCGCTCATTTTGGATTAGTGGTGTTCAAGTTATGGTTAATCCAAACTTTTGACCACGTGTCCCAAACTTGTGGGAAATTCCCATATTCCCCAATATGGTGTTAACAACGATATCTCGTTAAGATTGCAGACTTTTTCTCAGAGCTTGATAGAGCACCTCTAGTCAATGACCAGGGTAACATGTACATGGGCGGAGATGGTGTTCGCTACAAAGTCACCTATCATCCAGAGAATGTAGACAAATTAGAAGGGCTCTCTAAGAGTGAGTTCCTAGACTTATCAAAGCCTTCCAGAGCAAGGGAGTCTAGAGATGATTGGCTCATTGAGCCAGTCAAAGGCCAAACCTCCCATCACAAAGGACAATATGCCATTGCAGTCTATGTTAATAAGCACACATGCTTTTGCCAAATGGGGTATTGATTTTGTCGGTCCCATTAAACCTCCAGCTCATCACACGCATGCCGAATATATTATAGTCGCAAATGACTATTTGACTAAACGGGTAGAGGCAAAGGCTACAGTCAAAAATGATGCCAGAACCACAGCCAAGTTCTTGTATGAGTACGTGTTTACACGCTATGGCTTACCTATTGAAATCGTTCGTGATCAAGGTGTGCACTTTGTGAATGAGGTCATAGAGTTTTTACTTCAAGAATTTATGGTAATTCACAAGCGTTCTGCACCCTATCATCCCCAGACCAATGGTCAAGCTGAGAGTACTAACAAGATTCTCTGCACAGCACTCACAAAGATTGTTGAGGGACATAGGACTGATTGGGAGAAAAAGTTACACTCAGCTCTTTGGGCATATAGAACAGCCTATAAAACATCTGTGTGGGGGCACAACCCCATTTGAGCTTGCTTTTGGGCTAGATGCAATTCTTCCCATTGAATTTCTTGTACCTACTCTACGAGTTGCTAAACAATTGGACTGGACTGGTCATGAGCTTTCTCAACGCATTGATGAATTGAAAAAGCTTGATGAGACCCGCTTATTGGCGGTAATGGGGATGTATGCCGAGAAGAGGAGACAAAAGCAATGGTATGATCGAAATGTAACAACTGGCCGATTCAAAAAAGGAGACCTTGTGCTCTTGTACACACTTAAGAAGCATAAGCGAAAGCTCAAGAAATGTGGCCTAGGACCGTTTGTGATTAATGAGCTTACTTCTAGTGGTGCAGTGCGTTTAGAGACACTAGAAGGTGAGCAAATGCCTAACTTCATTAATGGAAGTCGTCTCAAGAAATACAATGAACCATTAACTGAAGCCATGCTTCAACAAATGCATGCTGCCCACACACGGAAAGAAGCACATGACCTACTTAAATGTCAGGCTCAAGAAGAAGCTAAAGCTAGAGTTGCAAAAGCCAAGGAGCGTCGCAAGGCTTCTGTGTTGACCTTACAGTTGGCTACTACTGATGAACAATATGTCGATCCTTTCAATATTCACGTGTGTCTTCATCTTCATGAGACTACCTACTTTGTCTCTGCCTTAATTGACTCTGGTGCAGATTATAATGTTCTCTCATTTGACACATGGGTAGCCTTAAGACAACCAACACTTGTGCACATTCCTATTGACTTACGAAGCTTCTCAGGTGAAGATAACCCTATAGAGGAAAAATGTGTCATTATGATGTCCATTGAGGGTCACCAGATGTCAGTTCCCTTTTATGTGGCTAGTAAGTCCAAGGCAGTGGTAGAGGTTGTTCTTGGTCGATCATGGTTAAGTGCTACCAATTGTTCATTAGATTGGAAGAATAGACAATACAAATTGCAAATTGATTCTGATTGCATCTTGGGATTTGCTGCTCCAAGAGTTTTATCATGTCAAAAGGGTGGTAGTTCTACCTTACACAACCCACTTTCAACATCTGCTCTTCAAGCTCCAAGACAAATGATGTGGATAATTGATGAGTCCTCATGTGAGGGCCATGGCTAGCATGTTCCAACTACTCTAGTCACTGCTCAAAGAAGGCCAGGCAAGAATGTCAAGAGTATACACGACTCGTATTAGGGGAAGCTTCACACATTTGTTGGCTATGCCGCTCTTACTTTCGACGATATGGCACGGGCTTAATGAAACAAATTGTGGGAATTACACCCCAACGCCATAACCTTCTTGATGTGAGAGTACCAGACCGAGGACCAAATCACCGTAGATTACCTGAGGAGGTTCAAGCACAACAATGGAGGGATACATGCATAAATGACTTGCAACCACCTATCTTGCAAGCCCTTCTTCCCCCAGCCTCAACATGTCAATTTTGGATCACTATGAGCACCTATATTGAGCAATTCCAAAATCGGCATTGTCTGCTTAACCTTCCCATAGAACCAATGCCATATTTTAGCGAGGAAGCACTCCTTCCTCTACCACCTTCTCTAGAGGCCGGCTTTTGTACAGGGTTGTCCTTGCATCCTGAAGTGATTGATACCATCTTTCCAGTAGAAGTGGACACGAATCCACCGCCAGTGCAAGAGTACGCTCATGAACTCCACAATAAGATCAACAAGCCAGGACACTTTTCTCCCACTGGGTTTTTTTCCTCGGCTATATTCGGTGATTTGGCACCAATAACAAATTGTATTCTTTTCTTTTCTTTTCTTGTTTGTTAATAAGACATTTTGCAGAGATCTCAGCTAAAGAAGAGCATACAAACACGCTCCAACAGTCCACCTACCGTGCACACAAATTAGGAAGGGGGGAGACATGCAATGCCTACAAAGAGCAAAGAGAAGCAATCTGCACATCAGCAATGCATCAAGACAAATGCATAACATCAACGAGCACTACAACAGGTGTATTCAAATCATAATCTTTTGTTCTTTATGTGCTTTTCACTTTTGTATATATTGTTTGCATGTTCACACACAGTTGGCTAGTTTAAGTTTTAAATTAGTTGTTACTATGTGGTGAGAGATTTCTAGATTCTTAGAGGACTTAGTAGAAGATATTTCTATTTGAAGACGGTGTAAGACATATGCCAACGGAGTATGCCAAGTTCTTATGCTCTCGAAGTATATTAGTTATTCCTAGTGGTAGCTACCTCTTAGGTATGGGCTAGGTGCTACGATTAATAAAAAAATTTATGAAACACATACCCAAAAAAATATATAGAAGTGACTCGAGACATGACGTGTCTATGGCCATGTGGAATGCTTGGTAGGACCTTGGGTTGTTTTAGCACCTTGGGGCCGATGCCTTAGTTTCCATGGGGTGAACACTGACGTCTAAATGATTAAGAAAAAGACCTACAATATAGTGGTGAGTATTCCCGCCTGTCACGCGGGTGACCCGGGTTCGCTCCCCGGTAGCGGCGCCATTGAAGAGCGGTTCTCTCTACCATGCAATATAGTGCTCATAGAGTACTACCGATCAACAAATGTGTTGAGAAACAGAATGCCAATCCGAGGACTCAACCCGATTAGTGCATGAAGGCTTATCCCTTGTGGGAGAGCTCACATACACGAACCACCACTTGACGATTCAACCATTCAAACACCTCAATCAATCTCTCAATCCCTTAAACCCACTACACTAATCAAGAGAACAAGCAATGCATGGCAATCTCTTAATCCCATTTAAACATTGATTAAATCTTAGCTTTCCCTAATGCAAGCAAATCCATAAGCGTGCATTTACTAACCCACAAGCTTAAGCAAGCATAGAATGTAACATTCACAAACCCACAAGCTAATAGAGAGAGTCTATCCATGAATAACTCATTGCCAATGAAGTGGGCAAGAGCTTGCATCAATGGAGACTACACACACACACACTACAAGCATGCATATACAAGAGAAAGAAAGAAGCATTCAACTAATCATAGATTAATCTACTTCAATGATGCTAAAAGAGATTAAGAGAGAGAAGTGGAGCTATACTCATTGATTAATGCAGCTTGATGCTCATTAGAGTACAATAGAGAGAGTTAGAGAGTTGCCATAGCTTGAGAGCTCAAGAGCTTCACTCAATAGCTTATGAGAATGGCCAAAAACGTCCTCTTTCTTTAGCTAACATCTCTTTTATAGAGATGTCACTAACCCTAGGCCTCTTTCACACATGGGCGGACAACCCCATAAGTGAGCCTTGCTTAATACACTTAGAACTCACATTAGCCTAAAACGATTTACATTGCACTTCGGCACAAAAATATGGAAAAATTATGTACGTCTTTATGTTCCCATGGCTACAATCCCACTCTCTCGCATTAATTGCTTCCGGCCTCCTTCCATAATCCGTGTTCCCGTGAGTGTTCTCGTGGAATATTATGAGTATTCCCGTGGAACAATGCCCGTAGGTATAGTGGGGTAGAGATAGAAAGTTTGATAGTCATCTTTGAAGGTAAATCTTCAAAGGTTGAATATCACTCTAAGTACGAGTGAGACCAACCAACTATAGATTAATGGTAATCAAACAGAAAACCCGACGAGGTTCTAGAGCATATCCTTGTAATCTAGAGAGGAGTACTTCTCACCTTTGGAATATTTTTTATGTTGTTCATGACTAGATTTGATCCATTTACCTTATTTTATGGACTCTAGTCTAGATCTCCTATGGCCGTAGAGCTATGCAAGGAGAAGAGTCAACAAGTTGGTAGTGTAACATGGTAGCGTAGTCTACAAATATTGAGTAGTGTAGTCTACAAGTGTTTAGTAGCGTAGTCTACAAACTTGAGTTCTCGGAGAGATGTCAAGTACATCTAACTTTTTATCCTATTGGAATGCAAAACCCAAGGCATGTAGTTTGCCTTGAAGTTTGGTTGAGATATTGAAACATGAGGTTTATTGTGTATTGATAGACACTTGTTAAGTGAAAGGATAAACTAGAAAAAGTCTCAAGTGAGAACAACTAAACATGCTTACAAACAACTTTCCCAAGTTTGTTTTCACTGACAAAAACTCTTTATAAGGGGGGTAGTAAAGGCATGTGTGAGTCGCCCCCGTTGTGATGGCAGAGCTCAATCGAACACACCGTCCACACACCAGAGCGCGTGTGGTGAGTGTGCCCGAGGTTCAAGGGTGAGGCACCTAGGTCAGAGGACTGTGGACAGATGGCTCACAGGCAGGCTAGTGTGGGCAAGCAGACCACTATATTAGACCGACAGTGTGAAAACTTATTCACATTCCTCTATGGTTAGGTGGTGACCACGAGCTCAGAGCCCTCTCGGCTATGGCAGTATCTACGATGACATAGCAGTATAGCATACATCTGCCAATGGAGAATAATCATAGCGACTCAAGAGTGTAGGATACTCGTGCAAGGCATCAAAAGAAGAATCATCCCATGTGAGCATTGTTGAACCACCTGTGTCAAGGTGGCGAAGCAAATGAATCAATAAATCATTATATATGGACCATCTAGACCATATGGCACATACATCTACCCCATCAAACAAACACCTCAAGTGGTGAGAAATCAAACCCTCGAGCTTGCGCATCCAACCATGGCATAAGTATGCCGCCTCATCATAGCACGAAATTGGCAAATAAGAATCTAGAGGTTTAAGCCTTGAAGTCCCGAAGGTATGTGTGTACTCAAAAAAAATATGTAATCCATGACACAAAATGGCAAGTCAAGATAGCGAGTCCATAGCCATGATGATAATGCATGAGCAAACCTATTGCAATTGGAAGTAGAGAGGGTATTAAAGTGATGTCACCGATGATACAATCTTGCACCATGGTGATTATATAAGAAGGATAAAAATAATAAACCATGGTCACGTGTGAACTATTTTTATGAAACAATAACATAGGACAATGGTCAATGGATGGACAAAGAGTGTGAAGAGGTTGAGGGAAGGTCAAGAGGTGTGGGTGGACAGGGCCAATGTGAATAGAATAATTGGGCTAGGGCTATGAGAGTGTGAAAAGGGGAGTTGAAACACTAACAATTAAAGATATCACGGTATTTTGTGGAGTCCACACAATTTAAAGAAATATCAATCTTTTTCAAATGGAAATTTATTTTATAAATTTCATGAATGAAAGACACTTTCTTTAAGGGAATTTCTGGGAAAAAGTTCTCCCACTATGCATAAATATGCACATTATGTGACAAGTACTTAAAAAATATTAGAATGCATAACATTATAAGCTCCAAAATTTATGAAAAATCCTACAAACATCCTTGAGTCTATTTCTAGACCCAAATAGCTGCAAAGCCTTGAGTATATGCTTACCTTGGTGTTTGCATGACATAACTATTTGATCTATTATTTATAAGGAAGTAGTGTAGGCATGATATACAACCAATGATAAGAGTTTAAAGAGGTCAGCTTATAGCTGTGCAAAGTTAGACCTCTATTTATACATATATAGAAGATGGCAATTATGGAGGCTCTAAGTAAGCTTAAGGATGTTAAAAGAGTAGAAAATTGAGCTATTTTTTGGGCAGGATAATTTTGGAGGGAGACATCATATAGCCTATGGTTGTAAATTTTGACCTAGGTAGGCATCTATTATAAAGGAGATGCCTGTTATGCAATATGGGTATATGGTGTGGCGGGAAGAAATTGTATAGCCTGTATCATCATGTAGATATGTGGTGGTGGCAAAAATTCATAAAATGCATATATCGATGTTTGATCGAGATAGCTTTGTCCCCACTAACATGAACTTAGGTGATGGTATGTCTGAGGGTAGTGTAGAAGCTCTGGTTGTAATTATTTAGAGGACATTCAAAGGATGATGAGAGAAGGTATGTCTAAGGGTAGTGTGTAGGAATGAGATTTGGTTACAATTATTTGGAGGACATGCGAAGGATGCTGAGAGATGCAATCTTTGCCTGCGACATTGTGTTATGTGGAGAGAGGAAAGAAAGGAGCTTGGGGCTTCTTGAATAGTGGTAGAGACGAGCTTAGCAAATCAATTGTCTCATGGTCTTCCAAATCAATGGAGTCTTGCACGTCTCAATCAAGACCAATGGATTGCAAGTCATCATTAATTGCCTCATCTCGCTCTTCTGCTATCGCAAAACTTTGTATCCACCAACTCCTCAAAATTCAATTCGGTTGTGGTGGTGGTGATGGGAGTGGTTATGGTGGCCACTTCAGAAATTCACTAGGTAAGTGGAATGCTATAATATCATCTCATGATCCACGAACAAATGATATATATTACATACAAAGGTGTCATTTACAATCTGATCAGGCAATGGAGGACTGTCCATCCTAATTATCCACGAAATTACTCTGTTGATGTTGATGTATGGAGAGGAGTTACTCTGTTGATGTTGATGCATTGAGATCGGAGAGGCGCCTGAAGCGAGGTGGCTTCAAAGATCTATTAACCCTAGCATTAATCGAGTTTGTATTGTTGTTAGTGATGCACTGATTAAGGGCCGTCTCATTATCGGAGGCCTGCTGCGATATGGCGAATCGCCTCTGTAGTCATTGCGCAAGAAGACGATGGTGATGATTCTGATGACGATCAGCCGCCCCCATGCTTCATTTGTAGGAGAAGGTAGGCCACTAAGAGCTCTGCAGGGTCGCAATTAGTGGTGATATTAGGGCTGTTCGCCTGCAGCAGCAGCAGGTGAACACTTAATGATGAAGTGCTCATCATCGTAATAATATATATTTCGAGTCTGTGAAGCTCTACGCAGAAATGAAATTATAATAATAAGTTGATTTCCTTGAAAATATATTTAGGCCTCGCAATCAGTGTTCGAAAAAAACCGGGTATAGTGTAATTTGCACTTGCAGATTTTTAAAATTACTTTCAAATTTGAAACTTAAGGGTACAAAAACCTGCAGATTTTGAGGGGTTGTGGAACAAAAACCTTCAAAATTTGAAAAAAAAATTTATAAATAATTTCACAATTTTTAGATGAAGGTTTTGTACTTTTTAGAAAAATAGTTTTTTTCGAACACTGCTCGCAATAGTTTACAGAGTGAAAATATATTTAGGCCTCGCAATAGTTTACAGAGTGAAAAGGCCTCATAATGGTTTATTACCCTTTGGCTATAGTTTTTTTTTTCTCTGAGGAAGGATACTTTAATATTAAAAATATTTAGTTACAAAAAGATGAAGTTGTCGCATGTGTGCAACATGCTGGGTTTTGAGAAGTTGCGTCTTGGCGCTATCTAGCAGCTCATTACTAAAAGGGCCAGTTAGAGTTTTTAACTACACCTTCCATTCAGGGCATTGCATATGCATATGGGAAGACTAACTGATTCTTGGCCGTCCACAATTGCTGCAACACAAAGTAGCGGACCCACAGCCATATGCATGCTAAGGCCGGGTTAAGGAGCTTGGTTTTTCCCAACAATGCATGTTTCCATGTAACATGATATTGCGTGCCCCGGCTCTCCAGCCATCTTTTTGTTCCTCTCCATAGTGCCTGAGCAAATGGACATGCCCAAAACAAATGAAACGCTTCTTCCTTATGGGTGTGGCAGAGCAGGAACAATGGAGACACTGGCCCAGCTGACAAGTGTGTCCCTTGTGGGGAGTTTCAAGAGCAACAGCCTCTAGAGAAAGACATTGATGCAAGAGGAGGGAGTTTCTCGATTGTTCTCCACACTACCACCGTGCGTTAGGCCTAGGTTCCATGAGAGCCTGGGGTTTTCCACCTATCCTACTAACTTTCCAAACTAGTGGGTTTGGGGCGCATACATATCAGCTCCTTTTAAATCTGGGAGTGATTTCCCCTTGTTAGAGGCCCAGTTGGCAAGCCAATTATCACTCTTCAGACGTAAAGCAGTTAGCCAGTGGTAGGACGGGAGGGCATCAACAGCAACTTGCAGAATAGTGAGTGTAGGGTTGGAAAGACCAAAGTTTTGGGCAATGGCATCCCACTCTAGCCATTGGGCCGTTCCACTATCCCAAAGATCATTCCATATCTGCATTCCCTTCTTGTGGAGTTTACAGGCCTGATTGACATTCCTTAGTGCCAGTGGCTAACTTTCTTCCATATTGCATAGAGACCACCATATACTTTTGCCCAGGGCCCCGTCGCCGTAAGGGGTTGTTGGCCATTCCATCTCAGGTTGGCGAAGAGTTCCTACCACCCTGTCACTAGTCCATGCACAAGGATAGATTGCTTGATTGTGCACTTGCCCACTGATGCAAGCTTGTGTCTCCAAGACAAGTTTGGCCATTGACCTGGTAGCCATGTTACATTCTGAATGGTGATTTCACCCCATGGTCGCACCGTTTCTATCCTTTGCAACCACTTAAGTATGAGCATCTTCGCTTTCATCTACATTAGGAATTTTTTGGACCCAAAGAGGGCCTCTTGGATTAACTTTTGATTAGGAATGGACCAATAGGAAGAGGGCTGGGTGCACACTTTTGACTTCTTTGACCCTAGGGGGCCTAGGCTTTGGTTTGCTAATGGTGGACCAATAGGAAGAGGGCTGGGTGACTTCTTTGACCCTAGGGGGCCTAGGCTTTGGTTTGCTAATGGTGGACCAATAGGAAGAGGGCTGGGTGACTTCTTTGACCCTAGGGGGCCTAGGCTTTGGTTTGCTAATGGGGCCTAATTACTACTCTTGTCCCCCTACCTCTTGGGCCCAAACTTAGAGGTCCCCCCAACTAGAATCGCGCAGATTAAAAACCCTAAAAATTTAAAAAAAAATAATTTTTTTTCAAAAGTGTGTTTCCCTCTCAACTTGAAGGCACGCTCTATTTTGTACATGGGTCTGCACTACCAAAGATGGATGCAAAAGCACGGGACATGGATCCTACTTCAAGCCTCAAAAGAAGAAATTATGCCTATTGAGATAGCTGTGATGATGCAAAATGGATGGATTGAGCGAGTGGGGAAGCAAGCATGCATTGGAGCCTAGCAGACCTGCGTCAACACTTTAGCATCATGGGCTTTGACAATGTGGAAGAGTCAAGTTTCAAGTTGATGAGAAGAAAGGTATGTTTGATTCCACTACATGTCTAGAGTTAACCCTTACACTTTCTGGTTATTATGCCACTTTCTATATTTTTACAGATTGGGAAGCGTAAGGAGGGGACAACCATGGTCTCAGAATCATGGCAAATGGGGGACCTTGAATTTTCAGCACAGCAAGGTGCATAGCCCTACCAACACATAGTAGGCATGTGGAAGAGCTTGAAGATGAACTGAGTATATGGAAAAATAGCCTCTGTTTTGATGCACGTGAGGGGCAAGAGTTTCAGGATCGAGGTGAAGGCAATGACAAGCTTTCAAGTCAACAAGGAGATGGAGATCAACATGAAGTAAATGTTACAAGAGGGGCAAAAAATGAAGACATTATAATAATTTTAGATTAGATGACATGCTTGTAATTTTGTAGCAAGCTATTTTTTAACCAATCTTTATTTAATTGAAATCTTAATATTTTTGCAAACTGTAATTTTTTTGTCTAGCGGTCTAGTGTAAAAAGGCCAAAGTTTAAATTTTTTTGTCTAGCGGTCTAGTGTGAAAAGGCCAAAGTTTAAATTTTAACTATAAATAGCCAAAGGTGCCTTCTTTCTCATTTTCACGATAGAAACCAAGCACGAGCTCACACTCTCTTTGCATTCACATGGCTACCCACTTTGACAACTTCTGTGAGTTCCTCTCCACCACCCCTGGGCGAGACCCCGTGGGCGAGCAAGAGCGAGCTCTTTGTCATGTTCTCTCGTGAAGTCAACTTTGAAAAGTCGCTCGCCCTTGCGTCCCAACATTATGAGACGCAGATTGCATACATGGAGCAATACTTGGCTCCCCACTCCATCTCCTTTCCCCATTGCCCCAATGATCGATGGGTGCCTGTTGAGCTCCTTAAGTACATTCAACAATATGCCCGCCCCTACATCCACCAGCGCCTTGAACGCTTCATCGACATCTGCATCCCTGCAGGAGCTTACTGTACCTTCAATAAGTAGAGGGTGAAGAGGTTGGGGAAGGGAAATTTAGGAACTAGGTTCCTCTCGTGGCTCACCACTTTTGCGTTCCTCATCAAGGCGATGAGGATTCGGATGAGGAGGTAGAGATGCCTGCATTGCAGTTGGCAGGGTATTTGAGGGATGACAAGGAAGTGAAGGCAGTAGGAATGAGTGCTGGTGTAGAAGAGCAGTAGGAACGAGTGCTGGCAGGGTATTTGAGGGATGACAAGGAAGTGAAGGCAGTAGGAACGAGTGCTAGTGTAGAAGAGCAGCTTGCATCAGAGCACTTCCCAGAGGGTGCACAATCTGCAGCTGAGCAGCCCACTGTAGTAGAAGATGCGGGGCCATCTTCCCCACATTAGGAGAGCAAGGTGCTGCTAGAGCTTGAGATCAATCTCTTGAGCACCATTGTGGTGGAAGGTGAAGAATACTTATTTCTTCATGACCTTGAAAAGACAGCTGGCTTGAGAATGGATGAATGCTTGGGCATTATATGCACGCGATGTGAGGTGGACCTTGATATGTCCACCAACCTCGGTCCTCACCTAGATAGTGCTATATTACCCCTTGGAGAATCTATCATAGAGACAATTGCTTTGGTCAAGGAAACTGTGGTTGAGACCGCGGAGCAAGCCCTAGTTCCAGAGGAGGAATTCACAACCTTACAAGACAAGCTAGAGGCTGAAAAGTATACCCTTGCTACTGTTGGAGTCATGGAGGAGACCAAAGCACCAAAAAAGGATGAGGCTAAGTCCTCGATTGACCTCTCCACCCCCACCATCACTTTGGTAAAAGAAGACATTTAGTAAGAGGTAATAATCGACCTTTTACAACCTAGAAACATTTGTAATTATGTATAGGAAAATATTTTGATTTTTCCTTTGATTGCAGAGGGTGGTTGAAATTGACGCATTTGCTGGGAGAGAGGTGGCGGCAGCAGAGACCAGCAGGCCAAGGTCCATGGACATGATGCTGCGTTGGCGCACTATCTTGGTCGACTTCCTATGGATGGCATCGTCATTATCCACAGGGACTACAAAGGAGTTGTAGGTGGAAGTTCTTCTCTTGGGCATGTCTTATTGAAAGGGAAATCTCCCATGTGTATGATAGGTAGGAGGGGGAGACCATAGACCAAAAGGCCTTCGATGCCCAATCAAGGATTCTAGTGGATCGAGATGATGGTGAGCTAGTCGGTCAAGGTGCATTACAAGGTGCTGCACACACGAGCCCAAACTTCTACAGAGGTGTCTTATAAGACATAAAATTACATGTGGAGTATGATGGTGGAATGTCTCGTTGACGTTGTTGTCAGATAATCAATTGTTGTGATAAATGAATGATGGTGGAATGTCTAAGTGTTTAGGTGGCTGGTGTTGACTTTCACCCTGGAGAAGACTGCGGTGATTGGTATTTTTATAGGCTATGGTGAACTTGGAGTCATATGTGCCGAGCTACATTAGTGTTGCTTGTGTATTGACAGTGATACACAAGTTTATGAGCGCCATCTTAGGCGGTTTGGGGATATAGAGTTATCTCCTTTAGCAAGACGTGACATAGCGGCAAGGGATGACATAGATTGGGACCAATATGTGCCAGTTTCCCAATGTCCTTGATTTTGATAGTTTTTTTTGGCGTTAACTATTGGTGGACTTTTTTTGTACCCACATGCACTATGTCACTATGTGATTGGTGGACTTTTTTGTACCCACGTGCACTATGTCACTACTGTTTTGAGTGCAGAAGTTTTTCTAGGAATCTGATTGCTCCAACAAAGTTTGGATTGTTAAAGGCATGTTAATGTATGGTTGGTACACGATTGTTTTGTTTGGTATATGGTATTTTCTTGCCTGTGTGTGCGTGCATATACTTGTGCAAAACAATCGTAAAGAAATCAAGCAATCTATTGATATAAAGGAAGACTTGAATCTTTTAGCATAAAAGTGTTAGATTACTTTGACTTTATCTAGTTTTCTTTGGATATTCTATGTTAGGAAATTAGATGATTGAGCTTCTAAAGTATGGGTATCAACTTGCTTAACTTATATATATATATTGCCTAGAAAGTACTTAGTTAGTTTGATTCTTGTATATTTTGTGTTAAGTGTAATTGCATATGGTACAATGTGTTGGCTTCTTTTTAATTCATAATGTTTATGGAAAAGTTTTCTTGGGTTTAATTGAGGGTGCTCTACATTTAACCCATGTTGCTTTTTTTTTAGAGTCCATGGCATCCCCTTCTCTTCAAGAGTTAACATTCTTTAAAACAATGGAGATGGCTCTAACAGAGCTTTTTAAAAAGTTAACTGCTACTCAAGCTACAAATTCAAGGCTACCTAGAAATGCTGATCAACAAGAAAGTACAGAGAAATTAGAGGAAGCAAAAAGGTGCACCTTTCATGGAATGCAGCTCTTATCCAACTTAGTGTAGTCCACGAGAGTTCCTAAGCTCGCAGACATTGACATACTAGAGATGGTACTCCCTCAGGTCATTAGATATTAGAGGACCTTTAAGACCATATTTGAAGAAGATGAGCATATGTTTCGTAATCTAGCAGATGAGATTATGGCCTGCTACTACAAGACACAGCAGTGATTTCAATGGTTTTTTAAATATTGGTGGACTATTTGAAAGGATCCATTATGCTATGCTACATTATGAAAATGTTATGTTATTGACTGAACTCTATTTATATTGTTGTGTTCTTGACTCCTTCTATTGAAATCGATGGTTTTTTTTGTTATTGACTCCATTATGGTGTAAATTCTTGTGTATGGTTATAAACCTTTGGTAGGACTCTATCTCTACCCCCTATCTAAATTTCTCTCTTCTCTCACTCTCTTTCTTGCTCAAACTATCTCTCTCTCTCTTTGACTCTCTCTTTCTCTCTCCATGCATATCTCTCTCCCCCTATCTTGCTTCATGAGTTGCTTTCTAGCTCTATGGCAAAGCTTGTTTTTCAAGTGAACATATAAGCTCCATTGCATGTTTACTTATAGAAAAATTACTTAGTGTGTATATGTGAAGTTTCCTAACTTGCTGGCCTTATGATTAAACATGCTCTAGGTCTAAAATGAGAAGCATGGCATGCGTACTTTATGTGTATTCCTTAGAAAACGTTGCTTGTGCTTAAACTTTAGGGATCGACAAGGTTATGGACTAGGTGAGAGAATGCTTAACCTAAAAATAATGAGTGATAAAAGAAAGTTAGAACTAATTGAATACCTTTTTTTGCTTTGCCTAAAATTTTGATTTCTTCTCTTCTCTTACTTTGTCTCTCTCTTAAACTATTTTTCTCGCTCTCTAACTCTCTCTCTCCAAACATATATCTCTCTTCATCTCTCCTCTGAAAGGAGGCGCAGTTGATTGCATCATGGCCATGTGTTGAAAAAGCTCTATATTTTTATTGATTTGTTGACAAATATCTAAACGAAAAGATCCTTAAATAATTAAATACTTTGTGCACGATGGCATGGAGAAGAGCAGGATTTTCCATGGCCTCTCGAGCACTTAGAGACTTAAAAAATCTACACTCCGCGCTAATTTGCTAATCCAAACATGCTCTTGGGGAGTATCACTTTTAAATATATGAGCATGGCCAAGTAGTATCAGTTTAGGGGAAGACTGGTAAACCTAAGTCTAGGGGGGTAGTCAAGGAAAAGCATCTTCTCAAGGGAGCACATAAGGGACAACAAGTTTTCCTAGTTAAGCTCAACAAATCTCCTTAACCTAGTAAAGAAACAGAACCCTCTTGGCTCCTCCAAGAATTCTCTGACATCTTTCCTGAGTGACGAGCTTACATGGCTACCGCCTCCTCGAGAAGTTGATCATGAAATCGAGGTGATCCCTGGTGCTCAACTTGTCTCAAAAACACCCAAGCCTCTTTTAGATGAATTTTGAGATGTGAAGAATGTTTTATTTTGATTTAATTTGAGTCCCATTTTAAGAAGATGCTTACTCATAATTTGAACTTATGAGTAAGAAACAAGCAAGAATGGTGTGCACTCCATCAAAGATGAAGGCACCTTCTTCCTTTAAAAGTAGGTTTGCTTTCCAATTATGATTTATTGTTATGCAATCTTGGTATTTGTGCTATGAATACTTTGTAAGCTTGTTGCTCCTTTTTAGGAATTGAGTACTCATTGCGGTCTGGGAAGACCGGTTATAAAACTTGTGCACGCAATTCTATGGCTTCTTCCAATGTTGTTCAAAGGAAGAAACTAGTGAAGGACCCTCTTCCCTCCAAATTTCAGAGCTCACAACATGAGGAGCTTCATGGCATGAGCGAAGATAAAGCAGAGATAGACCAAGAAAAGCATGATGAAGTTTTTCCTATCTCACCATGCTACCACTCATTGAGAAGAGCATGATCAAGAAGACAATACAACCACTTTCTCTGCAGCGTCCACAGTGGTTTCAAAACCAATTAATCATCCACCTACCTTTGGTAATGACCGTGCCACGGTAGATTTTAGAGGAGGTGGTTGAAAGCTTCATTGTCAATAGAGGTCGGGATCCTCCACGAATACCTCTCTGTAGACTTATGGAGAATGAGGCCATTCGAGCTGTTGGTCTAGGGACTGCCGATGGGCTTGTCAAAAGATTTGAGAAATCTAGTTACAGTGTGTTGGGGGCCCCATTTATTATGTCTTTCAAAAAGGCTGGCCATGATCAACAATTTGTGTCAGAAAACAATATTCTTAAATGGGAACCAATGTGGAGAGAAGTTAATGCGGATTTAGAGAAAAATCTACCAGAAGAGTGGGAGGATCTTCGAGGGAAGAAATTCTTTGTTTGGGATGGGAATCATAGACTGAAGACATGGCTCCATATGATCAAAACTCGCAAGTTATTTCTATTATTTATTAAATACTTGATTAAATTAATATGTATTTGTATCATGAATATGAATTCTCTGTTTTTCTTCAACCATTATAGAGTACTCTATGATTAAATTGAGACATTGCTCTATGAAATGCCACTTTGTCAATGTTGATCAAAGTACTGAAGGAGAGTTGATGTTAGCTTTGAGAACTCAAAATGAGTAAGTAATTACACTCATTCATGTTCTCTTTGATGGGTCAAAATGAAGTGGATGGTTTGTCATTTTGTTATTTAGGTAGAATTGGGAGAACTACCATATGCACAAATTTTGGTCAAGAGATGTTTCTTTTCCAAAAGTTGGCTATGGCTAGTAAAGAGTATTTGCTCAAGGATTTTCCAAAAGAGTGGCTTCATTATATTGAAGTGGAGTTGGTCTGTGAGAGGAAAGCGGCCAAGGGCACATAGTTTAATGCTCCAGCAGTTTTACTTGCTATGCTTGTTTGGAAGGTATGAATATAAGGACTTTTATTACTACTTTTTTAACTCTTTGACACTATGAGATTGTAACATTACTAAGTGGGACTTTCTTGTACTGCACAAGAGGAGTTTGATACGTCTCTAGCCAAAGAGATAGTAGACATTAATGATCCCTCTCTATCAATGCGGGAAAAGGAGAGCATAGCTCGAGGTAGAAATGAGAGGATTTATAAGGTATGTAATTTTAATATGGCATGAGTGGAAGCCTAAGAATTAACAATAAATCGTGGTTCTAACCTTTTATATGAAGATGCTATCTATTGCAAATCCTACGAATGGTCAAGGGTTTTTTCTCTTCTTTACAATTACAATTAGAATTGGGTGAAAGAAAAGAACATGGTTGGGTTGACAAAGGATAAAGTTCACTCATTGGCTACAGCAAAAATTATCTAATTGACAGGTACATTATTTACAAGTATTTGTGTGTGTGTCCATATGTATGCTTCTTGGTAGTCGTTTCAAACGTTGTCATTCCTATTGGAATTGTAGGAAGAGAGATATACTCCGCTCTATGCTCACATGCTGGTTGGATGACCCTTCATGTGAGTGATATTTGAGTGCGCAAAAGCTTAGAATGTGCTTGACGAAAGAATGGTATTGGGGAAATCTTTTGAAACAATGCCTCAAAATGAAAGGCAAATTGGTGGAAGAACTGCTAGAGGGCTTTGAAACATGGTTCTCTAGCCAAAGAAGAGACCATCTTGACAATTCCTTTTCTGAGTTATGGGGTCGCATGAATACCAAAGAATCAAATAAGAAGATTCTAGAGCTTTCATAGTCTTCCAAGATAGTATTTTATAGGTATTCATACTACATTGTCTCATTCTTTATCATTATGTGCCTTGAATTAGAGAACCTAAGTTGCATGTGACATACTAATAATAAGTTGAAAGTTAATAATAGGTATTTTATAGGTATTCATACCACATTGTCTCATTCTTTATCATTATGTGCCTTGAATTAGAGAACCTAAGTTGCATGTGACATACTAATAATAAGTTGAAAGTTAATGATTATTCCACTTTTATAGATGGATTGTGAAGCTTCATGATGAGCATGCAATTGAAGAGACACCAGCATTTGTGGATGAGTGGATAGATCTCTCTAGGCATGGCTCCATGTTTCCTCTTTTGATGAAGGAGCATGGTCTTAGTGAATGGGAGGTGCAATACTATCCGTGGTGGCTTTACTACCATCCGTGGTGGTGGCTTGACTACCCCATTGGAGAGTATCCAAGGCATGAGGGAGATCATTACAAGGGTATTCATTTGCTACCTTTCTCTGGCCAAATTATTTCTATTATTTTGCTATGTTATCTTTTACATGAAAGCAAACATTCATTTATTATAGAGCATGCACATGAAAGGCCAATTGGTGAAATGGAGGAGGTTGCTCCAGCTTCCAAGAAAGCCATTTCTTCCCAAAATAAAGCCATCTCTTCTTAAAAGAAAGCAGCTAATACCGTAGAGCCCTCCTACTCAACCGCGTCTTGGATAAAGAAACGGTTGGAGTACATGCAAAGCAATCCCCCAAAGAAAGCAAGTTTTGAGTGGGGATGGAAGGTGGTGCCAATAAAAGGGGTGTCCTCTCGCCCCATTTCTTTTTCTCTTCTTTGCTAAGGCTATGAGCATGTATCTGACGACAGAGAAGGTTGGTTTGAGAGGACTCCAGCTCCCAGTCCGTGGGGGAGGACCTGCTCGATGCTGAGTTTGCTGATAATACGGGTTTATTTTTGCATGGCCAGGAGGCCAATCTCCAGAGGGCAGAGCAGTTGCTTCAGGTTTTTAGTGCAGCTTCGGGAGCATTGATCAATTGGTGCAAGACAGTGGCCTTTTGGATCAGTAGCGCTCCCACTTCGGCATGGAGCCCAGACCCAGGCTTTCGATGGATTCCTCCTGGCACAGCAGTGCGGTATTTGGGATGTCAGATTGGACTAGATTTGTCACCTGAGCAGCAGATTGCCCCGCTTGTTCTCAGCATTTGGAGGAAGCTTTTGTATCGGAGTACAGCTCAGCTATCCTTGGTTGGGAGGGTGGTGGTGGCGAATCAGGTGCTTTTAGCAACCATGTGGTACATCACATCTTGTTGGATCTTCTCGAGCTCTTGCATCAGCCAGGTACAGAGGCTGATCAAGAACTTTCTTTGGTCTGGGCGGGACGGTCAGTTAGCCCGGGGGCTAAGGTCGCCTGGGTAGTTATTACACTTCCGCTGGCCCAGGGGGGCTTGGGCATTATAGATCCAGTTGATCAGAGTAGAGCCTTATTGGGGAAGCTTATTGTTCGGGGACTGCTTCCAGGTGCTGAGCCTTGGAAAGAGCTTCTTTTGCAACAGCGGCTGCAAGCTTGGGCTCCTCCAGCAAGGGGCACTTGGGCACCGGAGATACGATGGATCTTTATAGAGATGAGGAGGACAGGCCTCAGTAGAGGATGGGAGGATAGATTTGCCTTGAGCATCCTGCAAGCTTGGGAGTTGCTGAAACGATCCGGACTCTCTTAGAGACCTCCTTCTTGTGATGAGGAGCGGGCCAGACAGCCGCTCATCTGGAGCCCAGCGGTTCGCACAGAGCAGGGTCATATGCTGGGTTCTCGGCCTCGTCTAGCCTGGGGACCATTGGCGGCAGGCCCAGCACGTAGTTTTGGAGACTGGCAGGCCTTCTACAGTCTCCCAGAGGAGATCCAGGTGGAGAGGCTGATTCACTTCAGAGGGGGACTGATTATGAGGGATGACATTCAGGAGGCACTCAACAGAGGAGTGGTTCACGCCTCTCGAGCCAGTGGCCCCACGGTGGATGGGAGCCTTTACACAGTTGGAGATCCTGATTGCTGTCAGAGCTTGCACTGAGGATGGTAGATGCCTCTACTATGAGATCCAGGATGAGGGCAGACTTCAAAGAGTGGAGGTGGAGTCGCCTTTGGTTGCAGAGTGCATTTTTCAGAGGATACGGGTAGTGGCTGCCGCTTCTCGGAAGTGGCATATTGACCCAGACCCTGCAGATGTGGACTCTCATTGGCGCATATGGGCTTATGCAGCGCGCCCTTTAGCCCGGCTCCAGTGGAACCCTGGCGAGTACGAGTGGCATGATCCTTATGCATCCTCCGAGGCCACAGAGATCACCTTTTTCCAGTATACTGTTCGGTTGGGGCGACATATTTTGACGGCGGCGAGGAGGATGGTCTCTCCAGCTGCATCGGAGCATTGGCAGCTACTACAGGGACTCTCACAGGAGTTCCTGGAGGATTTTTGAACCAGGCTCTGGGCTAGTCGACAGGCACGCAGGATCTCGACTTTCCAGTGGTGGCTGGTCGCCCAACCACAGGGGCTCTGCAACAATTGGCACCTGGCTGGTCTACAACAGTCTTCCAGCGGCCTACGTCCGATGCGGCCACCCTATGGAGACACAGAGACATTGCCTATGGGACTGTCCCCCCAGGCGCAGTAGATTTGGCTGCGGATGCTGCGCATTCTAGCCCCCCTCTCTCCAGAGGGTAGGTACACGTGGGGTGCCACTGCTTGGTCGACTTCGTCAGGGCGGCCTGCTATGGGCTATGAGACGGAGCAAGACAGCCAGGCCATCAGATTCATTAGGGGCCAGCCTCACCTGGTTCCTTCACCGGATTTCTCGTCACCGGCTGGACACAGGAGAGAGGGATCTACGACAGAGCCCAGTGTTTCAAGGCCTTTGAGGGGAGACTGGAGCCACCAGTAGAGACTGTTTGGGGGATTTGGCAGGAGTTGATCCACACTCTGCGAGGACAGTATGATCGCATCCCCGGGGCGACTCGAATGAGGCGATCTTGCGATGCCAGGCCTTCCACACCACTTGGCATAGCTGCCCCTTCTATACCCTACACGCGGGCTCCCCCGCTGGCACTATAGGCCACCTGTTTGGCTTTTCCCCCCTCCTATTGTATGATATAGCCCCTCAGTCTGTGTACTGATATTTGTATTTCTCTGCACCTAGGGAGAGTCTCCCTAGCTGCCTTGCTTGGATCTCTGCTCTGTTTTCGTATGAGCAGGAGGGGATCTTTTGTAGCCTTACGGGCGTTTTTATATAACTAATGAAAGGATCTTTTTTTGGAAAAAAAAAAAAGAAAGATGTGATTGAAGCAAGAGCTACATAATATAATATCAATGATTACTCACTAAAAGTAAAAGAGCTTGCATATGTCCTTGGCTCTATTATAGCTTTAGTTTATGGATGATTTGGTGTCAGTCAATTAAATGGGCTTGACAAAGCCTATGATGAGTTTTAGATATCTATTCGAACTCGAAAAAACTTTCCAAAATTTGAGGATCTTACAGCCCTTTTTATTGCTGATGAGGAGATGAATGTTGGGAGTAAATCATCTTCTGGAAATATGTAAGAGTAAGCCTTATACATTGACATATGTAGAGGTAGAGGTAGATTATCATCTAAAGGCCGAGATAGAGGTATATTATCATCTAAAGGCTGAGATAAATGCCATTATCATGGGCAACAACAATAGGAATCCAATATATAAACAAGTGAAAGAGGCCACTCTAGAGGCAGGGGGGAGGCAAAGAGAGCAAGGTGAATGACAAAGAAATCAGAGTGAAAATAGCACAAGGAGTGCTATTATTGTATGAAAAACCAAGTTCATATAGCAAAGGAGTGCTATAAAAAGAAGAATGGCATTCAAAGTGTGTTTTTTGTTTATTGGCATATTAATGTGGAGGCTTGTGCCATGATGAAAACCTGATGAGAACAATGTGCACACATGTAAGGAAAAACTATGAGTAGATGGTAAATTGAAAAAAGGCTTGCCATACCAAATAGCACATTATCTTCCAAGAAGGCACGACTCAAGGCTTTACCAACCAAGAAGCTAATGGAGCTAGGAAACTCTAACGTCAAATAACTTCAAAGAACAGTTAATATGCTTCTTAGGGCAGGGCATCCCCAAAAGGAATGCCAAAGGTTTTCATTATTTGATTTACATATGGGGCACCTACCATAGGCGATACCTCTTTCCATCAACTTGATACCTAAGGGGACTCCCAAGAAAACTCTCCATAAAAAGGTCTTACCCATTAAAGGTGGAGAAGCCTCCCATCATAACTTGAACCTTCGTAGCCATACTTGTTCATGCCACTTGAGCCTCTACAGTCTAGATAATCAACATTAATGTCCACTTTGACTAATTTCATATACAAAGTTTTGGTTTAAGGGTTAACAAAAGAGACACAAATAATCCACTACCGGTCCTTAAATTACTAGTCCTCTCTATAGTTGGTGTTGATACTGAACCCTCGATATTTCTCCAAAACTTGCTCAAGAAACCTAATGTCAAAAGTAAAAATATTATACATGACCTTTGTTAGGGCTTTCTTATGTAATTCTTAGACCTTAGTCAAAGGGCTTGGGGGTTAGTTACGTGTGGATGTACCCTTTGGGATCTGAACCGAGTAGTTATTACCCTGACAGTTGCATCTAGGGATTAGAAGGATGGAATGTTGATTCTGATCGCTAATGAATGAAGGAGAAGTTCTGCTATGTCTTTGCTCAGTATCTATTATGTCTTTCTTGATGTTTGTGCAATCATTATGCTGTCATGATAAATCAGAGTCTGTACTTTGATGTGCTCTGAATGGTGTTGAGTGATGTATTACTTATTAATGCCTTGTATAGAACCTTTTAGAGGGCCATGTATACATTGGCGATTCTGCGAGTTCGAATGCCCTGAGTTCTGGGAGGGTATGATATATTCAGAGGACCGCTAGCCTTGGATGTTTGAAGATAATTCGGGGAATTCAAGACGATATGATACAAGATTAAGGGCCAGAGATGCTGATGCTGCTTTAACAGGCAGAAATGATGATGAAGAAGGTGATGATTATGATTCAGATTATGAACTTCCTCTGGGAACAAGTGGAGCATTGGAAACTGTTTTGGAAGAAGATGTAGAGGAGGAAACATTGGATCAAGAAGCAGAGGATATTGATGATGAGAAAGAAGTACATGATCAGTTTGTGGATGCTGTTCAAGGAGAAGGGATTCCGACAGGTTCGGTACAATCTGAATCAGATTTGGGCATTCCAATTTTAAATAGTGATTCAAATGTTAATGCAGAAGCAGGGAGTGTTGGGGATGCTCAAAATCCACCAGTATTCTCAAGCACTTTCACGACATTTCTTGGGGGAACCTTGTTGAATAGAGTTATTAGGGGAAGTAGTAGGAGAAGGTTGCAGTTTCAACCATTACTAGTCTTAGCAAGGAGGCCAGTTAGAGGGGCAGCAATGAATCCTCAAAATCCACCAGCACAGAACCCAAAGGTGAGATCAGCAAAGTTTAGGGGAAAACCCAAGGAGGACCCTGACTGCCATGTAGCCCAATTCCAAACAAGGTGGGAGGCTAGTGGCTATGACACACTTTATGGGGGAGAGGTGAAGAAGAGGCAGTTTGCTGCTACCTTAGAAGGCTCAGCAATGGATTGGTGTAGCCAGTATGGTTTGGGACATTTTGGAAACTTTGATGCTTTGAGAGAGTTTTCTGGCCAGGTTCAGAAGGGAGAAAATAGCCAATGACATCATAAATAAAATTAAAGATCTTCAACAAAAAGAAATGCTAGTAGACGACTATGCTCAGAAGTTCAGGGTTCTCTCTAGAAGATTGGAAGGAGCAGATAGGCTTTCCAATGAAATGTTTGCTTCCTATTTCCTGAATGGATTAAGGAAGACAATCAGATCAGTAGTGGCTAATGTAGACATTGTTGCAGGTTTTAATGCTTTGGTGCAAGCAGCAGTAAGAGTAGAAAAGAGGTTGGGTGTTACCAAGAAGAAGCAAAAGAAAAAGAGGTTCGATTCAGACCTGGAATTTGACTATGATGGAGACACAGACTCAGAGTGACTCAGATTCAAATGATGATGAATCAACTAGCCAGAAAAGGAAAAAGAAGAAGA
This sequence comes from Cibotium barometz, assembly GCF_041138505.1. NCBI lineage: Eukaryota > Viridiplantae > Streptophyta > Polypodiopsida > Cyatheales > Cibotiaceae > Cibotium > Cibotium barometz. The sequence continues at coordinate 13,144,257 of NC_141085.1, forward strand.
AATATTCTAAGTCCAAAGATAAGGGCAAAAAGAAGAAGAAAGGATTGGATGATGAACAACTAAGAGGCTTAAAGCATTGAAGTATGCCTCAGTATTAACAAATGACAGACCAGTGTGTCAGATATGCTCAAAGGAAGGACATTTAGCAACCAATTTTGCTGGTATAACAAAAATTTCAGAGGAAGAGTTCCCCTCGATGTACAAAGGTCAAAGCAGCAGAACGAAACTTTATCTAATCAAGTCTTCCCTGCTCAAGCTAGAGGACCAAATAGACAGTTCAGATCACAGCCTAGACAAACATGGCAATCAGATTTTAGAGGAGAATTGAAGTGCACGTATTGTGACAAAGAGGGTCATAGACAGGGTCTAGCTTGTGGGTTATGGTGCAAGCATAGGACAGAGAGGGGTATCCCAATTGTAAGGTACCCTGTAGTAGCAGATCAAAATCAGAGAGGAAAGATGCAACAAAACCAACAAATAACACAGTTAAATGCAGTGACAGTGATAGAGGACCAGTTTCAGAGTAACTCTGATATGGTTGAGAATGTTGCTTGTGATTGTTCTGGATGTGTAGTCCATGCAAATGATAAGGATGGGAAACAACAGATTCCTGCCTTGGCAGTGACAAGAGCTGCAAAGCTGAATAAAGGTCCAATTCAATGGGTGGATCAGGAGAAAGTTAGAAGCAAGGTTCAGAGGAAGTTGGACAAGAAGAAGCCAGCTTTGGAAGAACTATTGTTAGAACAAATAGAAGGGGTTTGTGAAGAACAAGGACAGGACAAAGGAGAAGAGGAAATTTCTATGGTTGACTCACTCTATGAAGCTCTGTTACAATCAGAAATTCAGATTTCTCTTGACCAATTGCTGACATTAGTACCAGGGTTTAGAGATTTGCTGTTTCAAAGAATTCTTCAGAGAAAAGGTGTTGATTCACCTCAAAGTAATTTTTCAATGAGTAATATTGTTCAGGTGGAAGATGTTGATTTCAAAGTTCCTACCATATCAGTCAAATATCAGGGCCAGCCCATACATGGAGTTCTTTTGGATGGTGGATCAGGAGTTAATATACTTCCTGAGTCAGTTTATATTCAATTTGGGAGCCAAAAGTTGCATCCAGCACCTTTTCACGTTAAAAATGGCTGATCAAAGGAGATTACAAGCTTTAGGTTTGCTAAAAAACCAGGAGATCTTCATTGCAGGATTGAAGTTTATGGTCAACTTTGTAGTACTCAGGATGCAATCAGGGAACTTGGCCTACCCAATGCTCCTTGGAAGACCCTGGTTCAGGCAGGCCAAGTTACAGCAATATTGGGGAGCTAATATGGTGATCTTGAAACAGGGGAACCAGAAACAGACTTTACCCATGACATCTACTATATTTATGCCAAAGGAGCAAAGAGCTTTGTGGGCACAAGGCATACACCTGGCAGATGAAGTAGAAGATGATGAAGAAGAGGAATATTTGAGGGCCAATCCAGCAGTTGTCCGAGTGTTTGATATAAATGTGATGACTATTTTGGGAGATTATGAGGATTGTTTTGCAGTAGCTGCAGAAGAGGAGAGAGACCAGCAATTACAGGATATTCAAACAGGGACTGAGATGACTAAGGAACAGTTCAGAGTTCTACAGGAATCAGAGCTATCACAGTCAGAGGAGATGCAGAATGATTTATCAACTGATCAGGCTATTGCAATAGCAGAGCAAAGATATGAAAACAGTATGAAGAAATCAGCTAGAGTTATGGAGGATGATCTGAATGAATGGAATTTAGGAACAGAGAATGCTCGTAAAGTTGTCAAAGTTAGTGTTCATGTGGAAGGAGAATTCAAAGAAAATCTTTTGAAATTATTAATGGAATACAAGGATATTTTTGCATGGGAATATTCAGATATGAAGGGGATTGATCCTGCATTTTATTCCCATAGGATTAATTTGAAGCAAGATGCTAAGCCTGTTATCCAACAGAGGTACAGAATGAATCCTAATTATGCAAAGCAGGTTAAAGATGAAATTGACAAGCTGCTCAAGGTGGGATTCATTAAGCCGGTACATGAAGCAATATGGCTATCTCCAATTGTAGTAGTCCCCAAGAAAAATGGAAGAATCAGAGTTTGTGTGGATTATAGAAAGCTCAATGCAGCCACCATCACAGATCCTTTTCCATTACCTTTTGCAGATACTCTGCTAGATTCAGTTTTGCAGGGCATCAAATGTATAGTTTTCTGGATGGGTTCTTAGGATATAATCAAATCAGGATGCACCCTAATGATGAACACAAAACAGCCTTCATTACAGAGTGGGGAGCATTTGTGTTCACAGTGATGAGCTTTGGATTAAAAAATGGACCACCAGCTTTCTCAGAGGTGGCAAGTAGAGTGTTTGAGCCCTATTTGTCTTCTTTTATGAGGGTGTTTATGGATGATTTTTGTGTGTTTGGATCCAAAGAGATGCATTTGGAGCACTTGAGGAAAGGTTTTGAGAGATGCAGGAAGTATAGTATGTCATTGAATCCATACAAATGTGCAATTGCAGTTAAAAGAGGAGTTTTGTTGGGCCACGTAATTTCAGAGGAAGGTATACAGGTGGATCCAAGAAAAATTCAGAGCATCATAAAGTCCAAGAGCCCAGTGAATCTGAAGGAAACATCTAGGTTTGTGGGCTAGATCAAGTGGCACAATAGACATTTAAGATATTTGTCAGATGTATGTGCACCCTTGTCACATTTAACCAAGAAAGGAGTAGAATTCAGGTGGTCAGAGGCCCAAGAAAAGGCATTTCAGACTTTAAAGAAGATGATGGTGGTAGCTCCAATTTTACAGCCTCTTGATTGGTCTTTACCATTCCATGTATTTATTGATGCTTCAGACATTGCAGTAGGAGCTGCTCTTATGCAGGCAAAAATCAAGAATTGGTTCAGACCTGTCTACTATGCAAGTAGAATGCTAACCTCAGCTGAGAGAAATTACTCAGTTATTACAGAGAGAGAAGCTTTGGGCATGGTGTTCTCTTTACAGAAATTTTGACATTATCTCTTGGCTAACAAAGTCTTCTTCCATGTTGACCATCAAGCTCTGTTATTTCTTGTGAAGAAACCACAGTTGACAGGAAGGTTAGCAAGATGGATGTTGTTGCAAGAATTTGACTTTGTGATAGTACATACTCCAGGGAATTAGCATGTTGTGGTAGATTATTTAAGCAGACTTGAAAGTAAAGAAGATGCTGCAGGAGTTAATGATTATTTCCCTGACTCTGATCTGTTTGCTGTTCAGAGCTGGAGCTCTGACTCCTTTTATGATCAAATGTTGTTGTTTCTCACTGATGGATTGTTACCAGAAGAGACGACTGTGGATCAGAAAAGGAAGTTTGTGCTGAAAAGCAAGCCATTTTTAGTCATTGCTGGAGCATTGTATAGAAAGGGGATAGATCAGATAATAAGAAGATTTGTTCCTGATTTTGAACAAGCAGTAGTGGTACAAGAGGCACATGCAGGGTTGTCTGGAGGTCATTTCTCAGGGGAAATAACAGGAAAGAAGATTTTACAATCAGGTCTATGGTGGCCAACAGTTTTGTGAAGGATGCTCACACATATGCCAAGGAATGTTTGGTTTGTCAGCAAGTGGGCCAACCCAATTCTAAAGATAGGATGTCAGACCACCCTGTGCTACCTTTAGATCCATTTCAGAAATGGGGATTAGATTTTGTGGGTCCTATTAAGCCAAAGAGCAAGACAGGTAAGAGTTATGTTCTGGTGGCTACAGATTACTATACTAAATGGGTGGAAGCAGTGGCTCTCAGAGACAATAAAGCAGCTAGTGTGGCCAAATTCTTGTATAGTAACATCATGACAAGGTTTGGATGTGCCATTGAGCTTGTCAGTGATCAGGGAACACACTTCTTGAATGATGTTATCAGAGAGCTGACTCAAACCCATATGATTTTGCATAAGAAGTCCACTCCCTATCATCCCCAGGCAAATGGACAGGCTGAGAGTTCAAACAAAATCCTGCTTAAAATCATCAAGAAGATTGTTCAGGACAACAAGTCTGATTGGGATATGAAATTGGACGACTCAGCTTTATGGTCATTTCGAACAGCTTTTAAAGTAACCACTGGAATGACTCCTTTTAGGCTTGTTTATGGGTTAGAAGCAGTAGTACCCATGGAGTTTGTGGTGCCTAGCTTGAGAGTTGCTACAGAAAGCAGACTCCCACTCAGAGAATCTTTGATCTATAGACAGCACAATCTGAATCAGTTGGAGGAAGACAGAGCAATGAGTGCTTATGTTTCAGAGATTATTCAAAAAAGGAGACAAGCTTGGGTGAATAGGAATGTCAAGTTCAAAGTCTTCAAAGTGGGAGATTGGGTCATGCTTTACAATTCCAAGTTAGGGCCACACCCAGGGAAGTTGAGGCTCAGGTACATTGGACCCTACAGAATTGAAAAAGACTTAGGGCAAGGAACCTTTATGCTTTCAGATGCCTTTGGAACATTGGTACCAAAGGCGGTGAATGGGTTTAGACTTAAGCCATTTGTGGGCACTCCCCCTGTAGTTCAGAGTACATGTTCAGATCAGGGCAGAGTAAAAGATCAGAGAACAGAGGAAATTCAGAGCTTGTGTGTGGATCAGAGTCCGCTTGGATTGTACGAGTCGGCTGTCAATTGGCTTGATTTAACTTTTTGTCCGACATTATTTGCGGTAATGGTCGACGTGATGCATGAGAATCCCTATAAACCTGCACCAGTGAGGGGACGGCATGCACGAATTCATCCAGCCCGTTCTAGCAGTGTATGGAAGGGGAGATTGCGAGAGGTGACATCTGCGTTTCAAAGGCATCCATTCCAGAAGCCTCATTGTGTTGTGTACTGTGTACCTAATTCTTCTTCTCTTTGTTCTCCTTATTTCCCTGCTCACATGCCCCGTAGTTCTACCACTAGGCCGGACCTTCTTGCTCTGAATACTATTAGGCAGAGGTTAGCCATGGTGAAGGGTAAACAGGCTATGCAGCAAGGGCGACCTAAGGCAGAGACCACATCAGTTCGATGGTCCCTGCGAGAGCATTCAGCGCCAAGCAAAGAAGTGGAGCAGTGTTTTAGCTCGGATTCTGAAGAGACGGAGCAACAGGAGGAGACTTCTATGAAGGATATTTCTACTGCTGTGGGTAGCCTGATGGAGAACTTTGCACCTTTCAAGTACAGCATGGATTTGGAGAGTAACGCAAACGTTCAGTGGCTTACTTCAATTGGGTTGATCGGGTATGCAAAGTTAGCCTGGGCTGAGTGGCAAGACAATATATATGCTCCCACACAGCTAGCTTTGCTGAGAAAGACAGAGGGAGTACTCAAAGGAGGTACAAGGGTAACCCCAGCTCTGATTTCTTAGGTATTTGAATTACCTTTTAACCCAGGTTTGGAAGCTTTGAATTTAGTTTCTAATGAGGATATGGAGAGAGAATTTGGGAATCCTGTGGGCTCCAAGCATTATTATCATTTGAAGATAGATGAAGCCGCCAGGAAGCAGCAATTGCGATGGTTTATGGAGCGTGTTCTTTTACTCCAAAAGGTTGATTATATGTCAAAGGAATCTTATACTCCTTTAGCTGCAGTAGCAGCAGAGGCAGGAGTGGATGTGGATTGGGCCACTGTGGTACATCAGAGGATTATGATTGAAGTGGGAGAGAAGGATAAAAGGAGAGCAGTTAGTAAGAGCAGGCTAGGCCCTTTCCTTAAGGCCTTATTTGATTATGACTCTTTTCAAACAGTTATACCTGCAAAGCGTGTGGACCCTAGACTTTCTTCACATACAGTAGCTCTGACTCTGAAGAGGAAACTTAGGGATAGATAGTTGACAGAGGAGGAGCAGAAAACAGTAGGGTGTCTCTTGGAGGCAGGATATAGTTTGGAAGAGGCTACAACTTCTGTGTTGCAGTCTGGGATAGATGATGATGATGAACCATTTTTAGGGACAAAAGTCTCTGGGATAGGGCAATCTCTCGCAAACCAAGTTGGCAAAGAAGATGCAGTTGAGTGAAAAGGAACATGTGGCAGGAGGCAGTAAAAGATATGATCTATTGAAGATGCAAGGGATGCCTTCGAAGGTGACTCCATTGTGGCAATTAAATCTGGTTCAGAGCAGTCTTGGATTGTCACTACAGAAAATGTGGGAGATACTCTTGTAGTTCTGAGGCAGTTCTGTCTGCAGCAAGTTGAAAAGATTAGGGAATATCAAAATCGAGCTTATGTGGAAGAGCAGTTTTGCAGAAGGCTAATGATTAATTTAGACAAATGTTTGTAGAAAAAGATCAAGAAGTTGAAATGTTGCAGAATCAGATTAAAGCTCTGAATGCTGACATGGCTGAGTTGAAAGTTTCTTCAGCTGAGGAGATCTCTGAACAGACTAGTCAGTTGGTTAAGAATAGATTGTCTCTGAAGTTGTTTGAAGAATGGACAACATCTTTGAAGGATAGTGTAGAGTCAGAGATGCAAAGATTTCTTGAAAGACAAGTGGAGCTTGAAATAGAGAATAGGATGCTTCTAAATAGATTGGAACCCTTAGAACAGATGAAGGAGCAAATATTAAGTGAGCATGAAGAACTGTCTGTGGGAGGTGTTCTGGTCTCTGAAGCAGATGTGGGGAGAATCAAATCAGAAATGATCCAACAGGGATCAGTGATATGGAAAGAGATCAGAGAAAGAATTGGGCAGTTTGTTTTCAAGCCATATCAGAACCTCAAAGGCGTTGTGAACACAATGGAGCAAGAGGTGAATTTGAAGTGCATTGCTCAACTGGAAGCTGAGGTGGTACAGCTTGTAGCTGAAAAGTCCAAATTTCAGAGCAAGGTGGATGAACCAGAGGATATGCTAGAATATAAGACGCCGAGTGGTTTTGCTCTGAAAAGCACAATCAGACCAGAGGAGTCTCATATGATGGGGATAGAAAGTCCAAGTTCTAATCCTTTTAAGCTTGTTAAGTTGAAGATGAAGAAGATTAGAGCCCTTTTTCAGACACAGGAAGGAGGAGCAGGTGCTGCTGAAGGACAAACATCTGGAGCTGTTCAGACAAAGAGCTCTGATGAGCACGTGAGCTTGTTGATGGGTATGGATAAAGCTTTACCAAATCATGAAGACCCTAAGACGGTGATCAACATTGCAAAGGAGGTTCAAATGGACGTGGAAGCACAGCAGGAGCAGGTCTTAGAGATTCAGTCTGACCAATTGGGTCAGGCATAGTGATGCTCGGAATGTTTCCACAGTGTTTTTCAACACTAGTGAAAATAAATAAAAAAATAAAAACAGACAAACACTAGGCATTTTCTTTTTAGGGAAATTTTATTTTGTTCTAGACACTCTCTTTATATGATCAGAGATCTACTGCAGAAATCAGATTTTGCTGATCAGGGATTGATGGGTTCAAGTCGAATTTTTGGGAAAAATTTAGCCACCAGGCTGTGCCAAGTGTTAGGGCTTTCTTATGTAATTCTTAGACCTTAGTCAAAGGGCTTGGGGGTTAGTTACGTGTGGATGTACCCTTTGGGATCTGAACCGAGTAGTTATTACCCTTACAGTTGCATCTAGGGATTAGAAGGATGGAACGTTGATTCTGATCGCTAATGAAGGAGAAGTTCTGTTATGTCTTTGATCAGTATCTATTATGTCTTTCTTGATGTTTGTGCAATCATTATGCTGTCGTGATAAATCAGAGTCTGTACTTTAATGTGCTCTAAATGGTGTTGAGTGATGTATTACTTATTAATGCCTTGTACACAGAACCTTTTAGAGGGCCATGTACAACCTTCAATTGTTGAGCCTCCCTCCAGCCCAGATATAATTTTAGTGTTTAGCTTTGTGGTAGTTTTGTACTCATCTAAAGGAGAGAGGAGGGGAGAAAATTTCAAGGCCATCAAACATGAAGACCCATTAGTGAGCCACACCATTTAGGGAGACGAAGAACCCCTTTCCAAGATTTAAAAAGTTGCAAAGTTGGAAATTCTTAAAATCAAGGAGATCTAGGGGGGGTGAATACTTTATTAATCCGGGTCATACCTCTCTATTTACCATTTGGGACTATTAAGCTCACCCTAACGTGTCGTGGAAAGTTGATGATCCGCCAAGATCGAGCTATGCTCAAGAGCTCCGCCATAGCCACCCATCATCACTATCCTCCCGTACTCATTGTCACACCAAGGCGGTTGCTAATCCTACGGGTGGTGCAATCTCTCTTGCGAAGATCGTGTAGGATCTCTATGAAAGACAATTGCCGTGATAGCCTAATAACTCAAGCAAGAGGGAGAGAGAAGACACAAGAGGGAAGCAAGAGAGAACAAGTGATTAGCACTAATCACACCCAAACCCTAAGCCTAAGCATACCACATGCTAGATTAGAGTTGCAATAGAGAGGGAGAGAGAAAACTCCACTTCTATTGCATAAATGGGAGGATGAGTTGCAAACAAGAGAAATTGGCTTTTATAGTTACAAGCTTTTTCCCACTAGGTTACCCGAGAGCAAGTGACCCGGGGTGCCCAAAACATAGTTACAAGGATTTTCTTTATGGTTTGGCCAACTAACCAAGATCTTCTTGTCTATCCTCTGAAGCTCAATACATGGGAGCATTTTTAGGGCTTTTAAGTGCTTTTAGCAGGAATAGTGCATAAAGTTTAGTCTTTCTTTTTGCTGTTGGTTACAAGGATTTTCTTTATGGTTTGGCCAACTAACCAAGATCTTCTTGTCTATCCTCTGAAGCTCAATACATGGGAGCATTTTTAGGGCTTTTAAGTGCTTTTATTAGCAGGAATAGTGCATAAAGTTTAGTCTTTCTTTTTTATCTATGTTGCTTTTGCACCAGTCTTGTGCATTCGTCCACCTGCCTTCACGGAAGACAAGCGTGATGGGACAAACTACACTCTAGAAATTCAAAATCAATGCCATTCTAGACTCTTATGAGCTTCAAGAAACTGTTCTGGGAATTGTCTTCCATGTATTTAAATTCACTTTGAGCGTTCGATCCCATTTATGGAGGTAGACATGATTTGTGTCGCAGTCAATCGGGTGTCTTCCCAAGATGCTGTCATAGCCATCGTGCCGAAAGCCCGTGACTGCAACTATGTGTTTGAAGGTCATGTCACTAACTTTAATCTTGAGGTCCTTCACTAGGCCAAGGTGTCCCATTCGCAAGCTATATCATCAATTTGGTGGGATCAAGTGGTGGTTGTCCCCAGTTTTCCCAGCACGTTCTTGTGAGGATACTTATGCTAGCACTCTTGTCCAGGATGACTCGGATCGCATGTCTGTCGTAAGAAATAGGTAGGGTTGTGTTTGTTTCATCACTTTTAAAGTAGTGACCCAACGCATTTACTGGAATTGTCGGTGTGCCTTTGGGTCGTGGGTTTTGCTCATGGACTATTTCAAGATGATAGCACCCAGATTCATCCGAGGAATTTGAGTTATCCCTCTCCTCTAACGGAAGCCTGTAGTTTTCATTCCATCCAATCCTTGAGGTCATTCCATAAATTCAGATTTACTTTTGACAAGGTTCCAATGAGCATTTGGATTTGGGAGGAAAGAAAGGTTGATAGGCGACAAGGTCGCATTAATGAGAATCTTTCTCATGGTCAGGGCCTAGTTCAAAGGTTGGACTGAAAACCGTATATGGAAGTTCAATTTGGTCCTTATGTATTGAGGTCGAGACTTGGGTGCCATAGGAGGGTAAAATACCTCAACAAATTGTGTGTGGGCACCTTGGAAGTCTTCATCGGACCCTGTGTCACTGTCCGCAGAGTTCTTCGATGTCAACGTGGGATTCGGTCTTGGCCTCCTGTGGAATAGGCAATGGAGGATTAGGAGGCACAAGTGGGACAAGATCTTCGTTTGTCAACGTCATGTTGGCAAACAAATCTTCCTCAGCCTCAAGCATAATCTCGGGCTCCTTCTGTACACCTGCTATGGAAGTTCAGGTTCTTCTCTCGAACATCGTGTAAATGGTTCGATGGGGGATTGCGTGTCCTCGGGTATCGATGGATAGGACACGTGTACTGGCGGATCTTCGAGTTGAGCCTGGTAGTCTCGTACCAATGCTTGGGCCTATTGAAGACATTGCTTCTCCCCAATGGGATTAGGATACGCGGCCAATTTTTTTGGTAATTCGGCTCGATTCCTCGGGGATGCATGTGGGAGGAACATTGTAGCACTATCATCACTTCCAAAGGAGGAGATGTGGTCTTTGTTAAGCCACTTCGGATGGTCACCCGATCTTCACCGTTGCCAATGTGCTTAGAGCGTTGTTTCTTTTTGGATGTGGCACATTCAATAGCTAAGGTGTGGGACTGATTTGGTTATTGGCTTTCTTGAGTTTGACCTGCATCCATATGAGGACATTCAATGGAACAATGGATATCTTCCCATGTTGAACACTTAACACATTGAGGGATGGCATGCCTTCGACTATGGAGTGAGAAACTAATTGTTGCAAAGGACAATCCTTGAAGTAATGGTCGATTCCATAGCCGTGACATTGTGGTGTCAATGGTAGGCTTTTCTTCTGAGGGCATTCAGCCACTCTATGGGGTCTCTGCTGGCAGAGGAAACACTGAAGAAGTGGTTTTCCTATAGGTGCACCTATGCTATATACACAATTGGTTTAGGGTCCATGTCAGCCACAAGCAAAGGAAGATGATGTATTATAAGTGCCTCAGGGGTGTCGGAGTGCATAGGCTCCATTGGCTTAGCAATGGACCAGGTTTGGATCTTTCCATAATCAATGGGGTTTACCTTGAGAGGCAACGATTGCAATGAAAAGATGGGCATTGTAGAAGGTCGCGGTGGCGCTATGTGTGAGTGGTTGGTTGGGGGAGTGCCACTCATAATGCATGGTTCCCGAGAGGAGATAAGGGTAATGTGACAAATGAGCTTTGGGTTGTCATTGGCTTGGTGGCCAATTGCATGGAATGGCTTTCTCGGATATAGTCATCGCGAAAGATCGCCCATTTTCAGGCTTGATCAAAGGTTGAGGATAGATGAGAGCTCTTCATAAATCGTTTCCCCCTCACGGCCAAACGTGTTTGGTATGGTGGCCACATGTGAATGTACAATTGGCCGAGGTGCCATCCAATGGAATGGGAGCACTTGGGACATGTAACCATGACCGAAAGGTGTCCATGGTGTGCGTTGAGGCTTCAAAAAGCTTCATCAATTCGCGTACAGATCTAAAAGAGGAGTTTTGACTCTCTTTTAAATGTATCCTTAAGGTGAAAAACTATCTTTTTAGGTGTTTCGTGTGTGTAAAAACCACCCTAGTTAGTCGAGGAGATAGACCTTAAGCACCTCTAAAAATTTAAAAATTTTGAGAAAAACATTCTCGAGAGCGTACGTTCATGCTCTTAGGAGTGAACAACTATGGGTTTAAGAGTGAATGACCGTAGCTTAGATATAAACGGCCGTGTCCAAGTTTTTTTTAAAGATTTTTTTTTTATTTTTCTTTCCCAAGAGCGTACACGCGTACGCTTAAGAGTGAATGGACGAGAGCTTAGGAGTGAACGATGGTGGCCTTGACTTAGGTGTAAACATCCATGGCTAAGTATATACGTCTACCACACGATTTTGAATTTGGATTGAGTGGAGATTTAAATTGATGAGTGAGTGACAACTAAGATTCCTTCATTAATGACAAATGCGTGGAAAGAGATTAAAGTTAAAGGTTAACTCTAGATGAGTGGTTTTCAACTAATCTAAAGACACTAACTTAACTAAAAATTAATTTTCTCTAATCTCATTATTAATCATCCTTTAATCCTCTTCTTTACTCTCTAATTACTCTCTAATGATGAAGAGTTTTGAGATAAAGATTTGATAGATAGACTAATCTAATGATGTGATCATCCCCAATCAATCTTTCTAATTAAGTCTAATTAATCCACTAAAAAAAATTAAACAAACGAGACCTAATTAGTGCTGATTCTCATTAATTGTGACCTAATGGGAGTGGTCTAAGCATGAATTTAAGTCAAGTCAAGTAATGCCACTCCAATAAGTCTAATTGTAAGCAATTAAGCTTAATTTTTTATTTTTTTTACTCTTTTAGCTCCCTAATCATATTAAATAATAGATTAGTCATAATTTAACAAATTAAGAAATTATTTATGATTTTATGTATTTTTTATTGATTAAAGTTCTATCTTACATTCTTAAGCTACCTATGTACACAAATCTAACAACAAACATGATTAATAAAAATTAACAAAAACACTAGGTTTAAGCAAAAACTCTCTTGCACTCGAATCTCTAGTTTTTTCGTTCTTAAACTCTTGATAATCCTACTTCCAACCACAAGCTAAGCTATGCACAAAATCAAAACAAAAACAACACAAAACATATCAAACCAACCAAAACCAAATACCATAGTTACTTACTTAGCACTGAACAATGGAGACTCTATAGGATTCGAATTCGACAAGAACCGAATTGGCGCTCCCCGACAGCGGTGCCAAAGTGGCCTTACTACTATGCTAATGCTAATAAATAGAGAAAGTCTTAGACTCCATGTATATACTTCTTTTACGCTAAAATAGTTGCCATTAAATATTTTTCAGTCAATGGCCAACCAAGTGCAATCACTAGTCACATGTATATAAGATAATTTTGATATTAAGCAATACACAATCATTCCCCTTGCAATAGAATACATGTGAGCTTTCTTCGCTCTCCTCTCTACTCTTTTGCTTGCATTACTTTATGGATGTCTCCTTGGTTGGGAATGGTAGCATAGGCTTGCATAAACACATTTGATGGTGTCGTTGCCAAGGACTAGACTTAGGGCTTAGCTCCAAATCTAATCTAATCCAAGCTATTGGGACCACCCAATACTGCTTGATGTTGATTGTTAGGAGGTCCCACTCCTTACAAGGTATTGAAGCCTTGAGTGTGTGTGATATGCTGTTTTTTCTGGTTTTACACTAGGTTTCAAGATATTCAATTTACACGTTTTGGAAGGGAAGAAAGTTTTCTTGACCGTTTACATAGTTTCCTTGCCCAAAAGGATTGGATTTCATTGCATTTAGTTGAGATATTTTTTTGGCCTAGGTGATTAGGACACTCTAAAAACTCGTGGATTGAAGTGTTGAAAGTCACATTTTTCTTGTTCATGCATTGCATTGCACTAGGAGGGCAAGAAGCCAAAAGAAAAAAGAAAAATCAACCAAAAAAAAAACATTAAGCATTTCTTTTCTTTCCCAAACCCAAACGGCCACCCACTTCTAATCTTCTCTCAAGTGCAGCCTCCCTCAAGCACCAAAAAGGATGTGTGTGCAGTTTGAAAGACTCACACATGATAGGAGGTTGAGTAGTCATTAGCATACACAAAAACACCAAACAAACATCAAGTATACATACTTATTAACTCTTCACCTTCAATCACAACTTTCATGTGACCTTATATCTATATGCACCTGCCCCCAACTTTCCTTAATCACTAGAGGGCACAAGACTCTCAAGGTTAATGCCACCATGTTAGGGCAATAGTGAAAAGGAGAGATCTCACCCACTTGAGCATAAGGGCCTCTAAAGACTAGCTGAGCCATGCATATTAAGTGCATATTCAAAGCATTTAGCTTTTGAAGATATTTTGGTATTAAATTTTCTATGCCATCCAAGTATATGTTTGTGTTTGTGTTTGTGATTACAATCTTATGTCCTTTACTTACAAAAAGGCCATGCCAAACACCCTTGAGTGTCTGCCATTCCAACAATGAGAATTGACAAATACTGGTAATATTATCAAAAATCTTTGTTTACCTGTAAAAATTAGGCTTGGAAAATGATTTATCATCCTTCAGGTAGGGGGTTGTTGAGAGAGTGTGGTAGTAATGCTTCAAAAGTGGCCACAAGAGTGATAAAGGAGAGGGCACTCAAAATTGAAAACACCATCCACATGCCTGTAACACAAAGAAAAAGCATGGGGAGCTATGAGGGTGACCAAAACATATCCCACATGCTTGCAAAACAATGCCTCCATCTAGGTTCACATTGCACTACAACAGTAGTGGGCACAAAAGGTGAAAGAGAATTTATAAACAAACCTGGAAGAAAGGATGCATCCATTCTTTCCTGAGCCCAAGAGAATCTGTAATCCAATTTCAAGATGTCAATAGGACTCCAACCAGTGTTCAGGAAACCTTTTTTTAGGAAACATACAGATTTCCTCTTCATTTTTCACCAAGCCGGAAATATGAGGAAAATAGTCATACTTTTTTAAAATTTTACACTTCTATCAACCAGTTCATTTCCTATTAGGGAAGATGCCAATTGACTATTTTGTTTTTTTTTTCCCCAAAAAAGACTTACTAAGTAAAATAAAACCATACAAAGGGAGATCTCAAACCAAAAGGTAGGAAGGTCTCAACCAATCGCGGGGGCACTAGGCTGCCATAAAAGCCCCGTAAGAGTGGAGGAAAAAATACCATGGTTCCACTCTCATAAATCTGCTACGCTTTTTTTTTCCAACTAGCCGTAGGCCCAAGATCATCCCCCGGTTACCATTTTTCACCGCCCATAGGCACATTTTATCCGCTCATAGGTGATACCGCCGAGGAAGCACCTTGTGGGGTTTTGAACCCAAAACCTCTTGGTCCTAGGCAAACACCTTCACCACTTAGGGTATCACCTCATTGGAAAAATCTGCTGCATTTTGTTTGTGCAGATCTAGAAGATCCCTGTATACAAGCCCAGGTGGCCAAAAGAGTATGAACGATGTCACTCCAAATACCGCAAATACACTGAGTATCTGGCTGACTATTTTGAATTTCAATCGGCGGAAGGTGAATTTGAGCCACACCTTTCCTGAACATTGACTCCAACACTTGCTATGGAACATGGAGAAGAAAAGAAAGAGGAAGAAAAAGAGAGAGAGAGAGAGAGAACTATTGGAGACCTAAGCATGTGCATGAGTCAAGGAAACCTCCTACGTGAAACCACATAGCCTCCCTTCACGAGACTCTGGAATAGGTTTCTCTGCATCGAGAGGAGACACGAAAGGATCGTAGCTGCCTGTCTGCTTGGTAGTGGACTTGTACCTGATTTTCTATCAACTGAGGCACATCATTCTAGTGGGCGTTCTTGGAGTGTCTCAAGTGGGTAGAAATTTCCCTCAGTAAATCTCTTCTCATTCCACCTCCTAGGATACTGTTCATGGAGGAAAGATTGTGGCCTAATCCATGCATATAAGACATCCATTTGGATGCTCCAGCCCAAATCCTGTATACAGGGATTTTCTCCTTGTGAACATGGGGACCATCCTCTCTATCATCTTGGCAGGTCCCTTTTGTTCATGGTCAGGCCAAAAGAAAGGAACCCCATGCACATGGAAGCAAATAGTAAATTCTCTAAATGCTCAAAATGGCCCCCTCCAAAATTTCTCCCCCGAACCATGCAAAGAAACTGTTTCCTTTATGTCAAGACCGTCCCTAGGTGTGTACATCTCAATTTGTTTGTTTGTAGAATTCGGCCATCTCAATTGGTTTCCTCTGTGTGAAGTTATCCATATCCATTCCCACCCTAGACGTATATGGAAGATGATGACCTTGGTCTGGGCCGAGGTTTACCTTCACATCCTTCTACTCATACAATTCCAATTCTTTTTGCATGCCTTCTCATAAAGAGGAAGTTAGCATGAGCAACGAAATAACTACCGACCACAAAATAATTATTACACAGCAAATGCAAACTCCCACAATTTTACCTACATTGCTCCTGCGCTTGCAGGCCCAATAGCTTTAAAAAGTGACATAAAGCTTGTCGAAAGTCCATTTACAGTTCCTCGTTCAGCACTTGCCTGTGAGGAAGCTCTCAATATCAAGCTCTAAAGCAGTGAACACTTTCTGTAAAGACAAAAGAAGTTAACATAAAAGCAAGCCTTTTCTTTAGATCGGAAAGGGCAATGTAAGACTGTAAATGCCCTTTAAGCAAGTGTATGGTGAAGCTTCTACAAGCTTCTGGAAAGAAGCAACTTTACTTCTAAACTTTAATTTTCAAAGTTCATGTTGTGTGGGCACGCGTTATGATGGACACTGCATGCAGAGGAGGAATGTGAGTATGCATATGGATGCCCTAAAGGAAACAATCGCTTTTTGAGGAAATAAGGTGAGTAAAGGGTGCCCATATTTTGCCCAATATTTCCCTATGGCATTTTGGTCCAATTCTATTGAGAATTCTCAATTCAGTCAGACAAGCTTGAGCTAAACATTTTCTGGGAAAGAGCAAGTCAAGTGACTCTTAGTCGAAACTGAAGGGAACCACATCCACCTCAATAAATCTCTTTGTAAAACATATGAAATCCTGCCCCCAGGTGAGTATTCCAGGGGGTAAGGGTGGACCTGGACCAATGCCATGGGTGACACTTCTACACTTTTATGTCAATTTTACAATGGAAACTTGTATATATTCACTTCTAAAAGAAGCATATGACATCTGAATCTCTATTACAGGCTATGTATTTGATCACCTAGATCCCAGTTTGGTAGCGAATTCAACCGAGTAGTAAACGCCAAACAGGCCAAGGGCACAAAAATATCATAGAAACAACAAATCTAAAGCTTTTGAAAAAAAGATCCTTACCACAGAGTTGTTAACCAACATAAATGTCCCAGTCAGAACACTTATCTGCATTCAGTAAAGAAGTTATTAGAGACATGCCCTAATATCAAGCAGAAAATCAAAATATAAATGCATGTTAAGAAGTACTTTTCTTGGAAAACAAACAGCCATACGAATCCTTCAACAGGGGTACATTTGCAAATGATGAGTGCATGCTATGATCTCCTTTATTTCAGAAAATGGAAATTTCGCCATTTATCCCTCTATCTACCAGCGTTACATCCATAGTTTGGGCATTTGGTCTCAATCTCCCAAATGGCTGCCTCTAATGTGACCCAATAGGTGTGGATATATGGGGATCCTACAAGCACATCCTCTATAGGACATGATGGTATAGTGGTCATAGGGCTTATTTGATGTGCATTCCTATGTTTCTTGTCACTGCTTTTTATCACTCCTAGCCATCCAGCAGCCAAGTAAGTACAGAAATATCATGGTGGGTTACAGAGAGACCAAGATACAGGCTTTCAACACTCTAGTCTGTGGTGGTGAGCATCTTGTGGACAAGGATCCTGAGAGATTTAATGCATGATATGAATTTGTGGTTAACATAGCAACCATTCCACCATGACTTAAACTGGTATATAGAATACAAATGGCATGCTTCATGGAGCAAAATGGCATTACATTGGACTTGGTGGTCATTACAAGCTATCAAGCCAAATTTGATAATGGAGGATAACTGATCTGCATGGCTTCACATGTGTGCACACACATGTGCGTGCGCGCGCGTGTGCACACACACACGTGCGTGCGTGTGTGTGTGTGTGTGTGTGTGTGTGTGTGTGTGTGAGAGAGAGAGAGAGAGAGAGAATACGTACAGACAATAGATTTTTGACAACAGCTGCAGAAATCAGCACTGCCCAGAGTGTAATCCCAGTAAGCCTTGCTATTAATGGATACGTTGCAATCAGACCCATAGTCAAGACCTGATATATTTAAGTCCAAGAAAAAAGACAAATGAGAATAGCATTGATAAATGAGATACTAAGGCAAGATCATGCCATCCACAAGCATAAATTGTCATCAACCATGTTCTTAGATGTGTCCCTGCTGAGAGCGGTGATGAATGGAGGCACGCCACACGACACACGTTCTATTTTCTCTGAGGCAGCAGATTACCACCACCCATCCTCCCCACTGGTTTCTTCCATCATCCAGGCTTAGAGTTGTATGTGGATATTTTTATGTTAGACCCCCAAGCTCAGTACATGAGGTTGATAGGCAGCCCATTATGTGGAATGACCTTATCAGAGATGATCTTGGCAGCAGGGTATATGCAGTGGCCAGGCCAGCAGAGATGCACAGCGACTAGAAGAATTTTAAGTGTCTTCCAGACGATCAGAAGGAGGCATCTACCCACAGGGAGTCACTGATGGATAGCACAGTATACCTATCCACTTGATCACTGGTACATTTTTAGATGAGTATCATGACTTGTGGTTTGGGGTTTTTTCTGGGACATGCATGCCCCTTTAGGTGTTGGGATTCCCAAAGCCAGAGGAGGAAGAGGGTGTCGCCTTCTATTCCATTCAGTCTAGATGGCAGATGGAGGGGTGTATTGTACAAGTGATCACACCTGGCTCTGTGATCTACCCAGCGAGAGTAGTGGGTTGCTCTGGAAGCATTGGTAACTGACCCTTCCCCATTAATGGTTTGTTCATGCTTCATGGTGCCTATGGCTATATGGTGGATGCCCTATCAGATATCTACATTGGGACCCTGGTGAGTGGGAATGGACTGATGTGACAACTCCATGAGCAGCATACCTTTCTTCAGCTACACTGCACGTAACGCCAAGATGCTCATGCTTGGACAGACCTGTGCCCACCAACCAGCGGAGATCTAATTTTGGTGTGGACATCTCGTCCTAGATGCCCAGCTCCATCCAAGACGGTGTATCATTGCTTATGGGAGTGCAGAGGAGCACAGAGGATCTGGGTATCTAGCTCTTGGGCAGATTGAGGAGTGATCCTATCTATACTTAGGGGTGATATTGCATGGTTGACTCAGTGTGGCCCACAGCTTCTTTTTGAAGGCACGGGAGCAAATACTGTTATACTTGTCCGAGATGTTCGCTTCAGGATATCCCCGAGTTACGATACACACCACCGCCACTGAGTATTGACACCACCTGGGAGATTATTACTAGTATCATGGCATGGCATATCTGGATGATTAGATGCTCAAAGGCCTTCGAGGGTATTCATGTTTATGACATGCAGCAGATTTATGACAGAGTGGAACCATGGTAGTTTCTTCTCCTCCACTCCTACGGGGCTTTTATGGCAGCATAGTGCCCCCAATCTGTTGGATCTCCCTACCTGTTGGTTTGAGATCTCCCTCTGTATGATTTTATTTTACTTAATAGAAGTCTTTTTTCTGGAAAAATAAAATAAATTGTCATCAATAAAATCTATTGAAAAAAGGTCTCATCATCTTAAAAGCATGTGGTGCAAGACACATCATATAGATTATCACACTCATCAACATATTGGCTCTTACCGCTGGCACCTGAACTATTTGAATAGCTCCAAATTTTTTCGCTAATCGAGGAAATATAAAAAGCTGAAACAGGAGGAGCGCAGCTCCTTGCAAAACACCAACAAACTTTGAGAAAGGCATGATGCAATGCACACACGCACGCACAGCCATGTGCATGCCATGCGGGTGCACACACACCTAAAAAAAGGAGAAAAAACAGACCAGACAATCAAGCAGATAAGGCCAGCACTTTGTGGCCAAACTCTTCATCCTGATTCCCAGTTACGTTTTGTGTCCACACACAAGCCGTCTTACCAGTCACAGCAAGCACATCACCCACTTCGGACGTTGTAAAACCTAGTCCGCCATACATCTCAGGGCTAACAGCCCATAAAGAAAAGATCTGCAGATATTAAATGGTCTTTCAATATTAGAAGAAGTTTTCTCAGTAAGAAGATGAGAACTGCAAAGAGCACATTCACAGAGAGAGCTCACCTCTGAGTATGCCATAGAATGTAGTCCCCAAATACAGTACACACAAATTGCAGCCAGCATCCCTGAATTTCTCCAAAGTGGTTTCTTCACCACCTGCAATTCACTTTTTAAAACCCCCTGTGTTTCGCTTTTGGAAACCTCAACCACAGTATCCTCCACCTTCCCAGTTCCAACATCAATGCTTTTGCCACTGACATCAGTGTGAACCTTTTTGTCATGAGTTACCACATGGACTGGATGATTGTGCAGACTCTCCTGTAAAGGGATAAAAAAGAGCACTATAATTGTTAATGTGATGTCTGAGGTCCTAAGCATGACATCAATGCCATTTCTCCCCTGTTGCCAAAAGCAGTAGCATGTACTGGAAACATGATTAACTTTGTCATACAAAAACAGTCTGTCTACTCTGCAGCAGTTACATGGTAACCACTTTATGAGGAAGCAGGGACTCACTAGTAGTAAATGATGAGTACCAAGAACTCAAAGTTCAAGAAGTACGTATTGCGAACCATCTTCGGAGCGTTGCTGATTGTGGCTCATTGCAAATTTCCACTACGATAAGCACTAGGGTATCCCACAAATAATATGACAGGTTATATCCTGCATGCTATTGTGGAACAGCCCATACTGCAACCTTAGCAGATCTTCCTGATTCTCCCTTTACAGTGCATCATTTGACAGTAGACTAAGGTTGGAGATTGTTGGGAGCTTGACAGCAAGGCATATTTGGAGCACTTAATGTACGGAGGCTATCGACAGCAGCATGTGATAGGAGATTCCACCAAAGGCCGCCATTCCGATGGCATCTACCAGAGATAGGAGATGCCATCGACTCCACCGACTCTACCACATCTTGCACGAATGCTTATATGGTCCCTCAGGGGGACATCCTTAATGCTCCATCCTTCATACTACATCCTTTCCTTAACATTGGGTGTTGTAGTCACTTGTCATCAATTTGAGCCTATGTGTCGTCCTATTCATTGTGACCACTACTGGGTGTGCATGGTACATTGAAGGGCATGTAACAGTGTCTTGGAGTAGTACAAGTGTTGTGCAATATTCTTGTCACTCTTGCCAATCTGTCACTTATGTTCCGCCCCATTTTGTCTATTCATACATGTGCTGCACTATGAGCGTTGAAAACTCCAGACATACTGTCCAGAGAAGAGCTACCATGGTATCTGCAGTGTGACGGGTGTGATCCTGCTGACGGCAGAGATCCCTAGATAGCTCAAAAATATAATCAGTGAGATATGCCGAGTAGATGCGAAGATCCGCCGAGAGGTTCTCGAGACCCCGAACGATGCAGCAAGCTCGATGAGGATGTGGCACTGAGAGCTGCTCTGGGGATGCCACCAACTCCACCGACTCCACCGCCTCACAAA
The DNA here is from genome assembly GCF_041138505.1 of Cibotium barometz. Taxonomy (NCBI): domain Eukaryota; kingdom Viridiplantae; phylum Streptophyta; class Polypodiopsida; order Cyatheales; family Cibotiaceae; genus Cibotium; species Cibotium barometz. The sequence goes on from NC_141085.1 coordinate 13,165,261, forward strand.
GTCCTGTAGTCACTTGTTATTCTGTCCTATGTGTTGTCCTACTCACTCTGTCCACTGTTGGGTATCATGGTACAGTGAAGGGCATGTAACAGCTTCTTGGGAGTAATGCAAGTAATGTTTACAGTATTCTTGTCATTGTGTTATGCTTATATTCTAATATGTCTTAATCTGTTTATGTATACAGTGTGTCGTGCGTATTGAGGACTCCAGACATTCTGTCCAGAGGAGAACCACCACTTTAGTGTGCCGGGCAACCAACCCTGCTACATGTACACTAAAAATTTGGCACGCCCAGTGGGGCACTTGCAACTTGAGTCTTGTTAGTCCTCTGTATGCCCAATACACACTCTCATGCTAGTCCAGTCAGCCTAGCCAAGAGTCCCCTCTCAATACGCTGCTATAGCCGGAAGAGATTCAATTACGTACCTCCAAGGGACCCCCTTCCACCCTTCCCTATGGTGGCCAATCTTTTTTTTTTTTTTTTTCCGGGAAAAAAGATCCTTCTATTAGTTAATGAGAAAACGCCATAGGGCTACAAAGCTCACCTCGCAAGGAGGGATAAAAACACAGTGAACTCCTGAGCTCCACCCCCGTGGCTGGCCGCTCTCTGGGGGGGGCTACCTAGTAGTACATATGGGAGGTGAGAAAAGCCAGACTGGAGGCCTGTAGTGCCAAGTGACATCCTCGCCCCTCGCGGTGAGGAAAGGGCCAGGCTGCCAAGTGCGGAGGAAAGCCTTGCGGCGCCCTCTCATGCGATCCGAGTCGCCCTGGAGTTTCCCCCAGTGTCCTCTCAAGGTGTGAATGATGTCCACCCAGAGGGCCTGTATGACCTCCGCCGGTGGAGTCGCCTGGCGGTCAATGGCCTCCCTGCATCGGGCTCTCCATATGTGCCAAGCCGTCATGCTACTGATCATCTCCCATCTGTGCCCGACCCCCTCCTGAGGGGCTGCCGAAGAGAAGTCTGGCGTCGGAACCACCGCCATCGCCCTGTCAGAGACCTGGATGGTCGCACTGCCAGGGACGTCCTCATAACCAAGGGCCGGGCCGTTGTCCGTGGCCCACGCCACCGCACCCCACGTCACCAGCATCTCACCTGGAGAGCCTGCAAAAACCATCCTGAGAGCGCGCTGCCAGACCTGCTGTGCCTGTGGGCAATCCCATAAGCAGTGCCGCTGCGACTCCTGTGCATGGCCGCACCGAGGGCAGGACGCTGGGTGTCTGCCAAAAGCTAGCCAAGCCCCCACAGCCAGTCCTCTATGCGCTGTGAGCCAGAGAAAAAGCGTCACCTTCCGGGGCCGGAAACTGGCCCAGAGGCGCTGCCAGAAGTCCCTAAGAAAGGCATGGGAGAGCCCCTGTCGCCGCCAATGCTCGGCCGCCGCTAGGGTGCTCGCTATCCTGTGCCTCTGAATCCGCCGCCCCAGCCTCGCTCTGTACTGAAAAAAGGGGATGCCTGGGCTGGTAGGGGCCAAGTAGGGATCTCGCCAAAACCACTCACCTGGATCCCACTGAAGGCGAATAAGAGGCCTGCTGTCCCAAGCCCATAATCTCCAAGAACAGTCCTCCCCTATCGAGGCCGGTGAGGGGTCTACATGCCACTGTCTCTGATGAAAGCCGACCACCCGCACCCTCTGAAGAATACAACCCTGGAGCCCATCCAAATCTAGTCGAGTCCTCTGAAGCTGGCCACCCTCTCCCACCTCGAAAGTGAGTGGGGCGACTCTCTCCGCTGTGCCGCAAACCGCTAGAAGGATCTCATGCCAAGTAAAGACACCCATCCACTGTGGAGGTGGAGGGTCCTGTACTGGGGTCCGCCACTCCCGGGGGATGGCCGCCTCAATGTCCTGTCTCATCAACTCTCTGCCCCTCATCCCACTGAGTCTCCTCTCCTGAGCCTCTAGAGGCAGCTGCTGAAAACATATCCAGTCGTCTAGGGACTGGGCTGGGCCGGAGCTCAACTGGCCCCACGACACGTGAGACCGCGATCCAACCATATGGCCACTGGGAAGTCGAATCAAGGGGTTCCAGATCAATGGCTGCCTCAGGCGCTCCTCATCGGTGCCCGGAGGAGTCTGGAAGAGTGACGGCCTCAGATGCGACCAGGCCCTCAGAAGGCTAGCTGCAAAACGCTCCTCGAAGCCAAGGCCCACTCCTCTGGATCGCTGCTCTGTAAAGATCCACCTGATGCTGGGGGTCCAGGGGCCGCTAAGAGAAGGGGTGCGGCTGAGCATCCTGGAAACAAGAAACTCCTTCCACGGCTCAGCACCTGGCAGGAGGCCACGAACTACCAACTTGCCAAGCAATGCTCGGCTTTGGCAAATAGGATCAACAATGCCCAGGCCGCCTCTCTCCCTCGGCTGAGTGATAACAATGCTGGAGGCTCAGCCAACCCTCCTGGCCTGGAACCCCTTTTTCTAGAGTGTTGGGTCTGGTAAATGTAAAGCTTCCCACTTTCAAAGGATCCACCTCTGAAGATGTAGACCACATCCAGCGGTTCAATTCTATGTGCAAGAGCCAAGGTCTTGAGCGGGAGGATGCCTTCTTGGTGGAAAGGGGAGGTGTTGGGTCGAGGGCGAAGGGAGGGCAGCTTCAAGGAGCTCCATCGTGTTATCGAGTAGTTGATGCTGTGATTTTCTATTGGTTCTTTCATATTTGTGGAGAACTTTCCAACCAAGAGGACACTTGGAGAGGGCCCCAGATTAATTGCCCCCATTAGCATGGCCTTGGTGAATGTAGCCAGGACATGTTAAAAGGATTCACATAATAACGCTGTAACTCATAAAAACATTTAAAAATAGGTTTGAGTTGATACTTACCACCTACAGAGACATGTGAACACTTGTTAGTGCATAAAATTGAACCATATCAGTTAGATCATGTCCGTCCAGGGTATTCCTGGGTGTCCCCAAGGCCATGGACAATTCATACGCATGAAATCCAGGGAATGTCCAATCATGAAGACAGTTCACCCCCACAATTCATTTCCCCAGCAACAGGTAAGCATGACATACATGGGATTTCTTTAAAAAAACAAGAAAATCCACCCAATCTCGTAATGGTGATACTTATTTATGCTGTATCATGGGTCTGTCCATACCACCACTTTGACACAGATCCCCCATTCTCCCTTCAAACTACGTCACTCAAAGTTGGACTTAGATTGAGAGATCATTGCGAGTGTGACAGCTTGGCAGAATCGGAGACCCAGCTTGCCTGCTGGTTTCCAGCCAGACTAATCCATCTGATAAAAAGAAATTATAAGTATATGAATGAGCTACTATCCAAGAGTCTTATCCAGTCTAGCAGCTCTAGCACATTTTGCGTTGGTGCCATACAAGATGAGAAATCCAATACAACAAAGAGAAAGGATGTTCTCTCCCTCAATATATTTGAATGAGCGTTGCAATAAATCACTTACCGGAATCCAAAAGCTTGCTACAAGTCCTGCTGCTGCAAATGCGGATATGCATATACAAGGTAAAGCATAGGGAAACCTGCAACCAAAAGCTCATTCAATCCAAGCATCATAAAGTTAGTCCTTACTAAAAATCTGGCACTTTTTAATAACAAGACATTTTGTTATCTTGCCTTTTGTATAATTAATACTTACGTGTCAAAAAACGATCCACTCGGAAAGACAGTCGGGTACTTTTCCGAAGGCTGGAAGAAGTATTGCATTTTGTAAATATGAGCATAACAACGCTTTTTATGATCTTCTACTAGTTAAAAAATAGCAGCCCAAGGGCTAGATGTACATGCTCAGAACCCTCAAAGGAGGCCAAAACAAACAGGAAAGGGGTGTTTCCCTCCATGGCTAGCCGCTCTCGGAGGGAAACTCGTACTACTGGCCTGGGGGGGCCAAACCAGCGGCCTATAAAGTCAAGTAACCTGGCCAGCCGGATGAGTGAGAAAGGGATGTGCGTAGGATGGCCTCTTGCATCTACACATGCAATCTGATCAGCCCTACAGCTTCTCCCACTGACCGTGGAGGGTATGAATGATGACGATCCAAACGGAGCCGATTGACTCAGCTAAAGGGGTGAGAGACTAGAGTATGCTTGATGGCCTCGCTGCAACATGCCATGCAGCTATGATGCTGATGATCTCCCACCTGGTGCTGCCCAGAGACCAAGGCTCTGCCAAACTGTTGGGGGTGGGAACTGTATCAATCCTACAGAGAGTCGGAGGGCCGGCCCACCTGCTGCCTCCTCATAGAAGAGTGGGGTCAGTCTCAGCAGTCACCTAGCCTACTGTGCCCCAAGTAAGAGTGCACAGTGTGGAATCGCCAGGAAGTGTGTGGGTGAAAAATCCTCTGCCACACATGTTGCGCTTTGGGACAGTCTTACAGGCAGTGTCCCTACTACTCCGTGGCGTGGCTGCATCACACTGTGAGACGTGTGGTAGGACGCCAAAATATTGGAGTGCCGGTGTGCCAAAAAAAATATGCGTATCAAGGTGTGCTGCTGCACCAAAAAGCATAGTAGTATGTGGCACAGCTAGATAAGCTGGCGAAATTGTGTTAAGCCATGTGGCAAACCAAGCTTCCTAGCTGGGTGGCAAAAAAGCGCATGGGGCTAGATGAGGTGACGGTGCGCCATATTTAGCAACGCCCAAAAAAAAAAAAAACATCGGTGAGACGCTGAAAAAACATGGAGGAGAGGTAAGACGGTGCGCCAATATTCATCAACTGGAGTGGCGCGAAAAAAAAAAAAACTTTGATTGTGTGCCAAAAAAAAGTAGTAGGGTGATAAGGGTGTGGCGGTGTGCCAAAAAAAAAAGAGTAGGGTGATGAGGGTGTGGCGGTGTCCCCAACAGGATCGCCAAATTTTTACCTATAGCACACCTCTTTGCCCGGGCGCGCCCAAGACAGTGTACACCGCAGTGAACACAGGGCCCCCTCTGCCCTCTGCCCTCATGAGTCGTCACAAGGTAGGAGAGACGTCAGCTAAGGGTCGCACGCATAGCTCGCTAGCACAGAGCACACACACATGAGCAAGACCACAATTGAACAAGAACATAGATGAGCAAGAGCACGTAGATGAGCAAGAGCAGTGAAAGTGGAGAGAACACCAAAACACGAAAATAGATGAGACTAGTATTGCTAGAATTAACCCCCATCACACAATCCCATATCTTTTTGTACAATGTTGCTTGGCCTTTGGACTGGTGACCATCAAGTGGCCATGTTGTCACTGCCGAGAGGAGCATGGTGTTCATCAAGTGAGCACAAGAGACAAGTGGTGCATCGTTGTAGTGTCAGTGCAAGTGGTGCAAGTGGTGTGCTGGCCTAGGTGTCAATGAAATGAGCTGGACCGCCGGTCCAAGGTGGCTGGCACTTTTGTCCAGTCCAAAAGTGATGAGCTGGACCGGTCCAAGGAGGCTGGCACTTTTGTCCAGTTCAAGGTGGCCACAGGAGTGGGCAGCCAAGGTGGCTACACCCGAGAATCTCCTTTCCCAGATGCTACTCCTGATCCCTTTTGGGATGTGCTACCCTTCAGCAGGCTTCCGTACACCTTGGATCTTCCGCATGCCGCACGTGCCCGACGTCTAGTGTGCAACTTCGACAATGTCCCTCGAGGCAAGCATCTACTTTGAGTACCTCACGGATTATTTCATCCTACTATCAGAGGAATTGTCCCGATTACATGGAGAGTTGCGCCGTGCCAACCATACCATCCAGCAACTACGCTCTTAGGAAGTGACCTGGCTTCAGGAGGAGATGACACAGGCTACTACTACTATAACGCAACTTCGTGCCCGAAGTTGCTACTCTCAGATCTTCTCTTACCACATCCTAGCATCATGCTGCCACGCTGGAGGTGGAGCTTCAATCTACTAGGTCACACCTGGCTACGATGGATATGGATCTTGCACAGCTTTCCTCTCTTAGGGAGAAGGCCGCTCAGTTTCAGGCCGTGCGACAGACTCTGCAGTTCGCTTGTGGGGGCCTCGTTGTCGGTCCCAGCCAGAGTCAGAGTGCAGCTACAGGGCAAGATGGCTGTACCGCTCCTCCTCACACCTCAAACCTCTAGTTCACTTTTGGTTACTGTTACATTCGAAGTATAGTATGTACGATTTTATTTCATTTCATTGTATATATCACTGAACATGTTGATCAAATTATCTCTATTGTAATCTCTATTTTAAACTCATAAATATCACCCAATGTCTTCACAGCCTCTCCATCCTCTACATTGGCTTTTCTCTGCCATTCACCGAGGACAGTGAATCGATTAGTCGTGGGCGCTCTGTAGCCACCCTGACTGCCCACTCCAACGGCCACCTTGGTCCTTCACTTTTGGACCAGACAAAAAAGCCAACTACCTTGGACCGGTCCAGCTCATTGCATTGACACCTAGACCAGCGCACCACTTGCACTCACACTACAATGATGCACCACTTGTCTCTTATGCTCACTTGATGAACACCACGCTACTCAGCAGTGACAGCAAGGCCACTTGATGGTCACCCTTGGACTAGTCCAAAGGCCAAGTGACATTGTACAAAAGGATATGGGATTGTGTGACGGGGATCATTCTAGCAATACTAGTCTCATCTATTTTCGTGTTCTGGTGTTCTCTCCACTCTCACTGCTCTTGCGCATCTGCATGCTCTTGCTCATCTATGTTCTTGTTCATTTGTGTCTTGCTCATGTGTGTGTTCTCTGTGCTAGCGATCTATGCGTGTGACCCTTAGCTCACATCTCTCCTACCTTGTGACAACTCCTAAGGGCATAATGTCCTAGAGGGGACCCTGTGTTCACTGGAGATGTGTAGTTTTGCCAAAAAAGTAGAAACCGGAAGTATTTCCACAAGGCATCTCCATAAGAATAGACACTGTTTAAGAGGCAGCTTACAACCCCAAATCGTTCGAAGTCTTTGTTTCCACCTGTAGTAGCCACCATGGCTGCCCACTCCTGTGGCCACCTTGGTCCTTCACTTAATGTCTTCTTAATTCTTGCATTAATGTTGATGTTATTTTTAGTAGATATGGAATTTGGTTGATTTTCTTGCTTGAATGTTGGGATTGTTCTAGGCTGTGAATGAATGCTGAAAATGATTGTATGAATGCGTTTTACCTTCACCGGAAGGACTGTAGCAAAACGATGTGTGTATGAATGATGAAAACTGTGTAGATGCTGAAAACGCAAGGTGTTGTATCGGCTAATTGCTGATTGATGCTGCGTTTTGTTGATGATATGCTGAATGCTCAAGCATTGATGCTCTCCGTCTAAATTTGCACTCCACTTCAAAGATGTGAGGTTACTTGGGAGAGGTTTCTTCCAAATGGATTTTCGATGTTTCAGAGGTGCTGAAGGGCAATCCATTCCCATTGGGCCCAAGGAAGATATCTTCCTACCATACACCAGCTATACACCAGCTATTTTGACCCTATTGAAGAAGACCAGAACCACTTCCTCTTACACTCAACTTCCCAAGTCTTACACACGCGTATTGGCCGATGTTGGATACCATCGGGTCAGCTTCTACAGGTACCTCCTATCCCTGCCTTGCCGACCTCTGCCGCCCAAGTGGTCACTGCCTTGATGGACATCCCTAGGGTTATGGTGCTTGCTCTAGACAATGAGCATACTAAGGACAGTGTTGCTTTCAGAACCTAATAGTCCATTGAAGCAACGTATGAAGATTGCAAGTAGACCTAAACCACGGCCGGGTCTGTCACACCAGTACGGGCATTTTGGATTAGTGCAAACGTGCCTCTTATGAGTCATTAGCAATGACCCGATCATTGATTGGATATGAGTCATTAGCATTCTTGGATAAGCTCACTTGAGAGATGCTAACTACTAAAGAAGTGCTAATCAAGCATGCATTCAAGATTAACACTAAGCATTACACTTTCTAGATCAAAAGCTTAACAATAAGCAAGAGACAAGATATCCACAAAGGACCACTTAGTATTTCTCACCAAGAGAGATTACAGAAGCTAGAGCTCTCGCACATGTACCACACAATGTGAGCCTCCCAAATATATAGGCTCATCAAAGGAAGGCACCTAGATCCGCTTGGCCATGTGCCCTCCAACTAGAGGTGCCATGAATGATCCACCTGACCATGATAGCACATAGTAACCATGTTCACATAGTAACCATGTTGATGTGAACCTTTAGACCTTAGCCTATAATTTGTCGAAATCTACCACAAAGGATTCATATGTGACCATACCACACATGTATGTAGATCACATTTTTAATAAATACCCCCTCATTCAGCATTGTGAAAGGCGGGCACAGACACTAGCTAAGCATTTGCTTAAACCACATTTTTACCACGAGAATTGTCTCATGGAATGTGCAGGGCCTCGGGGGTCTTGCCACCCGCAGTAGGAAGCGCCTCGTGAAGGACCAACTCCATGCTGTATGTTACATGTGAAACTATGGATATGCTCTAATTTCGTGATATATGGATGATTCTAGTGATGAGGGTGACGAGGCTCCCTGAATTGTTATTGTAAACTTCTATAACTTCTGTGTAATCATGGCGAGGGGTGAACGGGCACCTTACAAATGGTATCAGAGCTTGGTTCATTTTTCTTCAAGAGGAGACTATAGGAGTTTTTTTGGCTTTGTGATATATGCATGGAGAGAACAATTGTGAGGAACCCTGTGTTCCATGCTTGCACGAAGCACATTCAGATGCATTATCATTATGTCAGGGGAGACTCTCTACAGGAGAGATCAACCTGGTTTATGTGCCTGCACATGACAACATGGCATATTTGTTCATGAAGTCTCTTCTCATGAAGGTTCGAAGCTTTCCGCAAAGCTTTGGGCTTATTGCCTTTTGGGGATTGATCAGCCATATTCTTGTACATGTTCACATCATCACTCCAAGGGGTAAAACAAACAATTCAAAATAAATGCTACAAAAAAGATGGATCAATCACCCCACCTTCCTATGACGACCATCTACATTTCTTGATAAAGTAAAGTATATGCCCAATAAAATTTGGTTCACCATTCTTTTAAGAATATATAGCTACACAAAGGGCACAACAAGGGTGCTGAAAGGCATGTCTCCACATCAAGGCTACTCTAAAGAGAAACCTATGATATCGCATTTGGTAGGCCGGCTAATTTTCTAGATCAAGTTCATAAATTGGTGGAGATAAGTGCAAACTTCAAAGAAAAATTTTGTAGACTGTATGTCATGGTAGTGATGTGAGCTCATCTAGGACCAGGCTGGGAAACTTTTCCCCTCTTTAGGAGGTTTTTTTCCCGACTGTGTAAACACCCACTTATCCATATTTTAGGGTGTACTTATCTTTTGTACTTGGTACACATTTGATTATCAAGAAGTCTATCAAGTTGTGTGCTCTCTTCCCTCTCACCTTCTCTGCATCTCCACAACTGTGTGCGCGCACGCGCGTGCATTGCTGCTGCATCCCTGACCCCAACAGAAGAATCTTACCAGTTTTACCACACTGGTGCCTATCCAATTTGTGCTCCTGCAACAATAGCGCATCCATGGTTCCACCAGTGGATGACAGAAAGAAGCTGGTCCTTCACGAGGTGCTTCCTGTTCCGTCCTGAAGAGTGCAGGGGATAACCATGGAAGAAAGAAGGAAAGAGTGGGCAAAGGGGCAAGACGAAGGAGGACGGGCAGTAGAAGAGGAGGGCAGGCAGCGGGCAGCAGTGGAAAGAAGCATGGGCAGCAGAGGCCGGGCAGCGTAGGCAGCAGAGAATAGAGGCCTGGGAAGCAGAGGCAGGGGCAGAGAGGGCAGCCAGAAGCGGAGAGCGGTGGGTGCAGCTCAGGTACGGGAGCTCTTGCGACCAGTTTAAAAATGAGAGGGTTACTTGCAATGGAACCTCAACCCTACTCTCTGCATATTCAGTTTTCAACATGTGTTCAAGCATCATTCTCCTTCATTAAGGTGCATGTTACATGTGTAGATAGGTCTAAAATACCTAAGGTACTTGGTTATTTGATGATTGTAAATGGATGAGAATATGTGAAAAGTTGGGAGGGATTCCACATGCCATAAGTAATGTAAGTTGAGTGATGTCATGGGTCACATGGACTAGACACATGTTGTGTGCTAGTCACTTGGATTGTGCTAGTCACATGGATTGTGCTTAAGTCACATAAAAAGTACTAGTCACAGGAGTTGTGCTCCATACATGGATCTTGGAGCTTTAAAAAATATATTTGGGCTCTCATTTCAGAAAATTTGATGAATACGTTGATGAGATATTTGTTGTGCTTGTCTTGCTAAGCTCTTTTTTCATTAATCTTAATTATCCAGTTATAATGTTGTGTAATTGTTTTGATCCTCCCTAGCTATTATGATTTTAAGCAATACCTTGGTCTTCGAACAAGCACTGGTGATGTCCTCACAAAGGACAGGCGACAAGGTCATGAGGAAAACTGGAACCATAGGGCACTTGTCTTTGAACAAAACAAGAACCAAAAATTCCCAACACGTGTTCAATGTGTAAGGCCATGCATCCCGTGACTATGCTGTAATAAAGAGCATGCCTTTACAAAAATGGCATCTATATTATCATAAATTGTCTGATTTGCGTGCATCCCTGCAGATGGTATACGTTTTGAACATTCACAATCTCTTGAGCACAATATTACTAGTTAAGTGTTATCCTACTTCTAGTCAACCAGAGATGAAAATGAAGATGAATGTGGAAAGAAACTGTCACACCTGAGCCAAGTACCCTCCAATAGCTGGACCAATGATCAAACCAGCCCCCCACATTGTTCCAACCTATTAAAACAAATGAGAGAATTTATATTAGTTCATCTTGAGACCAAGATGGCCAACAAGGAGAGGGTACGGTAAAGAGCGATACCATTGACAGACCCAATGCTTGATGCTCGTTGCTACAGATCTCAGATGCATAGGCCTGCAAAACCTTCCTTGGTTATTGATCAAAATAAGTTCATAATCTTGAGCGTAACTTTATAATGTTAACCAGTGAAAAAAAAGAAAAACTTCTTCTGAGTGCTCCCTTGCAGCCCTTACCCTCTCCGGCACTACCCACTCAGGAAAGATCGATCGGATGGACGGAACCCTACTGCCCAAGCCATCACAACTGCAGTTGATTGGGAATCTCAATCACCTATCCAAGATTCTGTCCTATTGTTACCCATGCACTGAGGTGCAGTGTGACACTTGCTCATCATCAGTGCTACACTTACATAGAAAATAGTATCTTTTAGGAATATTTGTATGTTGTGACACCATTGTGAGCCCCAATCCGGGACATGTCAGGCACGAGCTACGTAGGTTAGTCGCATTTAGGTCATCTGAGGTTAGATCTGTCACGTGCATCCCGCACTTGGATGCCACGTAGACATTTCCGTACAGAAGGTGCAGGACCTGGGATGGTGAACTGGTCCCATGTGAGCCCAGTCCGGGACGAGTCAGCCAGGGATCCATCTCAGTCGTCCGAGGTCAGGTGTGCATTGTCCTACACATGCGTCCAAGGTCAGGTGTGCACTGTCCTGCACATGAAGCAGTGCCAGTCCGTGCTGTGAGTCTCCCTCTGGAATGATGTCAGATGTTCTGTATATCTGGTTTGCAACTGGATGCCAGGCCTCTGTAGGCATGTAGGTTTGCATGTAGAGATGGGGCCAGCCCATAGGGCTACCCCAGTGTGAGGATTTGCACTTGCACTTGTAGAATGGGCATGGGGGAGGTGTAGAACCACCCCCAAGGGGCCAGGAGGGCCCACAGTGTGCCCACCAGCCATGGCTTGGGCTGGAAGGGCTGTCGGCCAGCCCTAGGGCTGCTGGACAGGCAGCCGACAGGGTTAGAAACCCTACCCAGCCAGTCGGCCAGGTGTGGGGGGCAGTCCCACACCCATGCGCATGGTGCCCAACAGTCAGGATGCTGTCCCAGAATATATGCGCAGGCTGGACAGTATTTGGCATAGTGTGAAAGCATGGAATATAGTGTGAAAACACTTTATGGGAAAAGACACAGTCGTGGGACTTCATGAAGCAGGCCGACTGGATGCTATGAGAAGTATAAATACCCCAGCCCATAATCCATGATCTCATCTCATAATTCACCAAGTGCTCCAAGCAAAGAAGGGCCAGGACAGCCAAGAACATTGCTAAAGCAAAGGGGTGAAGGACTGAAGGTCAAGGGCAGGTTTTCCAGCCAAGAAAAGGTCAAGTACTTTGTATTTGTTTTCAGATTTTACATCATTCTAATAAAGCAAATACACCATCCGTGGTGGGGGCCCTAAAGAGGGTAATTGGGACCCAATACTGTGTCCTCCCCATCTCCCCCTTCTCTCTCTATTTTCTGCACATCGTCTTTCAGTTTGTGCGTTAATTCCGTCGCGAAAAGAGTGCTGATTTCTGAGTTTTGAAGTACCGATCCTTCTCCGAAGCTTCCGCGTATTACAGTGGTATCAGAGCTCACTTCAAGGACAAAGATTCAGCAAAGAAAACCAAAAAAAAATTTCGCTCGTGTGGTTGGTTTTTAGACGCCGGTGGACTACCCCTTTCGGAGTGACTCCTGTCCCTCGAAGGACGGTTGGTTTTTAGCCTCCGGAAGCCTCCGGAAGTCTCCCACACAGATAGTGGATGGTCAGATTGCGTTCCGGAAAGGAACTGCATTTTCCCGTTATGGCAAATTTCGGCGACGAGAGAGAACCAGAACCATGGGACCAGAGTGCACCAGGCAGCCCAGCTAGGGCACCCGGCTTGAGTGTAACAGATATGTTCCAACAGATGATGCGAGCAATCGCAGACCAGACAACCAAGTTGGATGAGCAGAAGGCGCGGATTTTGGCTCTGGAGGAGCGTTCTCGCTCTCCAGCGTCGCGTTTTCCATCTCCTCCTCCCTCTCCTTCCGTATCCCAGTTACCAGATCCTCGTCACAGGGACCCTCTCGCAGGGTCACAGCCGCAGCCAAGCTCCTTGCTTGAGATGCAGATGCGCGCATTGGAGATTCGACAACGCGAAGACGATGCCATGCGACGAGTGGAACACAAGCGTTACCTCAGAGCTTTGGACGCCAGATTGACACCGGCGGCGCCCTCGAATCATTTTCCCGAGAAAATGAATTTCAGTAAGTATAATGGTAAACTCGATCCCACTACTCTGTATTCATGGTTACATCAATTTGAAGCTTACTTTGCCGCAGTTAGGAAATCAGATATTGACAAAGTGATATTAGCCAGTTGGTACTTGGAAGGTGAGGCCATTCCTTGGTGGACTCAATGGGCTCATGCCCACACCAGATCAGGTATGGCAGCTTATGGGTGGGACGAGTTCGTCCATGACCTTAAGCAGCGGTTTTTACCGCCCCACTACCTTGAGCGACTCGAAGACGAGTTCAGGGGTGCGCGTCAGAACGCGCAACCAGTCCTTCAGTTTGCCAATAAAATTTCGACCTTGTGTCTACAATTAGGCTTATCTGATTCGGACAAGAAAGGGCAGTTTTTGTATGGCCTGGACACGCAAATCCAATGGGAGGTGCGTATGTTTAGACCAGCCACCTTTGAGGACGCACTCTCGCTTGCGCAGAGTGCAGAAATGAAACACAATGGTGGCAAGCCCAAGACTTCCCAGCCGGCTTCTCCCAAGGCTAACGCCTCGGGGGGCAAAAGCCAGAACCAGACGGGGTCTTACCCAGGACAGAGCCCGGGAGCCTCTGGCTCCAAGAACTCGAACAATGCGTCTAAGCTTACTCCAGACCAGAAAGCGGAGGCAGGCAAGACAGGTGGCAAGTTGAGTGCTGAGGAGCTTGCTCAGTACAGGAAGGAGGGTAGATGTTACTTTTGTCACACAAAAGGACATACTTCTCGGGATTGTCCGAAGAAGCCTCCAAAGGCCGCCGCCGCCTCCACAGCTTCCGTGGTGAGCACAGCTCCCACACAGACCCCAGCGGCTACCCCTAATTCTTCAACCCCCGGTGCTTCAGTTGGAGCAATTATTAGCCGGGAGCTCGAAGATAAGCAGAAGGGCGCCCATGACCAGGAGTATGAGCGTAACGAATTGCTCAAGTCCTTTGGCTACATAGGTGGCCAGAGAGTCGTTGTCTTGTTTGACAGCGGCAGCACAGAGGATGTGATCACGGAAGAGGCCGCTAGGCGTGCCCGTTTCGAGCTGACTCCGGTGGACAAACAGGTTGAGGGTTTTAGCACAGGTATGACAACGAGCGTCAAGTATGAAGCTCTAGGTGCTAAGTTAGTCATTCAGGGCATAGAGTTTGTGCGTGACTTTATGGTTGCCCCTCTTGTAGGAGCAGACATAATTTTGGGTATCCAGTGGTTTCACAAGTTTCTTCCTGATGTCAAGTGGGACAAGCACACGTTCCAGATTGATCGGAATGTGTCAAACACCCCGGTGACCATTAAGTGTGAGCCAGGTATTCCAAACTTTCCGCTCATAAGCCACTTGCAGGCTAAGCGAGCAGTCAGGAAAGGCGCACAGTGTGCGATGATTTACATCCAGACAGCCCAGACGGTGGCCAGTGCTTCCGAGAAGTACTCGGTTCTCCATGAAAAGTTCCAGAAGATTTTTCTTCGGGACAGTCTCCCTCCCCAGCTTCCCCCGTCCAGACCGGAGGATCACAAGATTGACCTCCTCCCAGGCTCGGAACCCCCGAGCAAGTTTCCGTATCGCCTTTCTAAGGCAATGGAATCGGAGTTGTACCGCCAACTCCAAGAATTGTTGCAAGCTGGCTTCATCCGCCCCAGCGTGTCGCCATTTGCAGCACCGATCTTATTTGTCAAGAAGAAAGATAGGTCTTCTCGGTTGTGTGTCGATTATCGTGCACTCAACAAGTTGACTATCAAGAGCAGATTCCCGATGCCTCGAATTGACTATATTCTCGAGAGGCTGAATGGAGCTAAGGTGTTCTCTAAATTGGATTTAAAGAGTGGGTACCACCAGGTTCGGATTGTTGAGGGGGACATCCCCAAGACAGCTTTCCGTACAGAACGGGCCCACTATGAATTTGTGGTCATGCCATTTGGTTTGACGAACGCCCCAGCTACATTTAACCGCATGATGATGCGTATTTTCCGGGAGTTGATTGGAGTGTGTGTGTTCATGTTTCTGGACGACATACTCATATTTTCAGCTACAGTTGAGCAGCATGACATTGATGTGGAGAAAGTCCTTAAGTTGCTGGAAAGCAACGAGCTCCATGTCAATGAAAAGAAGTCAGAATTTTATCTGTTCCAGGTACATTACTTGGGATATATAATCAGTGCCGAAGGCATTCGACTTGATCCGGCTAAAGTAGCCGAGATTGTTAACTGGGAAGTACCTCAGACTGCTTATGACATTAGATCATTTGTGGGTATATGCCATGCATATTCCACCCACATTGACAAGTTTTCTGATCTCTCGGCAGACCTCACCGATTCGCTAAAGGGAGTGAAAACAAGGAGGCAAAAGATTCGAATGACTCCACGAGCGTTGGAGGCATTCCAGAACCTCAAGGTGGCTTTATCAGAAGCGCCTTGTTTAGCCCTTGCCTCGTGGGACGAACCATTTCAAGTGATCACCGATGCGAGTAACATCGCAATTGGAGGTGTTTTGCAATAGAATGGTCATCCAGTAGCTTACATGTCTCGTAAGTTACTGCCCGCCGAAAAGAACTACTCAGTCTACGATCGTGAACTCCTAGCAGTTATACAGGCCTTGAAACATTGGAAACATTTCCTGTATGGCCGTGACTTTGAGGTCCGCACTGACCATCAGGCATTGCGCTGGATTCAGACGATGCCAAATGCACAGTGGAGTGATCGACAACACCGCTGGAGTCAGATATTCCAGCAGTTTGGTGGCATGATTGAGTACCTTCCAGGAAAGGCCAATCCAGTGGCCGATGCTTTGAGCAGGAAGGGACAAGTATCTGCGATTCAGACCACTAGACTTGACCTTGTTGGTAGTGGACTAGAAGACATGAAGCACACGTACGCGGATTCCGAGCAATTCGGTACTCAGTGGGAACAGGCATTGGATGCCACAGGACCATGCCATTTTCTGATACGCGATGGTTGGCTTTACTACAAAGGCCGACTGTGTGTCATGAAATCATTCCGGGCAGCTCTTCTCCATGATGCCCATGACGCCATTACAGGTGGTCATAGGGGCATGAATTCGACTCTGGAGAAATTAGAACGGCAATACTTTTGGCCAAAGATGAGGCGTGATGTGTTTACATATGTACAACGCTGTGACATTTGTCAAAAGGTGAAAGCTCCTCGTGGAAAGAAGATAGGGTTGTTACAGCCTTTGCCAATTCCTGAGGGTCCTTTCCAAGACATTTCGATGGACTTTGTCACAAATCTGCCTCCCAGTCCGAGTAAGCGTAATACACAGTGTTTAACTATTGTTGACAGATTCAGCAAATTTGTTATGCTTATTCCTTGCAGGGCCAATGTGACCGCCGAGGATGTTGCCCAGCTATTCATTCGGCATTGGTATCCGATTGGTGGGATTCCTAGGACCATAGTGTCAGACCGAGATGCCAAGTTTACCAGTCATTTTTGGAGGGCATTGTTTGATAATTTTGGTACTAAGTTGAATTTTTCCAGTGCATTCCACCCACAGACTGATGGCCAGACAGAGATATACAACCAGTTGGCCTTTGATGTGCTGAAGTGTTATGTCCACGATCAGCAAGGTAAGTGGGAATCGTTTTTGCCTTTAGTTCAAGCTGTTTTGAATGACTCTTTTTCTTCAGCTATTGGCAGGACTCCATATGAGGCAGCGTTTGGAAGGCCTTTCTAGTCGTTGTTAACCAGGACTTCGTCTTCAGTACCGGAGGCGAACAGAGTGACGGAGTCTTACCAGGAGATCCTAGAGTCCGTTAAAGACAGGTTGGCTAAAGCGCAAGAGGCCTACACTCGACAGGCCAATAAAGACCGAAGGGACATGAAGTTTTCGGAAGGAGATTGGGTGTATCTTCGGATTATGAAGCAAAGATTAAAGCAGGTGGGCAAGCGATGCCCAAAGTTGTCTTTCAGGAGCTTCGGACCATTTCCCATCCGGAAAAAGATTAATGAGGTGTCTATGCAGTTAAAGCTACCTCCGAGTTGGACTATGCACGATGTATTTCATGTCAGTTGGTTAAAGCCATATGCAGGTCCACCCCCTTCAGAGGTCAAAGACGAAGCGGAACCAGACATCATTGATGAAGCAGAAGTAATGGTTCCAGAACAGATCCTTCTGCACCGTTTCAAGCATGGCTCAGGCCGAAGACTACGACAGTTTCTCACGAAGTTTCAGGACCGAGGAACTCATGAAGCGGTATGGCTCGACAAAGAATTTTTCGAAGACTATCCTGCATTATTGACGGATTATTTGGAGGCTATGCAGCTTCCGTCAAGTTAAGCAGAAGGGGATGTCACGTGCATCCCGCACTTGGATGCCACGTAGACATTTCTGTACAGAAGGTGCAGGACCTGGGATGGTGAACTGGTCCCATGTGAGCCCAGTCCGGGACGAGTCAGCCAGGGATCCATCTCAGTCGTCCGAGGTCAGGTGTGCATTGTCCTGCACATGCGTCCAAGGTCAGGTGTGCACTGTTCTGCACATGAAGCAGTGCCAGTCCGCGCTGTGAGTCTCCCTCTGGAATGATGTCAGATGTTCTGTATATCTGGTTTGCAACTGGATGCCAGGCCTCTGTAGGCATGTAGGTTTGCATGTAGAGATGGGGCCAGCCCATAGGGCTACCCCAGTGTGAGGATTTGCACTTGCACTTGTAGAATGGGCATGGGGGAGGTGTAGAACCACCCCCAAGGGGCCAGGAGGGCCCACAGTGTGCCCACCAGCCATGGCTTGGGCTGGAAGGGCTGTCGGCCAGCCCTAGGGCTGCTGGACAGGCAGCCGACAGGGTTAGAAACCCTACCCAGCCAGTCGGCCAGGTGTGGGGGGCAGTCCCACACCCATGCGCATGGTGCCCAGCAGTCAGGATGCTGTCCCAGAATATATGCGCAGGTTGGACAGTATTTGGCATAGTGTGAAAGCATGGAATATAGTGTGAAAACACTTTATGGGAAAAGACACAGTCGTGGGACTTCATGAAGCAGGCCGACTGGATGCTATGAGAAGTATAAATACCCCAGCCCATAATCCATGATCTCATCTCATAATTCACCAAGTGCTCCAAGCAAACAAGGGCCAGGACAGCCAAGAACATTGCTAAAGCAAAGGGGTGAAGGATTGAAGGTCAAGGGCAGGTTTTCCAGCCAAGAAAAGGTCAAGTACTTTGTATTTGTTTTCAGATTTTACATCATTCTAATAAAGCAAATACACCATCCGTGGTGGGGGCCCTACAGAGGGTAATTGGGACCCAATACTGTGTCCTCCCCATCTCCCCCTTCTCTCTCTATTTTCTGCACATCGTCTTTCAGTTTGTGCGTTAATTCCGTCGCGAAAAGAGTGCTGATTTCTGAGTTTTGAAGTACCGATCCTTCTCTGAAGCTTCCGCGTATTACAAGATCATGAGAAGTCAGTCCTTTAGGTGCATATTAAAGCATAGGTACATGGGCCAGCCCATGGGGTGGCCATAAGGCATGTTAGATGCCATACTTGTATCATAGGCAGCCCATATCCCTAGTTGGCCAGAGCCCTAAGACAGGCTCAAAACCAATCCGCTAGCATGGGGAAGCAATCGGCTAGCAGCTAGATCGCGAAACAAAGTGATGGCACTGGTCTCCATCAACTCCCCGTACCGGAGTTCTGCTCACCACGTGCCTTCGCTACCCGCCCCTCTTATCCCGCTGCCCTCTGCCCTCCCTGACTGCCCCTGCTTCCTCTCCGCCTCTGCTACCCTTGCTTCTCTGTTGCCCTTGTTTCCTCATGCCTTTGCTGCGCCCCTCCTTCACACCCCCCCCCCCCAGATTCCCTCACCTCCACCTGCCTCTGTTGCCCCTGGCCGCATGCCCGGCCTCCTCTTCTTCCCCTTGTTGAAATAATACACCAAAATATCATGTGACTTTGGGGATACGGGCATCCGATCATTAGGTTTATAGCCAACTTGGTCTGAACACTCTAGGTGTAAACAACCTCTTAGTTGGAGTCAAAAGATAGGGTTTAATGCCTATTAAAGGGTATTGTACTTGGTGGTGCATTCATATCTCATTCTCATTCTCATTCATTCATAATACAATCACCTTGTGTTGTGCCCAACTTGCTCTCTCTTCTTCTTCTTCTTCCTCAACCATGGAGAGATTTCATCCTCCATAGCTTCATGGTTGAACCTGTGATTACCAACATGGCATGAGAGCCGTGCTTCTGAGTGATTCATGCTTAGTCTCTGCTCATCAACACATACCCTAATCTTGATTAGTGAGAAATTACCCATTTTTATCATTTCTCCTCTTCCTTGCAAAAACGCAGCTCTATCCCCTTTCATTGGAGTCTTGATTGCTCCTTAGATACTCAACCATTGATCAAACTATAACTTCAAGCCTCTCCATAGCTCTTAGGCACACTCGTCTCCAACGTCAATTTGAAGGAATCGCCATCGCCAACAGCAGTCCATTAAGACAAATCAGTGTTTTTTGAAGAAAACGTTCCAACGCACAAACGCAGCCAAATCAGCGCAATTAAACTTGGCCCCGGGGGTTTTCGTGGTGTGCGAATCCTCGTGTAGTGTTTGATTTTCAAAACAACACTTGATGCATCTTCTCCCTCGTACATAACTTGAGGATCCGACTATCTAGCCTACCTATACCAGGGATCTCCAAGTGATGTAGAAAGACTCTCATCCTATCAATCAAGTGTACACTACCAGTGTACCTTGCCAAATTTTTTAGGTCTCTCAGCAACCCCGTATGGAATACTGAGTGGACACAAAAGTTGTGAAGTATTGCGGGCATTTGGGATCTTCATTGAGCAGGATTTCTTTTCTTTTTTTAGCATTTGGATTTTTTTTCTCATGGTTGGCGGGGGGGGGGGGGGTGGGGGGGGAGAATAAAAATTAAAAAATTAAAAAGTTAAAGAAAATCGTACCATACGGTACGAATAGGTTCATACCGGTACGAGAAACAACGTTGCTCTCATGCTCCCCCCTCCTACACCTTCCCCCCTCTTTGCTTTCCCGCTCCATGCCCGCCGCCGCCGCTCCTAATCCCTCCCGACACCAACAGTCTAGCTCGACTCGCTATTTGATTCACCAATTCTATAATCCTGTGAAGATGACGATTGCAGCATCACCTCTGGCTGCCTTTCCTCCAGAGTCCCCTATTCTTCTTCTTCTTCTCTGTATCTCTCTCCCCATGGAGCTAGTATAGTGGACTACTTGATGGGATCGCTCTCCTTGATACCGCTCATTTCAAATTTCACTCTCACCCCGCCCCATTGGTGTTGTCATGTGCAAGACATGTGCATGCTCATTCCAAGCGCTAAAATCTCTGATAGGCAGCAAGAAAAGAGACAGGTTTTGGGCATGAGCCATGCGCTTTGGTGTGCAAGAGATCCCCGGATTGGAACAAGATCCTGCCAGCTACATCTACAAAACTGGCTGACGTGATATTCAGGTCGGGTTCAGGATGATGTTGGCCAACAACAGGTCGGCCAGGTGTCATGCACCAAGAAGCGCTATAAAAGGGGCTATACTCATTGTTTAGAGGCATTCCCTCCTCTAGGGAGTTGGATCAATAGATTAGGACTCTATGAGTCAAGACCTCCTTTTGGTGAGGCAGCCTATGGCTGCAAGACTTGTACACCTTTTTGTACATTATGAATATACTGAATACTCAGCTCTCTCTCTCTCTCTCTCTCTCTCTCTCTCTCTCTCTCTATCTTCTATATGCATTTTGCATCAAGCATGTTCCAGGATGGTGTTTAGGGCTGAAAGACTCCCACAGCTTCCGCATGTTACATTGGTATCAGCGCATCAAGCTTAGCAAAGCTAAACACTGATTCAATCCTAGATGAAGGTGCACAGGTACAGGAACGTGCACAGGTACGAGCCCCAAGGAAAGGAACACAAGACATGGAAGAAGTTCCTAGGAGGTTGGTTGGTGGTGTTCCATAACATCCAAGGGGAATGGCAGTCTTGTGAGTTGGGTGCCACTTGTGGCACACCAGGAAAGGCTTTCAAGCAACGGTTCCAAGAGAGGATGATCCTCCAAGGGGTGGAGTGAGAGTGCCAGACTCAATACGAAGACCAAAGAAAGTGTTCAGGAACAAGGCATGGATTCCAACTTCTGTTCTTGGATGACTGTTATTATCCTGTTGTCTATTCACGGAGTCCCAACCCGTCATCCTTACCTTCGTGGCAACCTTTTTCACTAAAAACCATGCCCGATCTCCAAATCCAAACTCTGATGAAGATCTATGCATCTGTTCCATCATGTCTCCTTTCCTTCCATCACCAAGTTTAGCAGAGGGGGATGTCATGTGCAAGACATGTGCATGCTCATTCTAGGAGCTAATCTCTGATAGGCAGCAGGAAAAGACACAGGTTTTGGGTATGAGCCAGGCGCTTTGGTGTGCAGGAGATCCTCGGAATGGAACAAGAGCCTATCGGCTGCAACTACAAAGTTGGCCGACATGATAATCGGGTTGGGTTCAAGATGATGCTAGCGGATAGTAGGTAAGCCGAGTGTCATGCACCAAGAAGAACTATAAAAGGGGCTATGCTCATTGTTTAGAGGCACACTCCTCTAGGGACTCTTATGAGTCAAGACCTCCTTTTGATGAGGCAGCCTATGGCTGCAAGACTTGTACACCTTTTTGTACATTATGAATATACTAAATACTCAGCTATCTCTCTCTCTCTCTTCTCTATCTTCTGTATGTGTTTTGCATCAAGCATGTTCCAAGATGGTGTTTAGGGTTGAAAGAAGACTCCCAGAGCTTCCGCATGTGACAAGTGTGGCAGCTGATCATGCCTACCTAGCCTTCTCCCTCGCATGCCAATACACCACTCATCCACCTACCTTACCACGCCATCACCACCCGAGATACCACTTCACCAAGGAGACCTCCTCGGTCTACTATGATCACATCTTCAGCATCATCTCCGACCTCCACCCACATGTCCGACTTGATGAGCTTGCCACAGCTCGCAACCTCCCTTCACACATCCGCCACAGCCTCTTTTCCACACAATATGGGACTGTTCCAGAGAACAGTTGGTATGATAAGGAATGCCGAAAGACCCGTGCCCGCCGCCAATGGGAGATTGCTCTGGGCTCCACCATTCACCAGTAGGCACAAGTGATCTTCCGGCACCTCACGTGGAGGAAGAAGCGTGCCTATCTAGCCACACTTGAGCAAAAGCTATAAACTGTTTTTGGGATGGGACTGCAAGGAGCCCTGGAGGCTCTTCCAAGATCATCGCACACTGACTCTGATTACCACACTCCACACTTGGCATACCTATGCCTCCTCCCTTTACCACGTCCCCGGACAGCCACCTCTCCCTCACCCACTTGAGCCTCCCCCCCCCCCCCCCCCCCCCACATTCCTCCTCCTTCCACTTGGCCATTGACAGGATGCAAAATGGGAGAGCACAGGATCATGATGGGCTGCTTGCCGAGCATTTCTCCCATGCCAGGGATGTGTTGGCTCCACTTTTGGTTCATATGTTTAACAAGGCAATATGCGAGGGTTTCCCGACAACTGGTCCTCGAATACCATTGTGCCCATTTGAAGGCAGGTGACCCCATGGACCCAAGCAACTACAGGACTATTATGATTGGTCACACTGGCCAAGATTTATGGATCAATCTTGGAGCATGAGCTCAGCATATGGGCCGAGGAGCAAAAACTCAAAGCACTAGGGCAAGCACGTTTTCGGACAATAGATCACATTTTCACATTACGGGGCATCATTGAGGAGGGGGGAGCTCATGGGCGTCACATATATTGTTGCAAGGCTTTTGACACCGGCCAGATTGACGAGGAGAGTCGGAGAGACTGCAGGATATGGGAGTACCAGCAGATATGCTTTGGGGGATCCTCACACTGTACGAGTCTGTCACTGGCAGAGTATGGGCCCCGGGAGGTGACTCAGATGTCTTACACAGCACTATCGGAGTGAAACAGGACCGCCCCCTGTCTCCTACTCTCTTTGGGCTATACATTGATGACATATCTAACTACATAGATAGAGGACCAGGCGCACAGTTGGCAGGAGTCTTGATACCTATCTTATTGTATGCAGATGACATTGTCCCCTGATTCACCAGAGGGGCTGTAAAGGCACTTGGATGCACTACGCGCTTTTTGTGACGATCGGGACCTCACAGTGAACCTTGGAAAGACCAAGGTTATGATCTTTAACACATCCTCACAATGGATAGGCAGATCCGCACCTCAGTTTACATATAGTGGGCAGTTTGTGGCCTCTTATGTATATCTTGGGATCATTTTTGCTGGGCCTCAGTTCTTTATGCAGAAGGCAGCCAGAACCAGATTGATGCGAGAGTATGCAGCTATGGGCTCACTTGAGAGGCATTTCTCACAGATACAGTTTCACGAGCCGAGGACAAAGCTCTCACTGTTTGACACATTAGTCACACCTGCATTATTGTATGGAGCTCCCATTTTACCACATACATCTCTAGATCTCAACCATTGCCGCCATTCAGGTTCCAACAGTCCCATGAACCCCACAGACTCCACCAGATCCGTGGTGGGAGCTCATGAACAGCATAGCAACCCTCTATAGTCACACTGCAGTGAGACTAGGGGGGGCATGGTCACTCCTCCAATTCATCAGGGCAGACATCATCCACTCCTTCAGGGACACGAGGATCGTGTCTCTGAAGGCGTGGAGACCATCCGCTTCATCAGGGCAGACAGCATCCACGCCTTCACAAGGACCACCTACAGGGTGATTCAGCAACAACGTGCAGCCTTCCTACGCACTTGGAAACTGGGTCCTTTTTCACCCGGGCAACAGTAGTATGTTATGGCATTACACACCCCTAGTGTGGCTCTCTCCCCCTCCCCCATGGACATAGTCTCCCTCCAAGAGCAGCCATCCATGAAAAGAGCACACACACCCCCCCACCCGCCCCCGCCCACCACAAACATCTTAGTGTCTACCTCTTCAGAAGGTTGTAAATTTCTTCCCGGCTTTCTTTGAGGAAAAACAGAAGTGGGAAATACAAAGCTTTTCCCCAACCGTTCACTTCAAATTTTGCAGAAAATAATAGCATCACAAACTAACTAGCCACATCGAAACTGATGCAAAAATAATAATAATAAAAGGAGAAAAGAATATAAGAGCATACCTTACTGTCCCAAGCATGCCATTACAAATGCCAAGAAGGAATCGTGATGTCAGTGCCATCCAAAAGTTGGTGCTGAAGCCAAAAAGCGTGTTGAGTACAACTCTGGAATGACAAAAAGAAAGAGAGAGAAAATGAACTAAATCAATGCATTATCGTTATCGTTACAGGATACAAGAAGCCAGCTGCAATGGTTACAAAGCATTCTTTCATCATCATAGATGCATAGATCCTTTCAAGCAATTTGCTTATAGATATAAAGATTCACCATTTACATTGATGCAGTACCAATCAGGATGACAGGCTTACGGCCATATCTATCAGCCACCATACCCCAAGGTGTTGAGGTCATAAAGCGCCCTAGCATCATTGCTGACCCTGCATACACAACCATCAACTCGGCACGTCAAATTTTATCTTTTTTTTCAAGAAAACTCAGGATTTTATTCTCTGGCCCAGATACAGAATATGGAGTCTACACGCATGACTACTTATGCCAATACATCTAAGAAAGTGAAATCAAAAGTGAGTCAGCAATAACAAAGAAAAAGGTGCAATTGAGGAGAGGACATTTGGATGCAAACTGGCAACGCTTCAAGTGACAAGGGGGAGAAATCCTTGAATCAGCACAAGGGAAGCAGGAGCAGCCATTGAAGGGCGGGTGGATAGCTGTAACAGTGGAACCCCACTCAACAATTAGAGACACATCCCAGAGAAGGATTTAGAACCATCTTGTTACATCAGCGAGCAAAAGCCATGCACGCGTCATGAAGCTTGAAAGGGCTATTCTTACCTTGCCAAAGGTCAAGTGTCCAGGTGAGGATGACCTTACACCCCTCCAATTGGTCAGCCTTTGGAAGAGACAACATCATAGAAGCTCTCCGTAAGATTTGAAATACACGAGATACATTCTATTCTCTCAGATGATCTTATTTCTTTCATCCCCAAGGAGAGAATAGGCCTTCGATCTTATCACCCAATGGGAACCCATAACCTTGCTTGAACTGCCTACAAAGTCCTTGCCAAGGCAGTCATCTTGAGGCTCCAACTACCTCTTGCTAGATCTTATACATGAGGCTCCAATTAGTTTTATGCAGGGCAGGGGTATTTTGTTAACAATGTCTTCTCTTTGTGTGGAATGGACTAAGAACGCAATCAGCAATGCCTATTCTACTGCTAGATTTTGAGAAAGTGAAAAGGCAGCTGATCGGGTAGATTGAAAATCCTTGGAAGAAGGCGGTCTCTTGCATTTTGGATTATGTAAGGGGTGAATCAACGAGGTCTCTTAATTATACCAACCACATAACTCACATCTAGGTCCTTTTGCTTCACCTCCAATGAGGGGATCGATTGGCCAATCAATGACATGCCAGAGCTTGATACAGCAATGAGCAACAAAAGCAAGAGCTTTCACATTTCTATGACAAAGAGACAAGGCTAAGGCCATGTGCTACTGCTCGAGAGTAGCTGATGTCGGCATTCTCGATCTCCTCCTCCTTGCCAGGAGATCAAGATGTTCCAGATATGGACATTAGATGGGCTGCAAGGAGCCAGCTCTCATGATGAAGAAGAGTGTCTATGCCAGAACTAGCCTTGCTTTTTATAGATTTCATGGGCTATGTGAGACAGAAATCCTCTTTATCATCTGCATTGGTAACTTTTTCTACAAGTCTCCTTAACTTTATCTTTACAAGATAAAGTTATCTTTACAAGATAAAGTTTTCTTTCAAAAAGATTAGAAGACTGCAAGAGTTACTAATCTTGGATTGTAAGAAGGCTAGATAAAGACCCTTTCTCTACCTAGAGATGGCATCAAGTCCTATTTGTACTACTAACTTATGATTCATTAATACAACCCAGGTGGCTCCCAGTTGGGTGGGTGCGTTCATTTCTCTGTTCCTCTTACCTTCTATGTATATACTGTACAGGCACAGGTCCCTACTCTCTTGAACTGAGGTGTTGTAAGGTGAGTACAGGTACAGCCAGTAGGAAACATTTACAAATGTAGGTATTCTTGACAAAGTGAAGAGAGAAGGAACATCACACATGTAAAGAGAAGAGGTGCTATACACACACAAAAAGAAAATACTCGGTGTTATAAATCTTCAACAAGACACTAGAAATTTAGAAGCCCAATGTACAACCCAGCCCTTCTCTTGTGATAAGAATCTCAAGAAGTTCTACCACCATAACATAGGGTGCTTTTTTTATAGCAATACCTTTTGCTTTGCAATAAACATCTGACTACAAATTTCTGACTTTGTTTTATACAATTGTCGTCTAAAGATTTCCAAGATACTTAAGTGCACTGTATCTACAAACATTTTAGGGATGTGTGAAGGAAAAAGGTAAACCAGGGACACCAATCCTTTCAAAGTATGGAAAACTTGATCAATTTTCACACCTATGTAGCCTGCATATGTAGCAATTTTTGTGTCTGACTTTGCAACTCCAAAGTCTCGGACCTGCAATTAAGGCATATATGAGATTCCTACAGAGAATAGTTTGGTATGAAAAGTAATGACACTGATATTTCTGTTTCATATGTGAACCTCTCAGAAACAATTAATAGCCTATAACTCATCATGAACCAATAAAAGAAAAAATGGTGTCGTAAATGCATGGATACCAAGGGAACTTGCCAAATGAGGGAACAGGCTTACCATGAAGTATATAAATGGGAAAAGTGAAGCAATTGGTAGGGCTGTAAACAATCAATTCAGGAAGAAACACTCAGAAACGTGTGGTAGTTGAACCTTGGACACAAAAAATAAAGCTGAAGACTAAAAACAAAGAAACCTTATCATGCAAAGAATCCCAAAATGAGACAAGTGGCCTCACACTTGACATCACAGCTCTCCACTTGTCATTATACTTTTACTTGCCATTCTAGCTCATGAGAACCCCAAATCTATAAATTGGAGTCCTCTCTCTTCATTTGAGTAGGCTATATTGCTGCACACTAGCCTCGATCATGTTGGCAAGTCTTCTCTATTCTTGGTGGTTCTCTACTCCAAGGTTATGGCTCTCTACCACCGCTGTAGGATACTGCAATGCCAGCTGCTTTCTCTCTCTCTCTCTCTCTCTCTCTCTCTCTCTCTCTCAGGCTATCCATGAAGTATACCGACTATTGGGGACTGTTTTGAAGGCTTCCATCGCAAAGAATACTGAAGGCAAGTGTATTTAATCATTGTATTGTGATTTTCAAGCATTGGGCATTTGTTTTCTTAATTGGTTATATAGGGAAAGCCATTGGACACTTGCTATTGCAATTGCACATGAAATTGAGCCATTGGGCATTTACTATTGCTATGGGGTATTGTATCTTAGTCATATTGGCTTATGGACAGTTTTATGGACCTATGATTCAGCCATATGGGCTAATGGACAGCTTTATGGGCTTATGATTCAGCTGTATGTGTTTATGGACAGCTATGTAGGCTATTCGATAAGTTATGTTGGTCGGTATCCACACAGAATATACATATTCTTGGCATTTTCATGGGGCTTTTTGATGACAGCCTGTGTATATGAATTATTCATGGTTGTATGTGGATAAATGTAGAGTGTGTGCTCCCCAAAGCTTGGACATGATATTTTTCTCCTTTGGTAATAAAATACTTCAAGGTGGGGGGTCGGCACATTTCGGCCTCTTTGTGGTGTCAGATGTGCACATCTCTCTTTTACAATTTTGTGGAATTAAGTGGCATATGTTTAAGATTGTTGCCACTTTAAGCATTTGATTGCAATAATGGTGAAACCCCTTCCACCACCCACTCCAAGTTACAGAAGGCCTTGCTCCAGAAAGCCCAGGAGAAGATTGGGTGCAGTAGGCGAGTTACCACCTTGCTGGAGTTCCAAGAGCTAGCAACCAAATTCCTGCAAAGAAAGCCAGAAACACCAAAAACTAACTAGTGCAATTTTCAAGGCCTTTTAATGGGGGGGGAGGGGGGGCGGGGGGGGGGGGGGGGGGGGGGGCTGATTAACTACTAATTGAGATGCCACAAATAAACTTGGAGCTTGGAGGAGTGCAATGCCCTAAGAGTGCCTTGCAATAACAATACTAAAGAAATTGCAATAATTATTATTATTATTTATTATTTTTTAAAGACAAGCTCTTACAATTGCAGAGGACCGAGAGGGCAACGAAGGAAAGCTCTTTTTTGGGGGGAATGCCTTTAGCAGCAGCCTTGCGGAGCTCCAGGAGGCAGCCAGGGCAGTCGTGGTGCAGGGATGGAGGCAGGAGAAGGGGGGTCTGGACATGGCGCTGGTCATCCGCACAGCACTCCCCCATCCTCTCTCTCGCAAACGTTTTTGTTTTGCTCTGTGTGTGTGTGTGTGTGTGTGTGGTCTGCCTAGTGAAGCGGGGCGATAAAGTTCACTAACAGTTCGCACGTAGCATACTGCATGAGTTTTAAGAAAGACGGAATCGTAGTACTACAGGCTGGCTTTTTGTATATTCGCTTTTGCTTTTGAAAATACTCTACAAAAGAACATGTTCCCTCCATGATCCATCTCTCTCCCTCTTTCTCTCTCTCTCTCTTATAAAGGCATGATCGGTGCACCCAAATTCAAATCTCACCCGTTGGTCATATGTGCCCTCATGTTGCATTCTATCGACATTAATACCTCTCTCTCTCTCACTCCTAGGCTACACACACTCACATGTAAATATATACACATGCTCTCTCTCTCACACACACACACACACATACACACATGTAAATATATAGTATATACAATATTATGTTTTAGATACATATACATATACATAAACACACATAGACATAATTTTAATTAATTTTGATTAAATTTTAATGTGTGGAGATGGGTGGTAAGGTGTGCTCACTCATGTATGTATATATACATATACATACATACATACATTTACACACACATATATATACATATATATGTGTGTGTGTGTGTGTGTGTGTGTGTGTGTGCATATATATGTATGTATATGTAAAGTGTTACTTTTATCATTATTGATTTCTATTCATAATGGTATACATAAAAGAATATTTTTTTATTATAAAAGTGTTACTTTTATCATTATTGATTTTTATGCATAAAGGTATGCATAAAAGAATATTTTTATTATTATAAAAGTGTTACTTTTAGCATTATTGATTTCTATGCATAAAGGTATGCATAAATGAATATTTTTTTATTATAAAAGTGTTACTTTTATCATTATTGATTCTATGCATAAAAGATATATTTTTTATATTAAAAGTGTGATTTTCATCATAAATGATTTTATGCATAAACCTATGCATAAAAGATATTTTTTTATATTAAAAGTGTGATTTTCATCATAAATGATTTTTATGCATAAACCTATGCATAAAAGATATTTTTTTTATTAAAAGTGTGATTTTCATCATAAATGATTTTATGCATAAAAGATATATTTTTTATATTAAAAGTGTGATTTTTCATCATAAATGATTTTATGCATAAACCTATGCATAAAAGATATTTTTTTATATTAAAAGTGTGATTTTCATCATAAATAATTTTTATGCATAAACATATGCAGAAAAGATATTTTTTTATATTAAAAGTGTGATTTTTATCATAAATGATTTTATGCATAAACCTATGCATAAAAGATATTTTTTTATATTAAAAGTGTGATTTTCATCATAAATGATTTTTATGCATAAATGAAATTCTTTCATGATAAAAGAGTGATTTTCAACATAAATGATTTTTATGATGATAAAAGTGTGACTTTCATTAGAATTGGATTTTATGCATAGTAAGATGCATATAGAATCTTTATAATTAAATAAGAGTTCTCCTTAGTCCTCTGTTTAATTTCCACAAAAATTGGAAAAATGAATAAGTAGATAATCTGTGAGAAGAAATGCTACCGTTTCATACTCACTAAGATCGTAATCAGAAAATTCAATTAAACTATCGAAGTCGGAGATCGAGATAAATGATTATTTTATTCCTCCTAAGAAATTCATGTTTTAGAAATCTGTAATATTCGTCGAACAAAATTTAGAAAAAGAGAAATTGAAATAGTACCTTTCGAGAAAGATAGTTTAGGAAGAACCTTTCCAGACCCAAACTCTGATTCAGACTATTGACCAAGACCTAATTCCTTCGTCAATTTCAATCAATGAGACGATGTGCCCAGTTCTGGAAAAATGTACTCAAATCCCCCACCGAATCTGAAACTAAGTTAAGACTTTTGATTTGAGGATCAAGTTAAAAGAATTCGAGAAATTCCGTTGGAATTTCTCAAATCCCCCACCCAATCTGAAACTAAGTTAAGACTTTTGATTTGAGGATCAATGACGATGTGCCCAGTTCTGGAAAAATGTACTCAAATCTCCCATCGAATTTGAAACTAAGTTAAGACTTTTGATCTGAGGATCAAGTTAACAGAATTCGAGAAATTCTGTTAGAATTCAGACGTGGATCTAGAAGTATTGGGATATGGATTTAAGATTTATTCATGGTATTCAAACAAAATCAAAACTGTAAACTTGCATAGAAACCCTGTTTTCTTAAAAGACTGTCTTACGCGAGAATGCTGGAGGGAGCATTTGGCATATATGTTTATCTAAGGGAAGTTCGGTTGTAACAGCTGGCGGGGAGTGTTCGAGGGACAGCTCACGCGGCAAAAACCTGCCCAGGTCTTGACCAGCCTGGGTATGGTGAAAAATGGTGTGCTTCCGGTACGATGGGCAAGGGCCGACGAAGCAGTCCCTGAGTGAAGTACCAGGACACCTAAGGAGGATCCGGGAGGGTTCTGACCAGGCGATGCACGGGCTCGCGGTGCTTAGGACACCCATTCGTATGTCGAGGAAGATATATATATGTATGTTGATGAAATGATTATTGTAATCTGTTATTGGATCTCGTTGCTGACCAGCTGGTCTCAATGGAGAGTCCAGACTGGTACTGTTTTTGTGAAACAAAGGATTGAATGGAAATTTTGAGTTATGAAATCCGTGATCATATCTGTTTCGTCAATGGATTATTTTTATATTAAAGTTTTAAAGAGGAGTGTGTGCGTACCTGTTTTCTAAAGCTAAAGTTAAGAAAAGCATTTCAATTATGGGTGGGTGAGTACTTGTTTAGATCTACCGATTCTAGTGGCAGGGTGGTGGCTAACCCATGGGCCGGATGGGGTTAGGCTGGAATCAGTGGAGCTTTAATAATCAAACTAAAAAAATCTTAGGTTTACGTTAGGATTCGAGTAGTTAGTTAATTCCCTGATAAAATTCTAAATTGAGTGAATCAACGGCTGTGCCTGATCTTGATTAGGAAAAAAGCGTTGAATTTACTCAGATGATCAAATTATATCTGGTTTATTCAGGTGAAGGATAGTGATCTCGTTAGAAAAAAAATCGTTAAGAAAAATTCAAAAAGGTGGAATTGTCCCCGCTTTCCGGGCATTGAAAATTTTCCCGGTTTCGGTTTTCGGAATGACTATGTTAAAACCCTAAGATCTCTCTAGATAATTGTTATGCATAAAACATGCATAAATCAGGCATAAACTCAACCACCCAACCACCCCCGAGCCCAAGGGATGCACACATGAATAATGAATGAAATACATCATACCTCTACCTTGATGTCCCATACCATCAAGAGGTATAACACAATCCAATAGCATATAGCTATAGTGTGAAATGGTAGGTGAGTAGATATGAACCTCTACAAAGAGAGTATAACATAGCCTTGGCCTCATGGAGCCCAAACCTCCAAGCCTCCAAGCTCCCTTGAGTGTGCCCCATGCCCCTATTATATAGGAGGGCCCTCAAGTGACTCTTGACTTT
Source organism: Cibotium barometz (assembly GCF_041138505.1). Taxonomy (NCBI): domain Eukaryota; kingdom Viridiplantae; phylum Streptophyta; class Polypodiopsida; order Cyatheales; family Cibotiaceae; genus Cibotium; species Cibotium barometz. The sequence goes on from NC_141085.1 coordinate 13,197,265, forward strand.
CCATTCCTCATGTGTGACCCTTGGATGCCTGACCCTAACCTTAAACCTTAAGGTTAGTCCTAACCCATGCTCCACTAGAGCTTGTTCCCATGCTCCCATGCTCACAAGCCTAATGTGGGTTAGCCTCCTAGTATATGCACACATAATGTGTATATAACATAGCACACATAGTGTACATATAACATACTTCCCCTCTCTCAAAACATTGCACTCTTGCAATGAAAAGAAGGAGAACTGCGCTGAACAATCTCAACCGACTCCCAAGTCGAATTCTCAATTTCCCTATCTTTCCACCTAATTTTAACCTCAAGGATTAGTCAACTACAAAGTTTCCTTTCCCTGAATTCAAGTACCATATCAGGTTCATGTGGAACATAGGATAATTCATCGACTTCAACGAGTTCTTGAGGAGTAACTGTGTCATCCTCACCTCCCAGTTTCCCTTTCAATCTATCGATATGAAAGACTGGATGAACTCTAACAATTGGAGATAGTTTTAGTTCATACGCAACCGTGCCAATCCGATATATAACTCGAAATGGACCACAATATCTAGGAGATAAATTCGAGCATTTTTCCATTGACAAAGTCTGAAAATCTTTAGGAACATTAAAATAAACCAACGCTCCTGGTTCAAAAGACCGAGATGAGCGTCTCCTATCAACATAAAACCGTGCCCTATCATGAGCACTCCTGATAGAATCCCGAGCTTCGGTCAGGATTTCCTACATATCACGCAAGAAATCCCTCGATGCATCAAGCTCGATGTCCTTAAGACCGACATCAATAGGTGCCCTGAGTTGATACCCATACATAAGTATGCACGGACTAAAACAATAGCCGTAAATTTAGAACTGTTATAGGCAAATTCCATCATTGGAAGATATTTTCCAATATGATAATTTTCTAGAGACATATGCACAAAGCATATACACTATAATCTGATTCATACACTCTGTTTGCCCATCAGACTACTGCGGATGATCAGAATAATTCACATTCAAAGTAAACTTCCTCGTTGTAAACCATTCGGAATAAAGTAGGAAAACATGGCATTATAACAGCAGAAACCAGGGATTCATCGGCGCCCCGACATATCCACATCTGCATATGGAATAATCAACGTCTCGAGTTATCCATATCAACATAGAGAATCATCAATGTCTCGATGAGTCACATATGTCCATCCGTAAACCTATCAGGTTGATTGTGTAAATCACCTAAAGTACGGAACTAGAGAAAGAAATGCCAATAAAGGAAGAATCCAAATTTCCTTATCCGAATACAACAAGATAAACTTGTTTGAACTCTAAAGAAAGAGATTTCAACAAGTGAAAATGCCGATGAGATTACCCTCATCAAAACATGTAGGCTATAGATAAAAGATATTTATCTAGAGAATGCCCACAGTATAACTTCTAGTGAATTTAGAAAATAAGATTGTCTTTGAATGTTGAGGTCAACATGCTAAGTGATGTAAGCAAAGCAACAATCTTGAGCCCAAATTATCCCATAAGATAATATATGTGAGGGATCGCTAGCGTCCCATACCACCATGATACCACCCATACATACCTTAACAATTTGAAACTCCCTAGTATGCCGTCTAGGAAAATATGAATAAATTCCCGTGTAAAAGGAATAAGATGGTCTTATCCAGACTTTCACATACTAAACCTGTCTCTATATACTTGAGAGACTACATCAAGGAATAACTCCTTCTGAGTACATCATTAGAAAAGAAATTGTATTATTGGCGCCTTTCTAATGATAACTACCCAAAACACAATAAAGTTAGGGTAGAAAAATAACTCACCTAGATATATAAATAACTAGGTATCCGAGTTGGAATATATACAAGAGTATAAGAAATATACTCCAAAATTACGTGCAAAAAACGAAGGCAAATGCTACCTTCAAAGCACATGTAAATATTCAAAAGATCAAAAGATCCTTATAAAACCATGGATAAAAGCATAGAAGCTCCTTCAATCCATAAATAGCATAGTTGATCATAAGAATCAATGCATACCATCTAATGGACATTAATCATGCCAAAAGAAGCATTAAAATTGGTGGCCAACTCATCAATCCGGAGTATATGAACATTGTGTTGTTCAAATAAAACTCCAAAGTAAGAAAGTGAAACACATGTGTGTAGCACTCTCAATAAGAAAACCCTAGACATAAGTGATCTAGGCAGAACCTGATGAGTCCATATAAAACTTAGAAAACATCCAATAAAAATCCACCAAAACAAACCGATCAACTAACCCATGATAGAGGCTTAAGAAATTAAGCACAAGCCACACTTAAATAAGTGCAAAATAAATTATCATGGAAAAGTGTCAAAGGTGAAACACACTTTGAACGTAAATTATAGCCATCAAAAGAAATTAAGGAACATGTCCAAAAAGAATGGCTAAAAAATGGTAAAAAATCATGAATACATCGTTTAGAATTAATCCAAACATAAATATCCATTAATACGAGGTATACTCATATTAATAATATACGAATAACCCGCATCTATCTAATGTCAGCACGAGAAAACGTACTTCACATTAAATAACCCTCGAAAATATTAAATTCTCGAGAAAAAGAATTATCATGATTTTTTTTCTAATTTTTCCAAATTTATAGGGCCTCAAAATATAATAATTTTGAATTCCACCAAACCTATCTCATGGCATTCCAAACCTATATTTTTCCAGAAAATTTTTAGCAATTAAATTTGCCAAAATACCATTGATATTTTAAAAATATCAATTTTTAGGATTTCTAAATATAATATCTAGAATATTCCTAATTTTTCCTGAGAATCCCATCGTTCACGAAATTTCCAATTCCGCCCGACAATTCTCAAATCCAATGAAAATTTTCAATTTTAATGGATTTTTCTAATTTTCTGGTTCAAAAAATATATTTTTAAAGGAATCTGAATGGTCATGGGCGCCCGAATGGACACACCACATGCCAAACACCAACCCCACATTTTTCCAAAATTTAAAATAACCTTTGTCTAATTTTTCACTAATTTTCAGGAATTTTTTGAAATTTTTAAATTACCCCGAACGCATTTAGAATACGAACGGTCAAAAAATTTCAGAATTCCAACGGTTTTCCCGGAATACGGAAAGCCAAAAGTTTTGGGAAAATGAAAAGACAAAAAAAAATCAGAATGTGAAAGGTCAAAGGTTTCCGGAATACGGAAGGTCAAAAGTTTTTCCGGAATTCGGAAAGCCAAAAGGTTTCGGGAAAACGGAAAGCCAAAGGTTTTTCGGAAGATGAAAAGCCAAAAATTTTCAATAAGAAATTTCCAAAGAATTTTCAGAGTTTTTTTACTTAAATCCAGTAATTTTCAGAAATTTCTAAGCTTTTTTTCTTGAAAAATATCAAAAAGCTTTTTTTTAATAAAAAAACTCATTTTTTTAAAAAAAATAAAAAAAATGGCTTTATTGGCTTATAGCCAATTTGATTTTTCTTAGGGGGGGGCGTTTTTTTCCGCCCGGCTGCAGCGCAGCCCCCCCCCTCCCGTCGTCGCCTGCGCCTGAGAGAGAGAGATGGAAAGAGTCACAACCATCTTCTCCCCTCTTTCCTCTCCTTCACCTCCTTTCCATTCTCTTTCTCCACCCTTCTCTCTGTTAATCAGAGATTAGCTTAATCTTTAATTAAGCTTTTTCAATTAAATCCTTAATCATAATTAGCATTAATTATGATTAATGTAAAAAAAAATTCATTTTTAAGAGAATTTTCACCCGGAAAAGAGAAAGAAAAATCAGATTTGAGAGGCGGAGAGGACCCCACGCACACGGGAGAGCAATTTATGCATCAACACGCTGTCCCCTACTGAATCTTAGTAGCAAATTGACAGAAACTTGATCGCATTCCCGCGGAAAAAACCCGCAAAAATGTATAAAAATACATTTTTAATCATAAAAATGCTCAAAAAATTCCTAAAAAATTAGAAAAAAATTTCTAAAAATTCTAGAAATTCAGGGAATCCATCCTACAAAAATATCCACCATAAACCATATGGCATTTTTGTAAATAAATCCATTAATGCTCAATTTTAACCATAAAAAATAGGGAAAAATAGCATTAACTCACGGTATTCCCCCGCAACGTCGATTCGTCCATTGAATTGAAGTACCACACGTTCCAATCACCATAACGATGATCCATGTGCATTTCATCAACACAAATCAACAAAAGATAACATTTTATTAGTAAATATTAAAATTTACTAAAAAAAATCAACAACAATTAAATAGAGATTGCTCTGATACCACTGTTAAAACCCTAAGATCTCTCTAGATAATTGTTATGCATAAAACATGCATAAATCAGGCATAAACTCAACCACCCAACCACCCCCGAGCCCAAGGGATGCACACATGAATAATGAATGAAATACATCATACCTCTACCTTGATGTCCCATACCATCAAGAGGTATAACACAATCCAATAGCATATAGCTATAGTGTGAAATGGTAGGTGAGTAGATATGAACCTCTACAAAGAGAGTATAACATAGCCTTGGCCTCATGGAGCCCAAACCTCCAAGCCTCCAAGCTCCCTTGAGTGTGCCCCATGCCCCTATTATATAGGAGGGCCCTCAAGTGACTCTTGACTTTCCATTCCTCATGTGTGACCCTTGGATGCCTGACCCTAACCTTAAACCTTAAGGTTAGTTCTAACCCATGCTCCACTAGAGCTTGTTCCCATGCTCCCATGCTCACAAGCCTAATGTGGGTTAGCCTCCTAGTATATGCACACATAATGTGTATATAACATAGCACACATAGTGTACATATAACAGACTACCAGCCTAGTCTGACATTCGAGGGCCCGAGTGAGAAACCTTGCCCCGCGCATGAGGGGACTGCTTCCTTCTTAGATACCGGGAGTCCGGCGCGCGGAGGGGGCAGAGGGATCTCACAGTTGGTATCAGAGCGAAGTTGAAAGCTAATAAGAATAAACAAATTCTTATCAGAAATTGATAATAAAAACTCAGAAAAAACATTTTTCATAATGTATTTTCATTCCGTAAGCTTCTTTAATGAATAATTTTTAATCAAAGAAATTATTTTTATACATGGAAATTTCCTATTTATTTGGTATTCCCTCCCGACCTCACCCAGTCTCAAGATATGACCGCATTCGCCTTCGAGCATCTCATTTCTTCCGCTTCAACTCGGACAAGCCGAGTAAGACTCGCACGCCATTTCGAGGATTTATATTTTTCTAACCCAGTGGAGAGGCTACAGCATAAGTGGTTTGCAGGGCAGTATGTCCATGCCTCTTGCGACCACCGTGCAATGCTGTGGTAGAACCTCTCATTGGCTATGATTCTGTTAAAGCTGAAAATGGTGCGTGGCGTCATTCTATATCATTCGACACCTCGGAATTTCATACTTTCATGTCAAGTCTATAGACTTTCATGTCAAGTCTATAGACTCCTTAGTTGTTTTATTCCTAAGGAGAAAATAATATCTCGTTAGAAAGAAAAAAAATCGTTAAGAAAAATTCAAAAAGGTGGAATCGTCCCCCCGCTTTCCGGGCATGGAAAATTTTCCCGGTTTCGGTTTTCGGAATGACCACCAGCCTAGTCTTGTGCCCAGACATTTGAGGGCGAGGCCCCGAGTGAGAAACCCTGCCTCGCGCATGAGGGGGCTGCTTCCGCTGTCAGCTACTGGGAGTCCGGCGCACGGAGGGGGTAGAGGGATCTCACAACTTCTGCTATTGTAACTACTCTGGTTGCTGCAGATTGGGGCGGAACTCTTTCTCTTTGGTTACCCCAGTTCTAGGAGGGAGTTCTGAGACTACTATGAACGGAGGCAGATGGTTGAGCTGGAGTCCTCCTGGGATTGCCCTGATTTGGGCGAGACGGTTGACTAATACTACGAAGGGGTTGGTATTTGCACTCTAGGTCCTTGACTTCCCTGTCCTCTTGACATGGCAGGAGTTGGGCAGTCTTTAAGCTGGTGATCGAAACCCTGACACCCAAAACACCTGCTCTCACTTCTAAGCTCATCCCTCTAAATCCTTAAAAGAGGTGGGGCTCCTGACAAAGTGTTCTGAGGGAAGGGTCTTCCTTCACTTCTGAATCTCCCAGTATCTTGATTCTAATTAGGGCTTTGCTGCCTCTTTTGGGGTGGAAAGTTTGAAGCACTTCCCGGGATTTGGAACCTTTTAAAGTTTGAGGGTGCAGGCTTTGGCGGGACCTTAACAACAAATGCTTTAGCAAAGTCCTTTGCCATTCTGAAAGCTTCTGCCATTGAGACTAGTTTGGCATTTTTCACTAAAGTGTCCAATGGCTCGTTCATCCCTCGAATGAATCTGGCCACAGTCGCTCTTCATCCAAAAGTGGAGAATATTTGAGGAGAAGGGCAATTGCCTGATGGTATTCTTCAATCGTTTGGCTATCCTGCTTCAGTTCCAAGAACTCATTCATTTTGGTTTCCAGGAAGCCCGGAGAACAGAACCTCTTCCTAAGGTAAGCCTTAAGATCTGACCAGGTCTGGGTAATTCGGTCGAGACGATTTGCCTTGCAATGGTTCCTCCATGCAACCCTGGCCATTTCCACAATTTTCAATCTGGCGAGAGCCATCTTGCTCCTATCGTTATAACCGGTTACATCAAAATACTCTTCCATTGCCTTGATCCATTTTTCCACTACTTCTCCTAACTGTTCCCCTTCACCCTTGAAGGGACCAGGTTGGGATCGGTACAGAGCTTTATGAATGTCCGGATCTAACTCTTCATCATCGGTAAGAGGATCCAGCTGCTACCACGGCCCGTGCGCCTCATGATTCTGACAAAACGACATTTTTGTCAACAGATTTATGACTTTAATTTTTTAGATTTATTTCTCAAACAAATAAATATTCCATCATAATTCTTGAAAACAAGATTACTTTGATAATTTTATTAACCAATATTCACAACCACGAAACAATTTGAAATCTTTTGCAAAACATCATTTATTATCAAAAGTTTTTGATATATACATAGAGCGTCTCGGCTCCAAAAGTCACCGCCTCAATCGCGTACTCATAAAAAGGCGATACTGCGATGGAGACATGCTATGATATACACGATGATTCATCACTGATAATGGTGCTGCAATTCTGCTCCTAGGAATAAAGCACCTAAGAAGTCTAAAAATACGACAAGAATTTCTAAAATTTCGGGGTGAGTGACTATAGAGTTGTACATAATGAATAACTCCTAGCCTTATCAAGATCATGGCTAGCGAGATATTTTGCCTGAGTCTCTGTCATTGATTGGTATTGATGCGAATACTTTGCCCTCCAGAGAACCACATATGCTGACGTCGCTCTACTGGATCAGGAAAGTATAGATCCTCAAAGTGACGAGCGAGTCTCACTCTGCTTACTCGGGTTGTAGCGGAGTTGATGAGATCATATCTTGACTCTGGGAGAGTCCAGGAATGCTAGACAGATTTGGGGTATTCATCTAAAAATCCAGTTCAATTTATGAGTTTTCAATTTATGAAGTTCATTTCAAACATAATCTTAACAATTGAAAACATTATTTCCCAGATTTACTTTAAAATTTTAGGCAATTTCTACTGTTGTTTTGTAAGTTTACAACAGTGCTCTGATACCAGCTGTGAGATCCCTTTGACCCCTCCGCGCGCACCGGATTCTCGGTTGCTAACAGTAGAAGTAGCTTCCTCTTGCGCGGGCACGGTTTCCCACTCGGGGCCTCGCCCTCGAATGTCCGGACACGAGACTAATCTGGTGGTCATTCCGAAACCGAAACCAAGAAAATTTTCCTTGCCCGAAAAACGGGGACGATTCCACCTTTTTTATTTTCTTAAAGAATTTTCTAACGGATTCAAGAGATTAAACTATCCTTCATGTGATTAAACCAGATAGAAAGAAAACTATCACTGACTTAATTTGAAGAAACTAACGCTTTTTCCTAACCGAAATCAGGCACAGCCGTTGATTAATCATCTGAGGAAATCAATGCTTTTTTCCTAACCGAAATCAGGCACAGCCGTCGTTGATCTACTCATTTGAGAAATTCTTTAGGGTTTTATTTAACTACTCGCATTCTAAGCGTATTCCTATTATTTCAATTTAAATTATCAAAACTCCATTGATTCCAGCCTATCCGGCCCATGGGTTAGACACCACCCAACCACTGGAATCGGTAGAACCAGACAATTACTCACCCACCCATAATTGAATGTCTTTCTTAACTTTTGCTTTCGAATACAGATACGCACACACTCCTCTTTAAAACTTTAACATATAAAATAATCCATTGACAAACAGATATCATAACTCAAAATTTTCATCCAGTCCCTTGTTTCTCAAAAAACAGTATCACTCTGGACTCTCCATTGAGACCCACTGGTCAGCAACAATGAGATCCAGTAACAGATTACAATAATCATTTCGTCCATCATACATATCTTCCATGACATACGCATGGGTGTCCTAGGCATCACGAGCCCGTGCATCACCTGGTCAAAACCCTCCATGATCCTCCTTAGGTGTCCTGGCATCGTACCGGAAGCACACCATTTTCAACCATACCGAGGTTGGTCAAGACCTGGGCAGGCTTTGCCGTGTGAGCCATCCCTTTGAACACTCCCCGCCAGCTGTTGCAACCAAACTTCCCTTAGAAAAACATATACCAAATGCTCCCTCCACCATTCTGGCGTAAGACAGTCCTTTAAGAAAACAAGGTTTCTATGCAAGTTCTCAGTTTGATTTTCTTTTGAATACAATGTTTCTTGAATCAGTATCCCCAAAACTTCTTGATCGGCATTCTGAATTTCATACCAGAATTCCTCGAATTCTATAACCTTGATCCACAGATCAATTCGAAGGGTCTCAAACTTAGCTTCAGATTTGGTGGGAGTTTTGAGTGTACTTTTCTAAACTGGTCACATCTTCTTTCCTTGAAATTGACGAAAGAGTTTGGTCTTGGTCATAGTCTGATTCAAGGTTCGATTTGGATAAGATTTTTGCTAAACTATCTTTCTCGAAAAGGTTTGATAATTTAGTTACTATTTTACCGAATTTCTTTCTTTGAATATACACTTAACTGATTTCTAAATTAGTTACGAATTCTAATGAGGAATAAATTAATCATTTATATGAATATTTCGATCTCAATAGATTTCGTGAATTTTCTTTTTACAAACCGTGTGAATATAAGACGATAGAAATTTCTCTCTTAGAGTATTTAATTATTCATTTATCAAATACTCATAGACTTTAAACATAGAATTCAAGAGGATTCTAATTTTGATATTAAATTTCTTTATACATCTATTTATGCATAAAAATCTGTTGCCATATATATAGGCAGTGATGTGTGTGAACACGCTTAGGACCGCCAGGACACTTTTTCCCTCTTTAGGAGGTTTTTTCTCCCGGCTTGTATATACGCCCATCATTCTAGGCTAACTTATCTTTTGTACATTGACACAATCTAATGCTTTTGTGTTGTGTGCATTCTTGCTCCTTCTTCTCCAAGCTTTGTGTGCTTTCCTGCAACCCTAATTCCAACAATTGGTATCAGAGCAGGCATCGGCTCCCAAGGCTACGCCGCCAGTACCCTCCGACTCACGTTCTCCGATTGAGGTGAGCTTTCACGAGAGCTTCCAGGTCCCTATACTCTGAGGTCGTTTCGGGCTCCGTTTTTGCATTTCAAGTTCTGCACAGGTGTTTTCGTCATTTTTTGCAGAAATTTTGACAGTGCAGTTTTTTGCAAAACAGGCATACGTACTCTATTGTGGACCGTGCTACATAGCACGAGTTGTTTTTTGTTTAGTCTTTGCTTCATTACAGGTAGCTTTTGCATCAATTTCAGTCAGTGGCCATGGCTGATAACAACAATGATGTATTTCGCATGTTATCTGCTGCTGATGACAAATTGGATGGAGACAGTAACTACCCACTTTGGGCATACATGATGCAGCATGTTTTGGTTGCAAAAGGAGTGTGGAACATTGTGCAGGGTATGGATGTATGTCCAGGTTCTGTGGATGTAGGATCTGTTGAGGATGTTGCAGGTTCTAGCAGCTTGTCTGTCTCTGTGCTTGCTAGACTTGGATTTGTAGTCAAATTTGTGGATGACAGATGTATTGTTCATGATTTGACTTCTGGTGATACGATTATTGCATCTGGCACCTTGTTTCGTGGGCTGTATAGGCTCAATTCTTATGACAAGTGTGTGAAAGATTCAGCAAATGCAGTTTCAGATGAAAAGGCAGTTTTAGATGCAAAACTATGGCATGCTCGTTTTGGTCATTTGAACTTTGCTAGTTTGCTGCGTTTGCAGAAATTTGATATGGTTGCTTCATTGCCCCCTCTTGAGGCACCATTGAAACATGTTTGTGAAGGCTGTATTTTGGGCAAAATGCAGCGTTCTGCGTTTCCAAAGGATGGTTCTGTGCGGGCCACTCGCAAATTGCAACTTGTACATAGTGATGTATGTGGGCCTATGCAAACTCCGTCATTTGGTAAACACTTGTACTTCGTGATTTTCATTGATGATTACTCGAGGCATGCATGGGTATATCCACTGAAGGCAAAGTCCGAAGTGTTTTTGTGCTTCAAACAGTTTTTTCTTATGGTTGAAAATGTATCCAATTGTATTGTGGGCACCCTCCGTTCTGATCGAGGGGGGGAGTACTTGTCTAAAGAGTTTGATGCATTTCTGGCTAGTCGTGGGATAAAACACCAATGTATTGTGCTGATAAAATTGTGAAAATCATCATTTTGCATTTAACCCTTAGTTAATGCCTATAAATCTCACTCAAATTCAAGATTATTCACAGCCAGAGTTGCATTTGGAATGTGCATGAGAATGAATGCTATACGCATTATGTATTGGGCACATTGCATCAGTGTAAAAATGGGAACAGACACTGCCCTTGTCCAGAATAAGGCAAGAGGTAAGACCTCCCGCATAAATTTGGGTTTGCATTGCATATTGATAAAAGATAAACATAAAAAGCCCAAAGGAGCTGTCAGCAAAACATTGGAACATGTTGCTCACATGGAGCAAAAAGACCTGAGGACGGACAAGCTCATGGCCCCAGCCATGAAAGAAGAAGAATATCTCTTCCCAAGAAGAGGATCCACACCAAGAAGATCTGAAGGAAGACATAGACATGAGAAGAGAAGCTGCCACAAGAAGAGAAGCTGCCCCGAGAAGACTGGAAGAAGAGACGGAGCGTGGAGAGAAGCTGCCACGACAAGAAGACTGAAGACAAGAGAAGATGTGAGGCTCCAAAGAGTGAGGAGCCGTGTAAAAATCTCTGAGTGAGAGAGAGAGAGAGAGAGAGAGAGAGAGAGAGAGAGAGAGAGAGAGAGAGAGAGAGAGAGAGAGAGAGAGAGAGAGAGAGAGACCCCACAACCCAATGTAACCTGCCCCAATAAAGTAAAACCACCTCTGAGCCACCGATGATGTAGGCCACGTGGTAGATGTATGTGTGAGCACTTTAGTCAAGGTCGCGGGCACTTATAGTAGCCTTGGACACATAGAGAGAGAGTGTGTCAAGGACTATGGAGTTTAGGGACTTGAGGCACTGGTCGCGGACTGTCAAGTAAGAGAGAAACTTGATACAGGGTCCAGGTGTGCTGAGATAACTTGAGGGGAGGAGTAGACACTGGTCACGGACTACCAAGTAAGGGGAGGCAAACTTGGTATAGGGTCTAGGTGTACTAGGAGTATTCACTTGAGGGGAGGTGTTGAAATATACAAGTGAATAGGGTGTGTGTGGGAACAAGCTCTTGGATAGAGGCTGTAAAAGAGGAGATGTAATTGTGAAAGAACCTGTGGAAAGGTTAGAAGAATCTACTGGGAGAGAATAATGGGTAGCATGAGGGAATTTAGGAGTGTGGAGATATTCTGGGAGATATTCAGGGAAAAGAGAAGAGGTGGAGAGAATCAGGCAAAAGGTGGAGATATTCTGGGAGTAAATCATGGAGAAATCAATGGGATTAGATGCTTGATGTAAACTCTATAAATTGAGGCATAGCCCTAATGAGAATTTGTTGGTTTTTGAGTATCCATGCCTACATTAATCTATTTGCTAATTATTCACTAATTATGTCTTAATCATTTGCTAATCACTTTGTTAATTATGTTGATTCTAGTGTATGATCCACCATAGCTCATCATTATGCTCAAATTTCAACACATCATTTTTTAATTAGAATCCAAATCAACTCATCAGTTCTCAACCAAAGTTTTTAAAATCATATCAACCACATTTCAATTCATCATCTAAATAGCATTTTTGCTTATAATTTCAAGTCTTAGATTTACTCGTATATCAATTCATCATCTAGATAGCATTTTTGCTTATAATTTCAAGTCTTAGATTTACTCTTATATACTGCCAGTAAAGAGCTGCAGTTATACCCTCGATATATACGGGTAGTCACGGTCCTTGGAATTATAAGGTAAATACCATCATGTCTAGGCCTCAAGCAAGTCACAGATTCCATGCAATTGCGGTACTTCCATCTGAAGACCCAATTATTAATTTATGAATTTCAGTCTGAATATCAATTTGTATGAATTTCATCACACAATTACAACCTTTTATTGCTACTTCATAAATTTTAAAATTTTTGGCTTCTCGGTTGATCCACATTAGCTAATTTGCTCTGATACTAGCTGAAAGATCCCTCTCCCCACCACGCAACGAATTCAGGGGTGCTACTAGCGATTGCGCGGGCCAAGGTCCCTCACTCGGGGCCTCGCCCACGGATATCCAAACAAGAGACTAATCCCTCGGTTCTTCCAAAACCGAACTCGAAAAAACCTCCCTCGCTCGGAAAGCACGGGCAATTCCTCCATGATATTTTTACTCTAACGTAGTCAAAAGCCTTAACTAACTAAACTGATCTGACAGAACTCGTAAGTCCCATAGTCAGATCAAGGAAAATATTGCACTTGGATCATAGAGACCAACGCTTTTTTCCTCATTGAGAGGCACAACCGTTGATTCTTTTCCATAGAACAATTTTTATCCAGGATTTACTTCATCTATCGTATCATATTAGAATTGATTCTCATTTTAGGGATCCATCAGTCCAGCCTAACCCCATCTAGTCCCGTGGGTTAGCCAACCACCCAACCACTGTAGCGATGGGATCAAATTAAGAATTTGGTAAGGTTTTGTCTCGGGTACAAGGGAAAAGAGTTCCCAGGCCCCCTAGCCAGATAATCATGCAAACTTAAAACTAGTCACACCACTTACACACCCAATATGAAATTGCCTTTTTCACAGATTTAGCTGTCTTAAAAACAATCTTTTAATGAAACTATAGTATCATTGATCATAAATTTCCAAAATATCCGATTGAATCCTAATTTCCAATTTTTCCTTCATCATCGGTGTACCTATGGCATCATTGGCAACCAGAACACTCACCACCGGTCCACTCAAGGGCCTTTTCAATAGTTTCTAGCTCATAGTAACTGGCAATATTTTTTCTTATAAAAATCAAAATGGAATCTCTGTTGAAGATCAGCAAGATCAACTAACAGATCCATATAAAATAGTCATGGACTTATCTGTTGAGGACTAGCAAGGTCAATAAACCAGATCCATGCCCGAATTCAGAGAAAACAACTCTTACTTCCAAAATCTTCCATGACGCATGTGTGGGTATCTTCGGCGACCCAAAGCCTGAGCACCATATGGTCAGGACCCTCTAGGATCCTTCGCAGGTAAATGGTGAGCTTCCGGTACGGTGGATGAAGGACCAAGCAAGCGGCCTATGAGTGAAGCGCTAGGTGACCTGCGAAGCATCCTAGAGGGTGCTGACCATACGGTGCTCAGGCTTTGGGTCGCCGCCGAAGATACCCACACATGCATCGTGGAAGATTTTGGAATAGCCTCGATTCGATTTAAATGGTGAGCTTCCGGTACGGTGGATGAGGGACCGAAAGCTCACCATTTAAATCAAACTGAGGCTGGTCAAGACCTCGGCCAACCTTACTATGCGAGACGTCCTCCATTGACTCTCCATCAGCTATTACAACTTTATCAGATAGGTCTCCACGACCTCATTCACAAGACGGTCAAAATGCATCCCGAGCATTTTTGACATAAAACAATCATTTAAAAACAGGTCATAAATAGAGTTTTTATAACGAACTCTTGTCTTTCCACATTATTCCACATCAATCCTCATTTATTTCATATGTATTTCCATTAACATCACATCATTTTCCATCTCATCACATCTTTTTTCATTATCCGCATCAATTCTCATCACTCGCATCTACCCATATCCACATCTCATCACATCATATTCATTCACATCACATATCACATCTATCCTAATTTACATCACATCTCATTCACTCACATCCCAATTCACATGACATCACATCTCATTCCCTCACATCCCAATTCACATCTTATCACATCTATTCACATCCATCACATTCATTTACATCACATCCATTTACATCCATCACATCACATTCATTCATATCCATCACATTCATTCATTCATATCCACCACATTCATTCTCATAACCATCCCATCACATACATTCTATCCACATTGTATCACATCACTTCTATCCACATGATATCGCATTCATACACATCTCATCTCATTCATCCACATCCATCCAATCGTTTACATGTACGATTCACAGATTTAGCTTAAAAACAATCTTTTAATGAAACTATAGTATCACTGATCATAAATTTCCAAAATATCCTAGAGGGTGAAGTGCTAGGTGACCTGCAAAGCATCCTAGAGGGTGCTGACCATACTGTGCTCAGGCTTTGGGTCACCGCCAAAGATACCCACACATGCATCGTGGAAGATTTTGGAGCAACCTCGATTAAATTTAAATGGTGAGCTTCCGGTACGGTGGATGAGGGACCGAAAGCTCACCATTTAAATCAAACCGAGGCTGGTCAAGACCTCGGCCAACCTTGCTATGTGAGACGTCCTCCATTGACTCTCAGTCAGCTGTTACAACTTTATCAGATAGGTCTCCACGACCTCATTCACAAGACGGTCAAAATGCGTCCCGAGCATTTTTGACATAAAATAGTCATTTAAAAACAGGTCATAAATAGAGTTTCTATAATAATGAACTCTCATCTTTCCACATTGTTCCACATCAATCCTCATTTATTTCATATGTATTCCACTACAAGACACTGCTGCCATACATGTGTTCGATACACGTGATAAGTTACGGGCGCGTGTATGGTCGCGCATGTATATGAGTAGTAACGGGCACGTGTATATTGGCATCTACATTCGCGTGTATACTGGTTTCAAAAACGCGTGTATATTGGCATCTAAATTTGCGTGTATACTAGTTTCAGAAATGCGTGTACTAGCGAGTGTATATACGCAGTAGGGTCATCCTCATGATCATGAGAAATGGCACGCTCATCCTCATTATCATGATCATCTCTTATTTCTTGATCATCGATCACAACATCTTCATTGGCATGTTCGACATCATCTTCATTGCGGCTTGCTACATTCTCCATGTCTTGCGACCCGCAAGTCATCCCGTACGCTAACATTGTCTCGTTTACCAATAACATGTTCCCAAATACTAGATCCCACATTCTTGAAGATGTGCATGGGATCAAGAAGATGGTTGATCTTAAGATGGGTCCAATATGGTAGCCGGAAAAAAATGGAGTACCTACACAAGGGACTGCTCTATGTGATCTTTAGTCCAATTAGAGACTACACAAAACAAGATTGAAAAAAATTACTGTACTTGTTCATGCCATCTGGAAGAACATTTGTAGACTCCCAAATACGCTTCCAATCTTTTGTATGAAGTGTTTGTGGAGGAATGTTACTCTTACTAGTATAAGCAACATATTTAGGATGATCTGATGGGAGAAATCGATGATGATTATCGAATATGGTCTTACACAAACCATCAACATACTCATGTACTAACGAAGGGCCACAAATAGGACATGCATGTTTACCCGATGTTTTCAAACCTGTTAAAATATAAATAAAATTTAGAATAATAAAGTCAATAGTTATAATTAATATAGCCAATAGTATAAGAGTAGGGAGGTAATTAGAATTCTTACCAAAACAATCGTTTTATCCTGGAAAGTCATGCATTGTCCACATCAACACTGCTTTTAAGTCAAAGTGTCGAGAGGAGGGAAGCCTACTAATGTCCACCACCGCAACACCTCTCCATAGTTCTTTCAACTCATCAATCAACGGTTCGAGATAAACATCCATATGCTTGACTTTATGTTTCCCTGGAATTAGAAGGGATAACATAAGATGTCCCTTCTTGAGCGCCATTGATGATGGAAGGTTGTAATTCACCAACACAACTGGCCACACACTGTATGCGGTGCTTTTGAAACCAAATGGATTCACTCCATCCATACCTAGGCCAAGTCTCAAGTTTCTGGGCTCTGTTTTAAAGCTGGGCTCTGTTTTAAAGCTGGGCCACTCATCTTCAATATGCTTCCAAGTAGGAGTGTCTGCGGGAGTTCTCCACATGCCATCATCCGATCAATGTGAGGAATGCCATGACATGAGCTCTGCTATGGATTTGCACTTGAACACGTGTTTGACGCGAGGAATTATAGGAAAGTGTCGCAAGACTTTACGAGGTACATCAAAACTCTTCACATCTGTTCTATACCTTGCTTCACCACAAGTGGGACAATGTCGAGCCTCCTTATGCATCCCACGAAAGAGAATGCAATCATTGACGCATGCATGTATGCGATCATAATCCAATCCCCCAAGAGATGTCACATAGCGCCTCGCTATGTCTCTTGAGGTGGGTAGTCTATTCCCCTTTGGAAGCATGTTTGATAATAGCCTGCATCCAATATCATCAATTAGCCCTAAACCCTAAACACTAAACTCTAAACCCTTAACCACTAATTCAAATTTGCAAGTTAGAATGCTTACTTCAATAATGCGTCAAGACTTGCATTGCTCCATGATCCATAAACTGTTTGTATATTGAGTAGTTCAAGTGAAGCACGTAAAATAGAGAATGTGCACCCTTCAAAAATTGGTGTCAATGAAGCCTTGTAAAGATGCTCTTGTTCCATATAATCGTCGTCCATACCTTTGGGATCATCCCTAAAAAGATACCTCACCATATCATCAAACACTTCCTCTTCCACAACTTCGTGGGGTGCAGGGCTATTGTCATCCCTTTCCCACTCATCTTTGACAATAGATCTTGAAGCTCCAGCATCATCTCGTCGATGCTTTGCGTGCTCTCACCGCGCGTAGGGCACCATGTTAGGGTGTGGTACTGCATCCTGCTTCAATTAGAGTATATATATTACAACTCCATTAATTTGGACACCATGAGTCATTTGAATACTATCAATTTACATCTACTCACCTCTAAACCTGTTTGATTCCATTCTCCATACATGGAGATGTGATTCAAGGTAATTCGACGCGCTCGTACAATGCATCCTTGACATCGATTACACATACACTTGATCCTTTGTCCCAACCACACATCGCGATTACGATGACGCATTGTCTCATCCTCACCAGAACTGCTTGAGGAGGTTGATGACATTCTATGTACAAAAGAGCAAACACATAATCATAATCAATTTTTAATGAAAGTATAAAAAAGTCTCTATATCCTGTGTTGATCGCGTGTAATAGCGCATCTCACTGTTTTAAATCGCGTGTAACAGCGCGTCTAGATGTCTAAAATCACGTGTATGAACGCGGCTGTTTTATAATACATGCGAATATACACGTGCTCCTACACGCGACCACCTGTCTCTATACCTAAAATAACTCGCCGCCTTCTCCAAAAAACCATTTTCAAACTCCATGTTTCCTCTCCTTTGTCACCGCCAAATCTTCCCTCTTCTTCCAACAGAGAACTAAAGCCAAGTGCAAGGAGCAGACATGGGTGCAAGGAACAGACACGGGTGAAGGAAACCAGCCAAAAAGAAGACTCACTTTTCTAGAGGTGAGTCAGTTTGTCCCTTGTCCTGTCTCTTTCCTTCCATTTGTTTATGCGATTGTCTCTTTTCCTTATGTGATTGTCTCCGTCCTTCTCTGGTCGTGCCTGCTTTAGTATTTTTGTGAACGATAGTGACAGTCTGGGCTTTCTTTATAAGAAAGATTTGTCGGTTGGTCGGTCGTTTTCGAAAAAGTTTTTGCGCAGGTCGCGTGTACGAGCGCGTGTACCCTGTTTGCACAGATTGTTCACGTGCAGATACACGCGTTTTTGGACAGGTTTTTACACGCGACTGTGTTGGTCCTTAAAGTTCACCCATGCTTGCGTGTCTTGCTTGTGTCGATCGAGCTCAAGAGAGAGATGATCCCATCTACATATGGCTTGCCTTCACATCTGCATATGGCTTGCCTTCACAAAATCATATGTGCTAGCTTGCATGTTGTCATCATGGTGGGGAATCATCAACAATGTATAGGAACAACCTTGATCAAGATGCTGCATAAAGTTTGTGCTTTCAATCTTCATCTTTGTGCTTTGATACATAGAGTGATTGCCTTGTGCTTTGATACATAGAGTGTTTCCCAGCATCGCCATCCCCTTTATCGCCTCTCATAGTAGCTCTTATCGCCATCCCCTTCATGGATCCTTCATGTATATACTTTTATTTTTGCAGATTCTTCATGGATCCAGGTTCTTCATCCGATCCATTTGCATACGGCACTTGGATGATGGAGATGCTAAATCATTTTGGGTGCCATCCTGGTCCAGTTTAGCTTACAGAGTACATGTATGCCCATCCCCCTCCTGGATTACCCCGCCCCCGAGTATCCACGTCACTCCACTGTTGTCTATGCCTGCGAGTCCGGCGGAGTCCGGCGAGACGGCATGCAGCTTCTCCTCTTCCACGCCCACCAAGGATACATACCCCGTCCTAGACACACTCACGCACACCCTCCCAGGCACCGTCACGTCAGGGCTCACAGCCACCATCACGTACTCCCTCACGGCCACAGTCACGTACACAGTCACGTACACAGTCATGTACACAATCCCCCAGTCGTGACTCCACCCGCAGTATAGAGGAGAGCAAATGCCGCAGTAGGAAGAGTGGGAGTGGAGGATGCGATGGGTGCTTTGGTGGGGGAGATAGTAGGGCACGTGGTGAGAGAGGAGATAGAGGGAGAAGAGTTAGAGGAGACAGTGAGGATGAGGAGGTGAGAGAGGTGGAGGGAGTGATCTACTATGATGTGACGGATAGGGGCGGGGTAGTGATGGATGCGAGGGGGAAAGAGGTAATGGAGTACATGCGTGGGGTAGTTTCAAACTTGTACAGAAATTGTTTTATTAAATTTAAAGATCAAAATAGCCGCCGATTAGTTGGGGAGGTGATAGATGCTGTACATAGTCGGTACCCCAATCCCCCACATGCGACATTCTCGGATGTATGGGGAAGGACGCGAATAAGGGAGATCTTAAGCAATAAAAGATCTCACCTTAAGAAACTCACGTACGATGATGGGCTAAATGTAGCTGCAGGTGGCTATCCTGCCGCAACAAACCTACCACTGCGCACAAATGCGAGTGGAAGGAGGCAAAGAAACAAGCAGAGGGTGGCGTGAAGAGCAGGCACCATGTGGAGGCACGACGGATCTAGATGGAGACCATTGGATCTTCGCATTTCGGATCTGGCGACGTCAAGTCATGGGAGACAGAGTTCGTATCTTGCCACTTTATTTGATTGTTTACTTAATTCATTGATTCTATGATTGTTTTAATCTTACAAATTGTGTTGATTATGATACAACGACGGGTTATGGGGAGGAAGCCCACAGCCCACGATACTGGGTATGCTCGCCGGCATAGCAAACGTGACACGTGGGCCCTCTTCAGAGCCGAGGGACATATTACGAACGCGCAGTTTGAAATGGCCACCATGAGACCATACGGTCGACAGGTACTTGAAAACTCTAAACGAATGATTTTGGTTTATGGAATTACATATATATATACTTATATACGATATATTACTTGAACAGGCACAAGCTGCTGCTGCACTTGCTGATGCTCCTGCCACTGATGATCCACCCGCCGCCACTGCTCCTGCTGGACGTGAGCACTACTCTCGGACATGTATACCGATGTGAGCTCATCTGATTATGGAGGGAGCAGCGGGTCATCATCTGGGTCTGAGTAGTACTCAGACTTATAGTATCACATTCCATATTGAGGATGTGGTTGTATATATATTTTTGTAACTGAAGCCATGGGCTTTTTTAGACAAACCAATTTGATTTTGTATATATTTGTTTATAATTGAAGCCATGGGCTATTCGACATACGGACTCCCTTGTATATATGTGTACACATAAAATTTTGATAGTAATATTGAATCGTGAATTGATAGTATTGCATTCATGTCTATCTTGAATCGTGTATTGACAATGTATGCATTCATGTCGTTCTTGAATCGTGTAATGACAATGCACTAAATCTTCCTCGTCGTGGATGGTGCAATGCACTTAAAAAAAAAATCCAGAGAGTGCTATTGGGTGCTGGAATGCTGGAACACCATTCAGGTACCAAAATAGCACTCTCTGGATTTTTTTTCATACTCTCTGTTCACGTGTATAGACGCGTCAACTCTGTAAAAGTCGCGTGTATATATGCGGATACTCTGTGAAATGCACGTGTGTAAGCACAGCTAAACTCAAAAAACGCGTGTATAAGCCCTTGTATCAGCGCATCTGACTGCGTCTATACACGCGCTTTTACACGCATGTCTCTGGCCGCGATGATACACGGCCCACTACTTTTTTTCCACAAGTCATTTTCCGCGCGGCTAGGAGCGCGGGTATGAGCCCGATCCCTTGTAGTGTTCCCATTAACATCACATCATTTTCCATCTCATCACATCTTTTCTCATTTATCCGTATCAATTCTCATTACTTACATCTACCCATATCCACATCTCATCACATCATATTCATTCACATCATATTCATCACATCATATTCATTCACATCACATATCACATCTATCCTAAATTTACATCACATCTCATTCACTCACATCCTGATTCACATGACATCACATCTCATTCCCTCACATCCCGATTCACATGACATCACATCTCATTCATTCACATCGCGATTCACATCTTATCATATCTATTCACATCCATCACATCCGTCACATCCATTTACATCCCACATCACATTCATTCATATCCATCACATTCATTCATTCATATCCACCACATTCATTCTCATAACCATCCCATCACATACATTCTATCCACATTATATCACATCACTTCTATCCACATCATATCTCATTCATACACATCTCATCTCATTCATCCACATCCATCCAATCGTTCACATGTACGACTACTCACATCTATCCATACATTCATATCTATCACTTCACATCCACATCCACATCCATTCTTCACATACACATCCATATCCATCCTTCACATACACATTCACATCCATTCTTTCATATACGCATTCACATCCATTTTTCACATACACATTCACATCCATTTTCATCACATACACATTCACATCCATTCTTCATATACACATTCACATCCATTCTTTCACATACTCATTCACATCCATTCTTCATATACACATTCACATCCATTTTCATCACATACACATTCATATTCATTCTTCACATACATATTCACATCCATTCTTTCACATACTCATTCACATCCATTTTCATCACATATCATCCACTCACATCCCATATCATTCATTTACATCTTGATTCATATGACATCACATCTCATCCATTCATTAACATCTCATTACATCCATCCATTCATTCACATCTATCTAATTCACATTGCTTCTCATCACATCTATTCACATCACATCCTATCCATCCATTCATTCACATTTACCTCATTCACATCACATCTCATCACATCTATTCACCTCACATCTCTTCATATCTATTCACATCACATCCATCCATCCATTCATTCACATTTATCTGATTCACATCACATCTATTCACCTCACATCTCATCACCTCTATTCACATCTATTCATAGAATTTAAACATAGAATCAATTTTAATGGGAATAACACTTTTGAAATAAAAATAATTCCTTTATGCATCTTTCTATATGCATAAAAATCAATTTTAATGGGAATAACACTTTTGAAATAAAAATAATTCCTATATGCATCTCTCTATGCATAAAAATCAATTTTAATGGGAATAACACTTTTGAAATAAAAAAAATTCCTTTATGCATCTCTCTATGCATAAAAAATAATTTTAATGGGAATAACACTTTTGAAATAAAAATAATTCCTTTATGCATCTCTCTATGCATAAAAATCAATTTTAATGGGAATAACACTTTTGAAATAAAAATAATTCCTTTATGCATCTCTCTATGCATAAAAATCAATTTTAATGGGAATAACACTTTTGAAATAAAAATAATTCCCTTATGCATCTTTCTATGCATAAAAATCAAATTTAATGAGAATAACACTTTTGAAATAAAAATAATTCCTTTATGCATCTTTCTATGCATAAAAATCAATTTTAATAATTAATATCAGTGATATACATGCATATTCATAGGTGAATATGTACATGGAGTAATCAAAATATTTCTTTTAGATGCAAAAATGGTGGGAATTACTCTTTTGGAATAACATAAAAACAAACTTTCTTTTCCACAAAATTCTGGAAAATTTTACCATAATCTCCTTTGTATGGCTGACCATTTCTCATTTTTATCATTCTTTCATTGACTTAAATTAACCCAAATTAGATTCATAGAACTCTAACCTAGATAATTTTCTAAATTTTAGAGAGTAAACAATAAGAAGAGTTTAATTAATCCTTTAGTTAATCTTTCTAGGATTAAGAAAGTCTGGAATGTAAAGAAGAGAAGGGGGTGGCCTTTTCATCAAGGCATAGCATTTTAATTTAATTCAATTTACTATAAAACATAAAAATCAAGAAAACCATAGATTTAAAATTAAACAAGTAAGAAAATTAGCTTACATAGAGCTTGTAAGCTCTCCTTTGGCTTGAGGGTTCTACTCTTGTTTGAAGCAAGAGTGGCCACCAATTCACTTTGGAGAGGATTAGGCCAAAAATAATTGAATTATTAAAAAATTCAATGTAAATGGCTCAAGACAGGAGCAGAGTAAGAGTGCATAAACACCATTAAGATTTTACAAAGGGGGAGGCTTCTATTTATAGGAAAAAGTGAGCCTCTAACCAAGCAAACTGATTCTAGAATTTTCCAAATTAGTTTGGTCAATTTTTGACCATTTTTGGGTCAGTTTAGCTTACTTTTTGGATCTAGTTGAAATAGGAGTGAGGAGAGATGAAAATGTCTCATTATTTTTGAGTTTAAAACTTCTCCACACATATGAAATAGGTGCCTCCACACTGAGGTGTCAAAAATGCATCATTTTCTCTAAATATCTCTTAAATTTTAACTAATAAACCTTGTACTCAGTCAACTCTTCATCTTATGTGAGCATTTACTCATTTTTGGGGTTTTGATTTTATTCTTCAATTTATCTCCTCCCTACATTTGGATTAATCTTATTGGTCTATAGGAACCTTAATTGGACCATAATCTAATTTTTTTTGAAAATCTGGACCCTTAGGCTAAGGTCCTTTATACCTTTTTTCAATTAATTCCAATTGCACATTGGAAAGTTCTTTTTGAATTTCTGTTTCAGGGAAAACCATTTTAGACACTAGGAGGATTTTTATATCTAAAAATGTCTCAATTTTGAATTACCTCTCTCTAAATATTTTCTCTCTCCAGGCCAAAACAAGAACTTGTAAGATCCTGAGGGGAGGGTAGTAGAATACAAATCAATACTTCAAGTCAAATGCTATTGCTTTGTCTTTATTCCATTTATTAAGCAAGGTGCGCATGTAAATCCATATTAGTTTGAGAAATTATGTGCAATTATTATATCAAATGAAGTTTTGTAATGGGTTTATATATCATACTATTCAATAAAGAGAGATCACCTTTATTATATTTAGTACATGTATAGATTTTATTAACATTCCCAAAATCTTTGTAATAAGAAAATTATCTTTGTGTGAAACAGATCATGTCTTGTTAACTTCTCCATAAGAAAAAATGAGAGATCTTGCACCGATCGAAACTAAACCAAAGATGGTAATTATCTTGGACCTGAATGGATTAATTTTGTAGCGTTGCTTCATGGGATCAAATAAATTCACAAGCCTACATTGTGGATCAATGGATTGTTCTTCATCCAAGATGCATGGAATTTCTAAATGAATTGTTTATGAGATTTCATGTTGGGATATGGTCAACAGGAATGCAAAAAAATGTTTTGTCTATAGTGCAAACTTTGAACGAAACACGCAGGAAAAGACTTGCCATTTTTCATGGTTTGGGGACAAGAAGAGTGCTACAAATATGATAAAGAGAAGATTTATAGGCCAAATAAGATTGGGGTTGAAGCAATGTTTCAACCTCTTCTAAAGGTATGGTGCCAAAGGAGTGGAAAGTGTTTTGTGGAAAGGACTCTGCTCATTGATGACAACCCTTATAAAGGTTATTTGAATCCCGCAAAAAATTGTATCTTTCCTACCACTTTCAATATTGAGCAAGGAGATTACATTTTAATTGAGGATCCGTTGTTGCAGTAGATATGGTCATTAGATGTGCATGATGTTATAACTTTCAATAGATATGGGCAACAACCAGTGCAATATGGTCATTCATTATATGACTATTTTCAAAAGGTGATTCTTGAATGGGATGAGATGAACAAGAACATAACAAGGGAAGGAGGACAAGATGCTCATTCAAGCTCATCAAGTAGAAAAACTGCATCGAGTCAATGTCAAGGACACACAACATATATTGATCTGGAAAACAATTAAAATTCGTGCTCTATTCGTTCATCGAAGTAGTAGACAACTAGTGATATTGCAAAGAATCCCTCCAGTGTCGACACTAAAAGACATGGCAGCAATGCTCTATGCTCAACAACTAGGGTATAAAAAAAGATTCATCACAGGAACTGCAGCTAAGAGTTATATATTTCAAATTGAAAGATTTTTATCAACATCAGCCACCAGGGAGAAACTAGGTTCTTTTTCCATGAACCCTGCAAATGTGTAGGAGGAAGCATTTAACATTTATGCTATATATGGTATGTAGTTTATGTAAAGACTAACTTGTGTTTTTTCTTTTCATAGAATTCAAGGCTTTAAGAAAAATCAACATATCTTTGATATGTGAATACCATATCAAAGATGATGAAATGCGACCACCACATTTACCTATCAAAGTTGCAGAGATCTTCTACATTAAAGATGTGGCTTACATGGTTAAACCTTCATCAATCCAAGGGGTTGGGCTTGGATTGTTTATACATTCAAATGTGCAAGCTGGAAGGACCTTGTTGCAATATGGAGGGTCAAAATATTCTCATGATAATTGGATAAAATTATGTGTAGAGAATCCTAGAGCACAAAAGTACTCGATCATTGAGGACCCTAGTGTGTGTCCTAATAAGAAGGACAGAGTTTACATTGTCGGTGATGTTCAAGATGGAAATGTGGTTGGTTATATAAATAGCTGTAAGGATTACAAAGAAAGAGAGAATGTGTGTTATGTATTCTCACCATCATTACCTCCATGGTACAATCATAGAGAAATAAATGTACATGTAGATTATTACGGCTACATTTATGTAGAAGCATTGAAGAATATCACTCTGGAGATGAACTTTTTGCTGATTATGATTTCTAATGTAATCTCAATTATAATTTATAGTTTTTTTCAACACTACTACTTCTAAAAAGTTTTCAATGTCTATGTACTCGAGCTCCTAAGTGGCATGAATGTGTTCATAAATATAGTATGGAATTTTAAATTTGGTAGTGTTTAGGAACTGTCCTGATTGATATAGTTTTGAATAGTAGAATTACTAAGTAATGATCCTTATAATCACATGGTAACCTATGTTGTATTGTAGTATTTCAAAATCTCTCCAATAGAAATATAGGTTATTATTTGTTGAGCATGTTCTTCTTGCATTAGTGAAATATAGTCTAAATCAAAAGGGTAATTCTTCTCAAGTTTCACTAATATAGACTAAATTTATAAGTAATACAAGCTTTTTTCTAGTCGATTTTAATAAATATATTCCAAATCTAGATCATTTTATTGATTTTATCTAGCCAATTTTAACAAATATGTCCAAATCTTTGAAAGTGGGAATTGGGATTTTTCCAAATTCCCTAATATGGTGTTTAGTCTTGTTGATCAAGTAGAAGAACTTTAACCTGAGGCTATTATTGACCATGAGACCACTGCTACTCGCACATGTACTGTATATAATAGATATCTTTTGACCTTCAAAAATCATCCTCACGAAAATGCGAAATGGATGCATGAGCGGTTTTTTCGTGCTTATTCCGACATCATCCAATCTTACTTTCAAACAACACGAGCGGATTGATATGATGCAACTACGGAAAGTTGCTATCCCGGGCAGGAGGGATGTCACGGTTTGTCCGTCCATCCTTATGTGGTTGATTGGGGATGCCTAATTACCACTATGTCCAAAGCATGGCACTTGGGTAATTCTAAATATTCCATGTGTAGGACATATGAAATTAGGGATTGTAAGATTCCTCCCTCCAGCTTTTGAGGTGTAAAGGTGTAAGAACCTCCCCTTCTATTCTTGTAATTATTTCCCTCTCTGAAATAGAAGAAAGATCTTGTTTTACCTTGTTTTGGCCTAGAGAGAGAAAATGTCGAGAGAGGTAATTCAAAAGTGAGATATCTTTGAATACAAAAATTCTCCTAGTGTCTAAAATGGATTCCTCTGAATCAGAAGATCAAAATGAACTTTCCAATGTGCATTAGGAATTAACTGAAAATGGTATAAGCGACCTTAGCCTAAGGGTCTACAATTTCAGAAAGTTTTGGAGTATGGCCCAAGTAAGGTTCCAATGGGCCAATTGGATTAATCCAAGTGTTGGGATGAGATAAATCCAAAGAATAAAAGAAAATACCCAAAAATGAGTAAATGCTCACATAAGATGAAGAGTTGACTGAGTACAAGGTTTATTAGTTAAAAACTAAAAGATATTACTAAAAAATGAGATATTTTGGAGAAATGATGCATTTTTGACACCTTGATATTTTGGGAGACTTTTGAGGTAGGTGCCTTTTTCCCATGTGTGGAAGGGCTTTTTTAATTCAAAAAATTGTGATATTTTTATCTCTCCTCTCTCCTGGATCAAACCAAATCAAAAAGGGAGCCAAACTGGTCCAAATCTTGTCCAAATTGAGTCAAACTAAACCTGAAAATGTCTAGAACCTAGTTGGACTTGGTTAGTGGCCTCCCTCACCTATAAATAGACCCTCATTCATTTGTATGTTCATATTGGAGCTATACCATGCCAGTATTATATTAAAATAATCATATTTTCTATTATCCCTTAAATTTTTCTCTCTCTTGGGAGCTTGGAGCTTCTCTCTCTCTACAACAACTCTTGCAGTTGCTCTTCTCTTGGTGGACCAATTGATTGGTCGGGGGCTTCATTGCTAACAAAGAATCAAGCCAAACTTGGAGGTAAATTTGATTTATATGGTTTTTTCAAATTATCTCAATAACTTTCTTCTTCTCAACCCCTCTCAAGCTTGAGAAACTTTTAAAATGATTGTTTTACTTAAAATCAAGCTTTTCCTAAAAATCTTAATGTTTAATTAAGAGAAAGTTAATCTTTATGCTTATTTGTAATGATTTCTTTAAGTAAATCTCTCTCTCTAAAAGAATAGCCATCTTTATGGCTAAATCCCTTGGAAAAGGATGCTTCTCAATGTTAGTCTCTTAATTCAAAGCTAAACTCTAGGCTTGATGAGGTAGAGAGTAAGAAAATAATATTTGTAATGCTTTCTTTAAGTAAATCTCTCTCTCTCTCTCTCTAAAAGAATAGCCATCTTTATGGCTAAATCCCTTGGAAAAGGATGCTTCTCAATGATAGTCTCTTAATTCAAAGCTAAACTCTAGGCTTGATGAGCTAGAGAGTAAGAAAATGATATTTTCATGATTTGATACTATTAAAATATTGGTAAATTCTTTTAGATTGTTTATGAGTAGTAAAAAACTACTTTAATTCATTCTAAATGAGAAATGGATTATCCTAACAATTTGGAAAAAGAGGAATGTTGAAATTAGCTTAATCTAGTGGAATAATCATAGTTATGTTTATAATTATGGTTAAAATTATGATTCTGATTTTAAGTATACAAGAGGAACTACTATCATATTCTCATTACAAGCTTTTACTCTTTTAGGAAAAATTGAGAACTATCAATAATAGCAGTGAAGCTATAGCAAAATTTTTAGAAAATAATGCATATCTTATTTTTATGCATAATGCCGAAGGAGGACTTCCTACTATACTCTAGTATTGGGCATCCTATGCAAAAAGAATGATTTTCATCATGTTCATGGGAGATAAAAATTAGGTATTTATGCAAAAATATTTAAATAAAAGAAAAGAGAAATTTTTGGTAAATATATTTTTATGCAAAAAGAGGAATTCCCATGATATTTGAGATCCAAGTAATTAAATGGTAAAAGCGGAATTTTTGGCATAATTCAAATTATGAGTATTTATCAAAAGTAGAACTTTGAGTATTTTTATTTTTATTAGGAAATATGGGTAGAATTGATTTTTGTAAATCCCATGAATCTTTTATTCAAAAAGAAGAATATTGAATATATCTTACTTGAGAAATTTCAGAAAGAATGTGAAAATATCCATCGAGAAAACGGGGATAATTCTTATTCAGAAAAGAGAATCTGGAGTCCCAGGGAGGATCGAGGATCCAATGAGTAAACGAAAGTTTAGAATTAATTCTCATTAATGAAGCCTATGGAATGAAAATACAATACGTAAATGCTCTTTCTGAGTTTTTACTATTCAATTCTGATAAGGTTTATTTTCTCTTTTTAAACCTTCAACAACACTCTGATACGTAGATTCAATGGGATTGAGAAAAAGTACCTTTATCTAGGCCAAGAAATTGGTAGAAACTTAGAAAAGTCTATCAGTATTTATCGAAAGTAGAAAACGGTACTAAAAGTGGACGTGATAAGATGTGATGTAGATCTGAATGAATGTGATGGGATGTAAATGGATGCAATGTGATTAGATGAGATGTGAATGTGATAAGAGGAGATGTAAATGTGATAAGAGGAGATGTAAATGTGATAAGATGTGAATGTGATGTGATGAGATGTGAATGTGATGAGTTGTGATGATATGTGAAAGGATGTGATGTGATGTAAATGGATAAGAATGAGATGTGATGTGATAGATGTGCATGTGAATGATTGAATGGATGTGGATGAATGTGATGAGCTGTGAATGGATGTGGTGTGATATGGATAGATGTGGATGTGATCTAATGTGGATGGAATGAATGTGATGTAATGTGGATGGATGTGAACGAGATGTGATAAGATGAGGATGGATGTGATGAGATGTGAATGAATGTGGGAGGTGAATGTGTGTGATAGATGTGAATGGATGTGGTGAGATGTGGTGAGATATGAATGTGGTGAGATGTGGTGAGATATGAATGTGATGTGAATGGATATGATGTGATGTAGATCTAGTTAGATATGAATGGATGAGATATGATGTGGTGTAGATCTAGTTAGATATGAATGGATGAGATATGATGTGGATAGATGAGATGTGATGTGATGTGGATCTGGTTAGATATGAATGGATGAGATATGATGTGGATAGATGAGATGTGATGTGATGTGGATCTGGTTAGATATGAATGGATGAGATATGATGTGGATAGATGAGATGTGATGTAATGTGGACTTGGGTAGATGTGAAGTGATGTGATGATATGTGGATGTGATGTGGATCTGAATGAATGTAGATGGATGTGATATGATATGAATGGATGAGATGTGATGTGGATATGTTGTGACGTGATGTGATGAGGATAGATGTGATGAGATGTAATATAATGTGATTGGATGAAGACGATGGGAATACATATGACTGGATGTGGAATAAGCAATGTGAATTGATGTAGAAGAATGTGGAATAACAAGAAATGATGTGGAACAATGTGGAAAGATGAGGGTTCGTTAGAAACTGCATTTATGAAACCTGTTTTTAAATGATTGTTTTATGTCAAGAATGTTGGGGAAGCATTTTGACCATCTTGTGAATGAGGTTGTGGAGACCTAAGTGATAAAGTTACAATAGTTGATGGAGAGTCAATGGAGGACATCTCGCGTAGCAAGGTCAGTTGAGGTCTTGACGAGCCTCGTTTCGATTTAAATGGTGAGCTTTCGGTAGTACGGTGGATGAGGGACCAAGGAAGCGGCCTATGAGTGAAGCACTAGGTGACCTGTGTGAAGGATCCTAGAGGGTGCCAACCATACGGTGCTTCGGGCTTTGGGTCGCCGAAGATACCCACACGTACATCGGGGAAGAAATTGGAACAAGTAGTTAGAGTGTTTTTTAAACTCGGGCATGGATTTGGTTGATTGGCCTTACTGGTCCTGCTACGCTGAGCCTATGGCTCTTTTATATGGATCTGTTGTTGGTTGATCTTGCCGATCTTCAATGGAGAGTCCATCTAGATTTTCTTAAGTGAATATATTTTCGGGTACTATGAGCTAGGAACTATTGAAAAGGCCCCTGAGTGAACATGTGGTGAGCGTTCTGGTTACCAATGATGCCATAGGTACACCGATGAAGGAATGATTGCAAATTAGAATTCAAGCTAGATATTTTGGAGGATTATGATCGGTGATACATGGTTTCTTTAGAAGATTGTTTTAAAGACAACTAAATCTGTGAAACATGCGATTTCATATTGGGTGTGTAAGTGGTGTGACTATCTTGAAGTTTGCTTGAAGCGCGGCTAGGGGGCTTGGGAACTCTTTTCCTTGGTACCCAGGGCAAAACATAACCAAATTCCTAAATGGATCCTATCACTTTAGTGGTTGGGCGGTTGGCTAACCCATGGGATTGGATGGGGTTAGGCTGGACTGATCTATCCTTCCAATGAGACTCAATTCTGTTAAGTTACGATAGTTGAAGTAAATCCCAGATAGTCCTAGTTCTATGAAAATGAATCAATGGCTGTGCCTCTTGATGAGGAAAAAAGTGTTGGTCTCTATGATCCAAGTACAAGTCTCTTCCTTGATCTGACCATGTGACTTACGGGTTTGGTCGGATCAGTTTGGTTAGTTAAGGTTCTTGACTACGTTAGAATAGATTTTTCTTGGTGGTATCGCCTATGTCTGCTAGGTGAGGGAAGTTTTTTTGGACTCGATTTTGAAAGAACCGAGGGATTAGTCTCTTGTCTAGTTATCCGTGGGGGGGGCGAGGCCCCGATTGGGAGACTCTGCCCTGCACAAGAAGTGCTACTTTCGCTGCTAGCACCCCAGAATTTGTTGCGCGGAGGGGGTAGGGATCTTTTAGATAGTATCCGAATGAATTGGCTAAAGTGGATCAATCAAGAAGCAAGAAATGTCAAAAATTTATGAAGTACCAGTAAAAGATTATAATGGTGTGATGAAATTCATACAAATTGATATTCAGAATGAAGGTTCATAAATTGGAAATTGGGTCTTTAGATGGAAGTACCGCAATTGTATGGAATCCATGACTTGATTGAGTCCTAGATATGATGGTATTTACCTTATAGCTCCAAGGAGCATGACTACCCGTATATACCGTGGGTATATTTGCAGCTCTTTACTAACAATATATACGAGTAAATCTAAGACCTTGAAATTATAAGCAAAAATGCTATCCAAAAGATGAATTCGAATGCTGGTTGATATGATTTTTGAATTTTGGTCGAGAATTGATGAATTGATTTGGATTCTGATTGAAAGATGATGATTGCTGAATTCTGGTTGAAAGAAGATAAGTTGAACAAAGTCACAATGAGGGTGAATGGGACGAATCCCAGTGATGATGTTAGTAATTGGAAGATGATTATGACTTTAGCAAATCTTTATGAGATTAGTGGATTGTGCTGACAGATTGCTGCTGTTTCACCTTTGACCCAGTGGATCTAATTAAGGGATAACAAATTGAGAACTTGCATAACTGAAATTCTGATGGACGAATGTTTAGATAAAATTTTCGATCTAATGGACCATTATTGTGTTAAGAATATGAATGAATTATTCTCTGGTAATGAGCTCTGTATGTTCTTCTTGTAGAAGGGATCTTTATCCCAGGATTTTGTGGGGGGCTAGCCAACTATGAAGAACCCCAAAATCAATTAGATCTAAAGTCGGATTTGAATTATAAATAAAGTGGTCTTTTCATCTGAGCGTCTTGGTTAATTTGGAAAAAAAAAGGGACTTAACAAGAATTTTCGTATT
Source organism: Cibotium barometz (assembly GCF_041138505.1). Classification (NCBI taxonomy): domain Eukaryota; kingdom Viridiplantae; phylum Streptophyta; class Polypodiopsida; order Cyatheales; family Cibotiaceae; genus Cibotium; species Cibotium barometz. The sequence continues at coordinate 13,229,711 of NC_141085.1, forward strand.
GATAGGATCATGGATCCAGGTCATTGTGGTGAGAATGTTAACCCCCAACTCGACGAGGAAGAGCTCGACCCGGATGTTCGTAAAACTCTTCATAGATCGCAGCGTGGACCTTTCAAGAGTGAGGGGACAACTTGGGCGAAGCTGTGGAGAAGTGGATCAAAGAAATGGAAGAATACTTCGATGTCACTGGGTACAATGAGAAGAGTAAAATGGCTCTTGCAAGGCTGAAGATAGTAGAAATAGCGAGTGGCATGGAAAACCCACTGCGAGACAAACCGTCTTGATCGTAACACCCAGACATGGAATGATCTCAAGATTTACCTAAGGAAGAGATTCTGTCCTCCCGGCTTTTTGGAAACCAAGATGAATGAACTCTTAGAGTTAACCTGGGTGAAGTGTATCACCAAGCGTTCACTCTCCTCCCTCAAGTACTCGCCACCGCTGGATAAAGAACAGCTAATGGCCAGGTTCATTTGGGGACTGAACAAACCCTTGAATAACCTAGAAGAATGCCAAGCCAGTTTCCATGGCTAAAGCAGTGCGGATGGCGAAGGATTTCACCAAGGCCTTTGATGTCAAGGTCTCGCTGAAAGCACCATCACCTTTTAAAAGATTTCTAGCTCCGGAAGGTGATTCCAACTTTCCACCACCTAAGAGATAACAAGGTCAAACTCAGGATATGGGAAGTTCCAGAATGGAAGAAAGGTCTTTTTCTCGGAACTTAATCCCCTGAAATTCAACTTCAGAAGTTCCACCCTTGAACAAAGAAGTGAAATGCTATAACTATCAAGGATTTGGACATCGTAGTATGGATTGCTCAACTCCTTTTGGATCAAGGTTTTTGGGGGAAGGAAGTCAGGGACCAAGATTCCAGATTCCAGCTGCTTCCTTCCAAAGTAATCAAGTTCCTTTCCATCAAAATCAGAGAAATCCCAAAGGTAGACCCTCTAACCAACCCTCAATTTCAATCCAAAGTAATGCAAGACCTCCACCTCAGAATAGGGGAAGTCAAAGAGAGATATTCCCAAATCGACCATCTACTTCCAAGGTAGTAACGTTGGAACTAATAGAAGAAGAAAGAGAACTAAGAGATTATCCTCCAGCTGCGGGCGAGATGAGGACATCTCGCGTTTTTTAAGTGGGGTAGGATGTAAGACTCCTCCCTCCAGCTTTTGAGATGTAAAGATGTAAGAACCTCCCCTTCTATTCTTGTAATTATTCCCCTCTCTGAAATAGAAGAAATATCTTGTTTTACCCTGTTTATACCTAGAGAGAGATAATTCAAAAGTGAGATATCTTTGGATACAAAAATTCTCCTAGTTTCTAAAATGGATTCCCCTGAATCAAAAGTTCAAAATGAACTTTCCAATGTGCAGTACGAATTAATTGAAAATGGTATAAGGGACCTTAGCCTAAGGGTCTACATTTTCAACAAAATTTGGAATATGGTCCAATCAAGGTTCCAATGGGCCAATTGGATTAATCCAAGTGTTGGGATGAGATAACTCCAAAGAATAAAATAAAATACCCAAAAATGAGTAAATGCTCACATAAGATGAAGAGTTGATTGAGTATAAGGTTTATTAGTTAAAAATTAAAAGATATTACTAAAAAATGAGATATTTTAGAGAAATGATGCATTTTTGACACCTTGGTAAGGAGAGGGGGACCTTTGAGGTAGACGCCTTTTTCACATGTGTGGAAGGGTTTTTTAATTCAAAAAATTGTGATATTTTTATCTCTCCTCTCTCCTGGATCAAACCAAATAAAAAAGGGAGCCAAACTAGTCCAAATCTTATCCAAATTGAGTCAAACTGAACCTGAAAAATTCTAGAACCCAGTTGGACTTGGTTAGTGGCCTCCCTCACTTATAAATAGACTCTCATTAATTTATATGTTCATATTGGAGCTATACCATGGTAGTATTATATTAAAATAATCATATTTTCTATTATCCCTTAAATTTCTCTCTCTCTCTCTCTTGGGAGCTTGGAGCTTCTCTCTCTCTACAACAACTCTTGGAGTTGCTCTCCTCCTCTTGGTGGACCAATTGATTGGTGGGGGGCTTCACTGCTGCTAACAAAGAATCAAGGTAAACTTGGAGGTAAATTTGATTTATATGGTTTTTTAAATTATCTCAAACAATAACTTTCTTCTTCTCAAGCCCTCTCAAGCTTGAGAAGCTTTCAAAATGATTATTTTAGTTCAAATCAAGCTTTCTCCAAAAATCTTAATGTTTAATTAAGATAAAGTTAATATATATGCTTATTTGTAATACTTTCTTTAAGTAAATCTCTCTCTAAAAGAATAGCCATATTTATGGCTAAATCCCTTGGAAAAGGATGCTTCTCAATGATAATCTCTTAATTCAAAGCTAAATTCTAGGCTTGATGAGCTAGAGAGTAAGAAAAAGGTATTTGTAATGTTTTCTTTAAGTAAATCTCTCTCTCTAAAAGAATAGCCATCTTTATGGCTAAATCTCTTGGAAAAGGATGCTTCTCAATGATAGTCTCTTAATTCAAAGCTAAACTCTAGGCTTGATGAGCTAGACAGTAAGAAAAAGATATTTGTAATGTTTTCTTTAAGTAGATCTCTCTCTCTAAAAGAATAGCCATCTTTATGGCTAAATCCCTTGGAAAAGGATGCTTCTCAATGATAGTCTCTTAATTCAAAGCTAAACTCTAGGCTTGATGACCTAGAGAGTAAGAAAATGATATTTTCATGATTTTGTACTATTAAAATAATGGTAAACTCTTTTAGATTGTTTATGAGTAGTTAAAAACTACTTTAACTCATTCTAAATGAGAAATGGATTATCCTAACAATTTGGGAAAAGAGGAATGTTGAAATTAGCTTAATCTAGTGGGATAATCATAGTTATGTTTATAATTATGATTAAAATTATGATTTGAATTCATAGTTTGATTTTAAGTATACAAGAGGAACAACTATCATATTTTCATTACAAGCTTTTACTCTTTTAGGAAAAATTGAGAATTATCAATAATAGCAGTGAGGCTATGGTAAAATTTTTAGAAAATAATACATATCTTATTTTTATGCATAATGCCAAAAGGAGGACTTCCTACCATATTCTAGGATTGGACATCTTATGCAAAAAGAATGATTTTCATCATATTCATGAGAGATAAAATTTTTGTATTTATGCATAAATATTAAATTAAAAGAAAAGAGGAATTTTTGGTTAATTTATTTTTATGCAAAAAGAGGAATTCCCATGATATTTGAGATCCAAGTCATTAAATGGTAAAAGAGGAATTTTTGTCATAATTAAAATTATGAGTATTTATCAAAAGTGAAATTTTGAGTATTATTATTTTTATTGGGAAATATGGGTAGAATTGATTTTTATAAATCCCATGAATCTTTTATTCAAAAAGAAGAATATTGAATACATCTTACTTGAGAAATTTGAGAAAGAATGTGAAAATATCCATCGAGAAAACAGGGATAATTCCTATTTCAGAGAAAAGAGAATCTGGAATCCCTAGGAGGATCGAGGATCCAATGAGTAAACGAAAGTTTAGAATTAATTCTCATTAATGAAGCTTAAGGAATGAAAATACAATACGTAAATGCTCTTTTTGAGTCTTTACTATTCAATTTTGATAAGGTTTATTTTTCCTTTTTAAACCTTCAACAACACTCTGATACATAGATTCAATGAGATTGAGAAAAAGTACCTTTATCTAGGCCAAGAAATTGGCAGAAACTTAGAAACGTCCTATCAGTATTGAAAGTAGAAAATCGTACTAAAAGTGGATGTGATAAGATGTGATGTAGATCTGAATGAATGTGATGGGATGTAAATGGATGCAATGTGATTAGATGAGATGTGAATGAGATAAGAGGAGATGTAAATGTGATATGATAAGATGTGAATGTGATGTGATAAGATATGAATGTGATGTGATGAGATGTAAATGGATGTGGATGTGAATGTGATGATATGTGAAAGGATGTGATGTGATGTAAATGGAGGAGAATGAGATGTGATGTGATAGATGTGTATGTGAATGAATGAATGGATGTGGATGAATGTGATGAGTTGTGAATGGATGTGGTGTGATATGGATAGATGTGGATGTGATGTAACGTGGATGGAATGAATGTGATGTGATGTGGATGGATGTGAACGAGATGTAATAAGATGAGGATGGATGTGATGAGATGAGGATGGATGTGATGAGATGTGAATGAATGTGGGAGGTGAATGGGGTGTGATGGATGTGATGAGATGTAAGTGGCTGTGGTGAGATGTGGTGTGATATGAATTTGATGTAATGAGATGTGAATGGATGTGATGTGATGTAGATCTGGTTAGATATGAATGGATAAGATATGATGTGGATAGATGAGATGTGATGTGATGTGGATCTGGTTAGATATGAATGGATAAGATATGATGTGGATAGATGAGATGTGATGTGATGTGGATCTGGTTAGATATGAATGGATGAGATATGATGTGGATAGATGAGATGTGTTGTGATGTGGACTTGGGTAGATGTGAAGTGATGTGATGTGATGACATGTGGATGCGATGTGGATCTGAATGAATGTAGATGGATGTGATGTGATATGAATGGATGAGATGTGATGTGGATATGTTGTGACGTGATGTGATAAGGATAGATGTGATGAGATGTAATATGATGTGATTGGATAAAGACAATGGGAATACATATGACTGGATGTGGAATAAGCAATGTGAATTGATGTAGAAGAATGTGGAATAATGAGAAATGATGTGGAACAATGTGGAAAGATGAGAGTTCGTTATTTAGAAACTCTATTTATGAAACCTGTTTTTAAATGACTATTTTATGTCAAGAATACTGGGGAAGCATTTTGACCATCTTGTGAATGAGGGCATGGAGACCTAAGTGATAAAGTTGCAACAGTTGACGAAGAGTCAATGGAGGACGTCTCGCGTAGCAAGGTTGGCCGAGGTCTTGACTAGCCTCAGTTCGATTTAAATGTTGAGCTTCTGGTACGGTGGATGAGGGACCAAGGAAGTGGCCTATGAGTGAAGCGCTAGGTGACCTGCGCGAAGGAGACTAGAGGGTGCTGACCATATGGTGCTCAGGCTCTGGGTCACGGAAGATACTCATGCGTACATCGGGGAAAAAACTAGAACAAGGAGTTAGAGTGTTTTCTAAACTTAGGCATGGATCTGGTTGATTGGCCTTGCTGGTCCTCAACGGATAAGTCCATGGCTCTTTTACATGGATTTGTTGGTTGATCTTGCTGATCTTCAACGGAGAGTCCATCTGGATTTTCTTAAGTGAATATATTTCTGGGTACTATGAACTAGGAACTATTGAAAAGGCCCCTGAGTGAACAGGTGGTGAATGTTCTGGTTACCAATGATGCCATAGGTACACCGATGAAGGAATGATGCAAATTGGAATTCAAGCTAGATATTTTGGAGGATTATGATCAGTGATACTATGGTTTCATTAGAAGATTGTTTTAAAGACAACTGAATCTGTGAAACATGCAATTTCATATGGGTGTGTAAGTGGTGTGACTATCTTGAAGTTTGTTTGAAGCACTGGCTAGGGGGCCTGGGAACTCTTTTCCTTGGTACCAAGGGCAAAACATAACCAAATTCCTAAATGGATCCTATCACTACAGTGGTTGGGCGGTTGGCTAACCCATGGGATTAGGCTGGACTGATGGATCCTTAAAATGAGACTCAATTCTGTTAAGTTACGATAGTTGAAGTAAATCCCAGATAGTCCTTGTTCTATGGAAAAACGAATCAACGGCTGTGCCTCTTGATGAGACAAAAATCATTGGTCCTATGATCCAAGTACAAGTCTCTTCTTTGATCTGACCATGTGACTTACGGGCTCGGTCGGATCAGTTTGGTTTGTTAAGGTTTTTGACTACATTAGAATAGATTTTTCCTGGTGGAATCGCCTATGTCTGTTGGGTGAGGGAAGTTTTTCTGGATTCAGTTTTGAAAGAATCGAGGGATTAGTCTCTTATCTGGATATCCATGGGCAAGGCCCCGATTTGGGAGACTCTGCCCTGTGTAAGAAGTTCTACTTCCGCTGCTAGCACCCCAGAATTTGTTGCGTAGAGGGGGCAAAGATCTTTCAGGGATAGTTGGAACTAAGTGTGGATTTATTACGTATGTGCTGTCGTGGACATGTTAAGGCATGTGTTGCTAGCTCGTAGTGTGTTTGAATGGACAACCTTGTAGGTTGGTGAGATTGATGTGATGGCGGCAATATGGTGCGAGCTATTACCGGGATGGTTCTCATTTTGAGATTTTTGTCGTAGTGTTTACTACAAGATTTTGTATTTGGCTGCCCATTTTGATGTATTCGAGCGTGGACCTATTGAGCAGCCCACTTTTGTTATATTGGGCATGGATTTATTTATTTTCTCGTGAATTAGCCTTTGGAGTTCTTTTTGTAATTATCCTTTAGTGTTTAGATAGGAACACTTTAGCTAAGCTTGTGTTAAAAGCAGCTCCCATTTTTGTAAAGGGCAAACCCATGCATAAGCGTGCATCTATTTTTGGCTTATGGGCTATTTTTGATTAATAAAGCATAAATACTCAAGAAGTGGAAGGAAGCCGACACTTCTTGAGGAGGGATAGATTGCACCCAATTATTCTCTCTTGTGTTTTTATGCTAAACATTTGCTCAAAGGCACTTCAGAGCTTATGTGGTTGTGATGTGGAGAATGAATGAGGAAGCATTTATGGTTCCATAGCTTATTTTGTCATGTAAATATTGAGAACATGGTCATGCTTTTTCTTTTTAATATTTTGGCACCATACTAATGTTTCTTTATTTTGATTTTGTATATCCTTTACACATTTTTTTTAATAGTTGTGGAATTGTTCAAGTGCAATTGACTTAAAAGGTGTTTATAAACACCACCTAAAAAATAATTTAGATCAACGATCAGCAATGCTATGTATGTTACAACTGACTTAAATGGTGTTTATAAACCACTTATAAATTGATTTTAATCAACAATCAACAATGCTATGTATGTTACAATGATTAGCTGTAATATAAAAATAATCCATTGACAAAATAGATACGATCACAGATTTCATAATTCAAAATTTCCATTCAATCCCTTGTTTCACAAAAACAGTACCACTCTGGACTCTCCGTTGGGACCAGCTGGTAAGCAAACGAGATCCAGTAATAGATTATAATAATCACTTCGTCTCAACATACATATATATATCTTCCTCGACATATGAATGGGCGTCCTAAGTACCGGGAGCCCGTGCATCACCTGGTCAGAACCCTCCAAGCTCCTCCTTAGGTCCTGGTACTTCACTCAGGGACCGCTTCGTCGGCCCTCGCCCATCATACCAGAAGCACACCATTTTTCACCATACCCAGGCTGGTTAAGACCTAGGCAGGTTTTTGCCGCGTGAGCTGTCACTCGAACACTCCCCACCAGCTGTTGCAACCGAACTTCCCCTAGATAAACATATATGCCAAATGCTCCCTCCAGCATTATGGCGTAAGACAGTCCTTTAAGAAAACAAGGTTTCTATTGCAAGTTTTCAGTTTTGATTTTTTTTGAAAACCATGAATAATCTTAAATCCGTATCTCAATACTTCTAGATCCAGGTCTGAATTCTAAACAGAATTCCTCGAATTCTGTTAACTTGATCCTCAGATCAAAATCAAAAATCTTAACTTAGTTTCAGATTCGGTGAGGGATTTGAGTACATTTTTCTTGAACTCGACACATCGTCATTGATTGAAACTGACGAAGGAATTAGGTCTTGGTCAATAGTCTGAATAAGAGTTTGGGTCTGGAAAGGTTCTTCTTAAACTATCTTTCTCGAAAGGTACTATTTTAATTTCTCTTTTTTTAAAATTTCATTTAATGAATATTTGCTTACAGATTTCTAAAACATGAATTTCTTATGAGGAATAAAATAATCATTTATCTCGATCTCCGACTTCGATAGTTTAATTGAATTTTCTCATTACCATCTCAGTGAATATGAAATGGTAGCATTTCTTCTCAGATTATCTACTTATTCATTTTTTTAATTTTTACGAAAATTAAATAGAGGATTAAGGAGAATCCTTATTTAATTATAAAGATTCTATATGATAAAAGTAACACTTTTATAATAAAAATATCCTTTTATGCATACTTTTATGCATAGAAATCAATAATGATATAAGTAACACTTTTATAATTAAAAAAATATTCTTTTATGCATAAAAATCAATAATAAAATATTCTTTTATGCATAAAAATCAATATGATTAAAGTAACTCTTTTGTAATAAAAAAATATACTTTTATGCATTATTTTATGCATAAAAATTCATAATGAAGAAAGTAACACTTTCATAATAAAAAAATTATCAATAAGTATCTTTCATAGAATTTAATTCTATTGAAAATCATTCTTTTATAAAAATTAATCAATATGCATCTTTCTATGCATGAATGAAAATGACGCTTTTAGAATGCTCTAACGATGGGGATTACTCTTTTTGATTAATAAAAGATGAAATTTATTTCACAAATTTTCAAAAAAATTGCCATAACCTCCTTTGTATGGTTGACCATTTTTCAATTTTTAACTCACTAAAATTAATTAGAAGTTCACCAAGAGTATCTAAATCATTCTAGTGTAAACATTTTCTACTTATTTAAGAGAACTTTATGAAAAACTTGATTTTATCCAATAATCAATCATCTAAGATAAAGAATGGTTAGATTTACTAAAGAAGAGAGGGGAATGCCTTTTTTCAATGAGGCATAACATCCATTCAATTTAGAGAAGACAAAAATCATAAAAAACCATAAAAGAAATAGAAAAGAGAAGAATCTCCAACTTACATTGATAATTTGAGAGCTTTCCTTTGGCTAGATGGTTTGAGGGTTCTACTCTTGTTTGAAACAAAAGTGGCCACCAATCTTTTAGAAGAGGGAAGGTCAAAAACTAAAATTCACAGTTTTTGGCACTTGGGAGAGGCAGGGTAGTGCAAAACACTATTGAGTTTCAACAAAGGGGAAGGCTTCTATTTATAGGAAAAAGTGAGCTTCTAACCAAGCCAACTGATTCTAGAATTTTCCAGATCAGTTTGGTCAATTTTTGACCATTTTTGGGTCAGTTTTGCTCACTTTTTGGATCTAGTTGAAACAAGAGAGAGGAGAGATAAAAATATCTCATTATTTGGGAGTTTAAAACTCATTCAAGCATGTGAAATAGGCACCTCCTTCATGAGGGAAATTCCTCCATACTGAGGTGTCAAAAATGCATCATTACTTCTAAATATCTCTCTTTTTTAACTATTAACCTTGTCCTTAGTCAACTCTTCATCTTATGTGAGTATTTACTCATTTTTGGGGGATTTTCCTTTTCTTCTTCTATTTATCTTTTCCCTACATTTGGATGAATCTTATTGGTCCATAGGAACCTTAATTTAAAATTTTGAAAAAATCTTGACCCTCAGGAGGATAATGCCTCTTGAACAGATTATACTTAATTTCTAATGCACCTTCTGAAAATCTTTTTGAACTTCTATTTCAGGGGAACTTATTTTAATAAGATGAGATATTTTTCTATCTAAAAATATTTAAAAACTGAATTACCACTTTCTAGAAGATTTTCTCTGTCTAGGCTCTCTGGTAGAAACAAGATCTTTTATATTTCTGAAGAGGGATTTGATTACAGGGGAAGATGCTGGACATCTTGAGAGGCTGGGGAGGAATCTTACATATGTCGTGGAAGATTTATATATGTATGATGACGAGAAAATTATTGTAATCTGTTATTGGATCTCGTTGCTGACCTGCTAGTCTCAACAGAGAGTCCAGAGTGATACTGTTTTGTGAGAAACAAGGATTGAATGGAAATTTTGAGTTATGACATCTGTAACCAATAATTGTTTATCAATGGATTGTTTTTAAAAGTTAAAGTTTAAAGAGGAGTGTGTGCGTATCTGTATTCTAAAGCAAAAGTCAAGAAAGGCATTCAATTAACCCACGGGCCAGATAGGGTTAGGCTGGAATCAGTAGAGTTTTAATAATAAAATTGATTAATAGGAATACGCTTAAAACTCGAGTAGTTAAATAAAAGCATAAAGACTTCTCTAATGAATAGATCAATCGGTAAGCGTGATTCAATTAGAAAAAAAGCGTTGATTCCTTCAAGATAAGTCTGGTAGTAATAGTTTTCCTTCTATCTGGTTTAATCACATGAAGGTTAGTTCAGTATCTTGATCTCGTTAGAAAAACTCGTTAAGAAATTCAAAATGGTGGAATCGTCCCCGTTTTTCGGGAATGAGAAAATTCCTTGGTTTTGGTTTTTGGAATGACCACCAGCTTAGTCTCATGCCCAGACATTCATGGGCGAGGCCCCGAGTGGGAAACCCTGCCCCGCGCATGAGGGAGCTGCTTCCGCTGCCAGCTACTACCGGGAATCCAGTATGCGGAGGGGGCAGTGGGACCTCACACTTTAACTGCCAAGGATACGGTCATCATAGTATGGATTGCCTAACTCCTTTTCGATGAAGGTTTTCAAGACAAGGAATTCAAGGACCAAGATTCCAGATGCCAGCTCCTTCCTTCCAGAATAATCAAGGTCCTTCCCGTCAAAATCAGAAAAACCCCATAGGTAGACCCCCTAACCAACCCTGAGCTTTAATGAAAAGTAATGCAAGGCCTCCACCTCAGAATAGGGGAAGTCAAAGAGAGATATTCCCAAATCGGCCATCTACTTCCAAGGCAATAACGCTGGAAGTAATAGAAGAAGAAAGAGAACTAAGAGATTATTCTCCAGTTGCGAGATGAGGACATCTCGTGTTTTTTAAGTGGGGTAGGATGTAAGGTTCCTCCCCCCCAGCTTTTGAGATGTACAGGTGTAAGAACCTCTCCTTCAGTCTCTTGTAATCATCCTCCCTCAGAAATGGAAGAAGATATTGTTTTACCCTGTTTTGGCCTTGAGAGAAAATGTGTAGAGGTAATTCAAAATTGAGATATTTTTGGATACAAAAATTCTCCTAATGTCTAAGATGAATTTCCCTAAAATAGAAGTTCAAAATGAACTTTCCAATGTACATTAGGAATTAATTGAATATGTGTATAAGAGACCCTAGCCTAAGGGTTCACATTTTCAGAAATTTTTAGATTAAGGTCCAAATAAGGTTCCAAAGGGCCAATAGGATTAATCCAAGTGTTGGGATGAGATAAATATAATGAATAAAAGAAAATAGCCCAAAAATGAGTAAATGCTCACATAAGATGAAGAGTTGACTGAGTACAAGGTTTATTAGTTAAAAACTAAGGTAATTAGTAAAAAAATGAGATATTTAGTTGAAATGATGCATTTTTGACACCTCAGGAAGGTGGGAAACCCACTTGAGCTAGGCGCCTTCTTCATCATCATTTCTTGGGTTCTTAATTCAAAAAATGTGATATTTTTATCTCTCCTCTCTCCTGGAGAAAACTGGATCAAAAAGGGAGCTAAACTGATCCAAATCTTGTTCGAATCGGGTCAAACTGAAGTTGGAAGGCTCTAGAACCCAGTTGGACTTGGTAAGTGGCCTCCCTCACCTATAAATAGACCCTCATTCCTTTGTATTTTCATATTGGAGAATTACCATGCTAGTATTTTCTCTAAATTACCTTATTTCTATTATCTCTCTAATTTCCCTCTTCTCTTGAGAGCTTTGGAGCTTCTCTCTCCTCCAACCTCTCTTGGAGATTACTTTCTCTCTCTTGGTGGACAAGGACTTGCTTGGGGGCTTCACTTCTAGCCAAAGAATCAAGCCCAAATCAAAGGTAAACCCTATTTAATGGTTTTTTTTTCAATTCTCTCAATGATTTTCTTCTTCTCAACCCCTCTAAAGCTTGAGAATCTTTCTAAGCAATGGTTTTCTTCAAATCAAGCTTTCCCAAAGATTCATAATGTCTATTTAGATTAATGTTCATTTTGAAGCTCTCGTAAAATTTTCTAAAAAAGAGATAATTCTTATTTTTATGCATAATTTTAAATAATGTAAAAAGAGGAATTCCTATCATATTTTAGGCATAGATATTTTTATGCTAAAAGTGCAGTTTTGAGCATTATTCAATAGTAAGAAAAATAAAGAAGGTTGTGCACAAATTTTATAGAATCATTCAATTTATGAGAATTATGGAAATGATTCATTTAGATAAATGGATTAGTGTTTATACTAAAAGAGAAAATATGGGTATAATTCATTTTGTGAGCGTAGTTTATTTTGAGAAATTTGAGAAAGAATGTGAAAATATTGAATGGATATAGGAATGATGTGAATGGATGTAGGAATGATGTGAATGGATGTAGGAATGATGTAAATGGATGTGAATGGATGTAGGAATGATGTAAATGGATGTGAACGGATGTAGGATGATGTAAATGGATGTGATATGATGTGACTGGATGTGAATGGATATAGGAATGATGTGAATGCATATGAATGGATATAGGAATGATGTGAAAGGATGTGGATGGATGTGAATGAATGTAGGAATGATGTGAATGGATGTAGGAATGATGTAAATGGATGTGAACGTATGTAGGATCATGTGAATGGATGTGATATGATGTGAATGTATGTAGAAATGATGTGAATGGATATAGAAATGATGTGAATGGATGTAGGAATGATGCGAATGGATATAAGAATGATGTGAATGGATGTGGATGGATGTGGATGGATGTGAACGGATGTAGGAATGATGTGAATGGATGGATGTGAACGGATGTAGGATGATGTGAATGGATGTGATATGATGTGATTGGATGTGAATGGACGTAGGAATGATGTGAATGGATGTGAATGGATATAGGAATGATGTGAATGGATGTAGGAATGATTTGAATGGATGTAGGAATGATGTGAATAAATGTGAACAGATGTAGGATAATGTGAATGGATGTGATATGATATGACTGGATGTGAACGGATGTAGGAATGATATGAATGGATATAGGAATGATGTGAATGGATGTGAATGGATGTAGGAATGGATATAGGAATGATGTGAATGGATGTAGGAATGATGTGAATGGATGTAGGAATGATGTGAATGGATGTGAGTTGATGTGACTTAATGTAGAAAATGTGGGATAATGAGAAATGGCGTGGAATGGGATGATAAGAAATGACATGAAAAAATGAGAAATGACATGGAATGGGACGATAAGAAATGATGTGGAATGACAAGAGATGATGAGGAATAATGTGAAAGGATGTGGATGATGAGAAAAGATGGGAATTTTGTTTGGAACTGTATTTGTAGATGAAACCTGTTTTTAAAAGATTGTTTTATGTCAAGAATGTTGGGAAAGTATTTTGACCATCTTGTGAATGAGGTCGTGCGGACCTAAGTGAAAAAGTTGCACAACACCTGATGGAGAGTCAATGAAGGACATCTGGTATGGCAAGGTCGGCCGCCAAGGTCTTGACCAGCATTGGTTTGATTAAAATGGTGAGCTTCCGGTACGGTGGATGAGGGACCAAGGAAGCGGCCTATGAGGGAAGCGCTAGGTCACTTGCCAAGGAACCTAGAGGGTGCTGACCATACGGTGCTCGGGCTCTGGGTCAGCGAAGATACCCATACGTGCGTTGGGGAAGAAACTGTGTTGGAGCTGTTTTTTGAACATGGGCATGGATCTGGTTGATTGACCTTGCTGGTCTTCGGAGGAGTTCATGGCTCTTTTACATGGATCTTGTTGGTTGATCTTGGTGATCCCCAATTGAGCCAATGGTTTTATGTGATTAAACTCCTAGGTACTATGGGCTAGGAACTATTGAAAAGGCCCCTGAGTGAGTAGGTGGTGAGTGTTCTGGTTGGCCGATAATGCCATAGGTACGCTGAGGAAGGAATGACTGAAATTGGATTTTATGGTTGGAAAGTGAAAAAGTTGGAAATTGGATCTCGATATTTTGGAGGATTATGATCAGTAATACTATGGTTTCATTTCAAGTTTGCTTTAAAGACAGCTGAATCTGTAAAAGGCAATTTCGGGAGGTTGCAAGATGAGGGTACTCACTTTCGTTTCATTTCAAGTTTGCTTTACAGCTGAATCTGTAAAAGGCAATTTCGGGAGGTTGCAAGATGAGGGTACTCACTTTCGTTCACTCTCTCTAAAATTGGGACATCCATGCATCTCGGGCAGAGTACCTCGATCGTGATATCGTCGTGAATTAAAACACGACACGTGCCTCCCAAGCCTAAATCGACATATCTCAATCGAGATACCAACCAATGCCACGCTAGCAGGTTCGGGGTTCCAGTCATCATCCATGTCACCATTACATGTCACCGCCACCACATTATCTCGATCGAGATATCTATGCCACTCGGATCCACATCACAGCCACGCTGTATCCCCCTAGGCATATTTGACTAGCCCATCTCCACCGTCCATGTATCTCGAGCGAGATATCAAAATCGAATCTCAACCATTCATTGTTCGAGGTAAAGGAATACAATCTCCACCGTCCACGTATCTCGAACGAGATATTGAGATCAAATCTCCACCGTCCAAATATCTCGTTCGAGATACGTAGATGCAATCTCCACCATCCATTTAGGCACATTGGAAGATGCGATCTCAGTCGTTTAAATATCTCGATCGAGGTATATAATGAATCTCGACCGTCGACATACCTTGGTCGTGGTAATGACTTAAAATCAAAGCCGTCCATGTACCTCGAACGAGATAATGATATCAAATCTCAGCCGTCGATCCTTCACCAAACCTAAAATTAAGTGTGTATCTTGGCCGTATGTTTCACTAACCCTAAAATCCAGAGCGTACATCTTGCAAACCCTAAATTGCATGATGCTACCGAGCCTCGATCGAGGTTATAAAACCAAAAAACTTTTTTTTTTGCCTCATTGTAAGAAGTCGTTTTCACTCTCCTTGCTCTCTTGATTTGGATTAGCATTAGTGGGCCCATTAGCATTGTTTTATAGCTTCATTAGTGCTACTTAGCACTAAGCATTAGACCCTTCACATTGGACCCTTTCACATTGGACCTTTGTGTTAGGCTTAGGTTTTAGCATGGAGTCACACGAGGAGGGCCACGAGGAGGGCCGCTCGTCTATTGTGAACCTCACTCGCGGAGATAGACCGCGAGTTAGTGGCTATCCGTACGAGTGCTAGAGACACACCGTCTACATTACATATTGTGGCAGACTTGGAGGCGATGCTTTTGTCCCTTCGTAGCCTTCACGATATTGTTTATGTGGATGAGTGGATAGCCCACCATCGCACTGCTCCTGTGTCACATGGCCTGACATATTGTCAGGTCTGTGATCTTGGTCTGATTAGGGATGGAGCCTATTTAGATCTTTTCCTCGATAGTCGTGGGATGAGGCCTGGGCGGGCAAGCCCCTTACTATTTCGCGATGTTCGCATCCTCGTATGGCAGCACATATCTATAGTCGATATGTTGCCGCATATGGGAGGATGCCAAACAACCGCCAGATTCCCATATACTTCGCAAAGCAATTATATGCAGAGTTTGTCTTAGGGGAGGAGGTGGATTACACTAGCCATCGGCCGGGTGGTGGTGCTGGCCGAGGCCGTCTCCAGGACCAGGGTAGGCGGCCTCCACCAGCCCTTCGTGTAGCTCCTTCAGATTCTTCATTTGTGCCTATGTTGACAGTAGAGGCTCTTGGCACCCAGGTTGGCATCGACGTACGGAGTACCACGGAGAGCATCCAGCATGTGGTACGCCTGTTCTCACGATCGATACCGATGACAGATGTCGAGGTATTTACATATTTATTACTTCATAAGTTTTTTTAGTCATTTATTTACATGTTTATATGTACTTTTCTATATTTTTACATGAGCGGCATGGTTGATTGTGTCAAGTAGGGTCCCACACCTACCACTGAGAGGCTCACTCAGGAGTTGGTAGAGGCGAGAGCGGAGATTGACCACCTTAGAGCTGCATTACAGACGGCAGAGGAAGCTACTGCAGAGGCACAGCATCTGAGAGAGTCGGACATCCAGTAGGTAGGTTTCTCTTGCACGTAAAAGAGTTATAATTAAGGTCCTAAGTTATAAATTTCTTTAAGTAATACCTAATGAGAGAGACTAATCAATTATTTTTATGCTTTACTTTTTTGCGTAGGCTCGGACCGAGGTAGAGAGCTCTAGAGCTGAGGCACAACATCACCAGATTATGGAGCAGATTGCCCAGCATAGGGCAGAGCAGTTGATGCTGCATGTTCGAGAGTTTTGCAGATCCTCGGACGTGACAGTGCCTTACCTACCTTTATATCCACGGCCTGTTATAGAGGTTTTTCGACGACCTCTCCCTCAGGATGCACCACCCTTCCTACGTGATGCATGCTGTGCTTTATGTACCGAGGACATTAACACTACTGGTGGATATGCCCTGGGATGTGGACATTTTTTCCATTTGTCTTGCATCACCCAGGAGCTAGTACGGTTCTCAGCATGTCCCTCTTGCTGTGCACGCGTCGACCTAGCGACATACAGAGTTTTGGGCATTGATGATCTTCACCCAGGCCTCATTCGAGTAGATGCTCGGACTGGCAGGCCTATTGATTTTACATCAGCTACTATTGACTTGGGACTCGACGCCTTCGATGATAGAGATCAGGAGCCCGAGGTGCCTCCAGAGATTGAGTGGAGCTCACATGAGTTTGATGCATACCAGAGAGTCCTACATGAGAGCCAGATCACAGCATATGAGCGTGTGGGTGGTGCTGGTCCTAGTGGCACCTCGGGTGATGGTGCTAGCAGCAGTGCTGCTTCTCATGAGCAGTGTGTCCTTACAGCAGAGGAGCTTACACGAGCAGAGTGGCAGACACGTACCATTGCAGATTATAGATTTTGGGTTTATAGACAGAGATGTCTTGCATTAGCACGACGTAGAGAGAGAGAGAGGGCTATAGCATCTTTTGGGACTTGTGAGCTCCCGAGTACACCGGCACCAGCTCACAATCCTGCCTTTGAGAGGCAGACCTCCCCCCACACATTCGACGACCCCTGCAGCCGGCACAGACCTCCCCCGCAGCCGGCACAGCCTCCTCGACGTGCATAGCAGCCTCAACGTGCATGTAGACCGGCAGTTAGAGATGATGATTTTGATTGGATTGCCGTTTTGATAGTGACTAAACTCACACTAGCTGGGTTAGCTCACTTACATTGTACTTAGATTTATGGGCAGTGACTAACCTCAGACTAGCTGGGGTAGCTCATTTTCATTCTGATGTACTTATTTGATGTTTATATCATTATGAGTTTTTTCATTATTGAGTATCATTATATTTTAGTTGATGTTCTTGATTTTATTAAATTTTTTAACACTTTGGCTATCATATTGTTTGTTGAAAATCTCAATGCCATCGTATCCAAACATGCTCCGATGGGAACCAAATTTTGCAAGCATGTGGGGGGGGACCCAGCCCCACATGTTTGCAAAGTTTGTTCACAATCGGGGCATGTTTAGATTGGTAATAAGCGTCGACTGCGGATTTTTCAAGTCTCTTGGTGCTTAAGAGGCCATGGAAAATCCGGGCCTTCCCCATACCATCGTACCCAAACATGCTCCGATTGGAACCAAACTTTGCAAGCATGTGGGGGAGACACACCCCCACATGCTTGCAAAGTTTGGTCACAACTGGAGCATGTTTGGATTGGTAATTAGCGCCCAGTGCGGATTTTTCAAGTCTCTTGGTGCTTAAGAGGCCATGGAAAATCCGGGCCTTCCCCATACCATCGTACCCAAACATGCTCCGATGGGAACCAAACTTTGCAAGCATGTGGGGGGGACCCACATGCTTCCCCATACCATCGTACCCAAACATGCTCCGATGGAAACCAAACTTTGCAAGCATGTGGGGGACCCACCCCCACATGTTTGCAAAGTTTGGTCACAATCGGGGCATGTTTGGATTGGTAGTTAGCCCCAGTGCGAATTTTTCAAGTCTCTTGGTGCTTAAGAGGCCATGGAAAATCCGGGCCTTCCCCATACCATCGTACCCAAACATGCTCCGATGGGAACCAACCTTTGGAAGCATGTGGGGGGGACCCACCCCCACATGCTTGCAAAGTTTGGTCACAATCGGAGCATGTTTGGATAGGTAATAAGCACCCAGTGCGGATTTTTCAAGTCTCTTGGTGCTTAAGAGGCCATGGAAAATCCGGGCCTTCCCCATAGCACCGTACCCAAACATGCTCCGATGGGAACCAAACTTTGCAAGCATGTGGGGGGGACCCACATGCTTGCAAAGTTTGCTCACATATGGGGACCCACCCCCACATGCTTGCAAAGTTTGGTCATAATCGGAGCATGTTTGGATTGGTAATTAGCGTCCAGTGCGAATTTTTCAAGTCTCTTCGTGCTTAAGAGGCCATGGAAAATCTGGGCCTTCCCCATACCATCGTACCCAAACATGCTCCGATGGGAACCAAACTTTGGAAGCATTTGGGGGGACCCACCCCCATATGCTTGCAAAGTTTGGTCACAATCGGGGCATGTTTGGATTGGTAATTAGCGCCCAGTGTGGATTTTTCAAGTCTCTTGGTGCTTAAGAGGCCATGGAAAATCCGGGCCTTCCCCATACCATCGTACCCAAACATGCTCCAATGGGAACCAAATTTTGCAAGCATGTGGGGGGGACCCACCCCCACATGTTTGCAAAGTTTGGTCACAATCGGGGCATGTTTGGATTGGTAATAAGCGCCCAGTGCGGATTTTCAAGTCTCTTGGTGCTTAAGAGGCCATGGAAAATCCGGGCCTTCCCCATACCATCGTACCCAAACATGCTCCGCCGATGGGAACCAAACTTTGGAAGCATGTGGGGGGGACCCACCCCCACATGCTTGCAAAGTTTGGTCACAATCGGGGCATGTTTGGATTGGTAATTAGTGCCCAGTGTGGATTTTTCAAGTCTCTTAGTGCTTAAGAGGCCATGGAAAATCCGGGCCTTCCCCATACCATCGTACCCAAACATGCTCCGATGGAAACCCAACTTTGCAAGCATGTGGGGGAGACCCACCCCCACATGCTTGCAAAGTTTGGTCATAATTGAAGCATGTTTGGATTGGTATTTAGCGCCTAGTGCGGATTTTTCAAGTCTCTTGGTGCTTAAGAGGCCATGGAAAATCCGGGCCTTCCCCATACCACCGTACCCAAACATGCTCCGATGGGAACCAAACTTTGCAAGCATGTGGGGGGGACCCACCCCCACATGCTTGCAAAGTTTGGTCACAATTGGAGCATGTTTGGATTGGTAATTAGGGCCCAGTGCGGATTTTTCAAGTCTCTTGGTGCTTAAGAGGCCATGGAAAATCCGGGCCTTCCCCATACCATCGTACCCAAACATGCTTAGATGGGAACTAAACTTTGCAAGCATGTGGGGGAGACCCACCCCCACATGCTTGCAAAGTTTAGTCACAATCGGGGCATGTTTGGATTGGTAATTAGTGCCCAGTGCGGATTTTTCAAGTCTCTTGGTGCTTAAGAGGCCATGGAAAATCCGGGCCTTCCCCATACCATCGTACCCAAACATGCCTAGATGGGAACTAAACTTTGCAAGCATGTGCCACCCCCACATGCTTGCAAAGTTTAGTCGCAATCGGGGCATGTTTGGATAGGTAATTAGTGCCCAGTGCAGATTTTTCAAGTCTCTTGGTGCTTAAGAGGCCATGGAAAATCCGGGCCTTCGCCATACCATTGTACCCAAACATGCTCCGATGGGAACCAAACTTTGGAAGTATGTGGGGGGACCCACCCCCACATGCTTGCAAAGTTTGGTCATAATCGGAGCATGTTTGGATTGGTAAGAAGCGCCCAGTGCAAATTTTTCAAGTCTCTTCCGGGCCTTCGCCATACCATCGTACCCAAACATGCTCCGATGGGAACCAAACTTTGCAAGCATGTGGGGGGGACCCACCCCCACATGCTTGCAAAGTTTGGTCTTAATCGGGGCATGTTTGGATTGGTAATTAGCGTCGAGTGCAGATCAATAAACGATATGATAGCCAAAGTGTAAAAAAATCAGAAAAACATGAACATCAACTGAAATGCAATGATCCTCAATAATGAGAAAACTCATAATGATATAAACATCAGCTAAGTACATCAGAATGCGAGCTAACACAGCCACTCTGGGTTTAGCCACTAACTCAAAAGATCAAGGTATTTTGAAAATGAGCTACCCCAGCTATTCTGAGATTAGTCACTCCCAAAAAATCTAAGTACAATGTAAGTGAGCTAACCCAGCTAGTCTGAGTTTAGTCACTATCAAGATAGAGATCTAGTCAACAGCACCCTCTCTACCTCTAAACTGCTCTAGAATGCTCTCATGGTCATCCACTCGAAGCTGAAAACGAGGGTGAGAACTGTGTTTTCGACTCTGTACTCGATCAAGAGTGAGCCTGGTAGAAACCACTAGATGAGAGAACTGAAATGCCTCTAACTCCCACTTCCACTGCTGGAACTCAAGACTCCCCCGATGAAGTCAAATCTGCTGGTAGAACTGGCCTGCCACAATCATGCTATGGGCGTCATAAGAAAACCCATGATCATCCATTGTATCTTGGTCAAGGATGCACTTTGGCCTAGTGCAACTCATCAGATAGTAGTCTACTCCCTCGCTATTTCCCTCACTGGCAACAATGACAGCAAATACATCACCCTCCTACATAGCAAATTTGTCAGGTCATCGCTGAGGTCGCAAGCTGCTTATGTGGATCCTCTCGAAGCTCATGTGGACATAAAGTGGCATGCATATATAAGATTTGTGCCTACCCAAGCCTCACACATGGAATGAAACCTAAGCTTTGAAGTTTACCAAGCCTAGATTTCCAAACCTAACTAGGATTGGTTTTAGACTTGAAAAGGGGAGAGTGGACACAATATGGGAATTTTCACTTGGGGGGATTGAAAATGGACCTTCCCATACTCAAATTAAGCCAAATTGTTTTTAATAAATTCATGGCAACAAGAGTATTGATCCCTAGAGTTTTTAGATTGAAAGATTCAATATTTAATTTTCTAGAATTAAATTACAATTGATTTAATGGGCCTCTTACAGTCATAACAAATTTTCCAAAGTAAATCTACAAAAATCCAACCGTTAGATTTGTAATTTTACCTTATACCCAAATTATACTAATCTTTCCCAATCTAATCATCACTAGATCCATACAATTTGAGCATTTTAAATGGTAGATGTGGTGGGAGGATAAAATAGTATGTTTTTTAACAATTCTAAGACCTTTTAAATATTATAGAAAATAGTAGAACACATCAAAAATTACTCGATAAATCAAGTTAAGCTCTATGTTATTTGTATTTGTGATATGCAAAGTGGGAACATCATATGAGTAATAATGTAAAAGTTATAGGCAATTTACTCACATTCTTTGTACCTGTCTAAACCTACGATGACAGGGCCTGTATACAAACTTGGTTCCCAAAGAAAAGGGGATTTGCAATTATTGGATATTCGATCATATTATAGTTTTAGGTACCCAACTTTGCATATGATGTTTCATTAGAAGACCTTGAAGTGAAACTCCTTGGCTAACTAGGAGAGATTGGCTATTCTTCTTGAAAAAATGCCTGTTTTCTAGCTAAAGCCAAGGGCGCCCACTACATGAAACTAGATAACCTCATCTTGCAACAACCACCC
Source organism: Cibotium barometz (assembly GCF_041138505.1). Lineage (NCBI taxonomy): Eukaryota > Viridiplantae > Streptophyta > Polypodiopsida > Cyatheales > Cibotiaceae > Cibotium > Cibotium barometz. Next base: position 13,251,409 of record NC_141085.1, read on the forward strand.
TTAAATCATATTGGGTGCGTAAGTGGTGTGTCTAAATTGTATTTTGCATGAGTGCCAACCAGGGGGTCTGGGAACTCTTTTGTAAGACTCCTCCCCAGCCCTCAAGATGTCCAGTATCTTCCCCAGTAATCAATCCCCTCTTCAAATTAATAAAAGATCTTGTTTCTACCTATTTTGGCTTAGAGAGAGAATATTCTAGAGAGAGATTATTCAGTTTTTAGATATTTTTGGATGGAAAAATATCTCTTCCTATTAAAATAAATTCCCCCAAAATAGAAGTTCAAAAAGAATTTCAGAAGGTGCATTAGAAATAAATTATAATCTATTCAAAAGGCCTTATCTCGTAAGGGTCCAGATTTTCTGAAAATTTTAGATTAAGGTTCTGAGGGGCCAATCAGATTAATCCAAATGTAGGGAGGAGATAAATTGAAGAAATAAAGAACAACCCCCAAAAATGAGTAAATACTCACATAAGATGAAGAGTGGACTAAGGACCAAAGGAAATACTAAAAAATTGAGTTTTTGATGCTTCAGAGTGGGGATTCCCCCTCATGAAGGAGGCGCCTATTTCACATGTGTGGTGGAGTTTTAAACTCTCAAATAATGAGATATTTTATCTCTCCTCTCTCCTAATTCAAGTCTAGTTCTAAAAAGTAAGCTAAATTGACCCAAAAATGGTCAAAAATTGACCAAACTGATCTGGAAAATTCTAGAATCAGTTTGCTTGGTTAGAGGCTCACTTTTTCCTATAAATAGAAGCCTTCCCCTTTGTAGAACCTTAATAGTGTTTTATGCACTGTTACTCTACTCCTCCCCAGAGCCAAAAACATTGAATTCATTAATAATTCACTTGTTTTTGACTATTTCCTCTACAAAGAATTGGTGGCCACTCTTGATCCAAGCAAGAGTAGAACCCTCAATCCCTCAAGCCAAAGGATAGCTCACAAAACTCCATGTAAGTTAGAAATTCTACTTTTTTCTAATTCTATTCTATGGTTTTATGATTTCTTGCTTCTTTTAATTTGAAATTGGATGTTGTGCCTTGATGGAAAGGCTTCCCCCTTCTCTTCATTGAATTCAGCCCTTCTTTATCCAAGATGTGTAATCAATTAAATAGAGTTACTCTTTTCGTATTGTTTACTCTTTAAAAAAAATGTGAATTGATTTGATTAGAGTGCTAAATTCATCTTGGGGTAAATTCTAAGTAGATTTATAATGCAAAAATTGAAAAATGGTCAGCCATACAAACGAGGTTATGGCAAAATTTTTGTAAATTTTGTGGAAAAAAGTTTTATCTTTATGTTATTTAAAAAGAGTAATCCCCTTTGTTTGTGTATTCTAAATGTTTTATTTTCATTCTATGCATATTGGAAATATTTTTATTATAAAAGTGTTACTTTCCTCAATATTGATTTTTATGCATAAAGTGATGCATAAAATAATTTATTTTTATTATAAAAGTGTTACTTTCATCAGTATTGATTTTTATGCATAAAGTGATGCATAAAAGAATTTATTTTTATTATAAAAGTGTTACTTTCATCAATATTGATTTTTATGCATAAAGTGATGCATAAAAGAATTTATTTTTATTATAAAAGTGTTACTTTCATCAATATTGATTTCTATGCATAAAGTGATGCATACATTTATTTTTATTATAAAAGTGTTACTTTCATCAATATTGATTTCTATGCATAAAGTGATGCATAAAAGAATTTATTTTTATTATAAAAGTGTTACTTTCATCAATATTGATTTTTATGTATAAAGTGATGCATAAAAGAATTTTTTTATTATAAAAGTGTTACTTTCACCAATATTGATTTTTATGCATAAAGTGATGCATAAAAGAATTTTTTTATAAAAGTGTTACTTTCACCAATTTTGATTTTTATGCATAAAAGATTTTTTTTAATTATAAAAGTGTTACTTTCATCAATATTGATTTTTATGCATAAAGTGATGCATAAAAGAGTTTTTTTAATTATAAAAGTGTTACTTTCATCAATATTGATTTTTATGCATAAAGTGATGCATAAAAGAGTTTATTTTTATTATAAAAGTGTTACTTTCACCAATATTGATTTTTAAGCATAAAGTGATGCATAAAAGAATTGTTTTATAAAAAAGTTGCTTTCACCAATATTGATTTTTATGCATAAAGTGATACATAAGAGAATTTTTTTAGTTATAAAAGTGTGATTTTCATTAGATTAAATTTCTATGCATAAATAGATGCATAAAAGGATTTTCTTTTATATAAAAGTGTTATTTCCATTGAAGTTGGATTTTATGCATAAAAAGAGGCATAAAGAATTTTTATATCAAAACTAACGTTCTCTTTGATTCTATGTTTAATTTCTATGAATAATCGATAAATGAATAAGTAAATACACTGTAAGAGAAAATTCTATCGTTTCATATTCACTCTGATGGTAATGAGAAAATTGAGAAAATCTATCGAAAATAAAATTTTAGATAAACTGATTAATTATTCTTCATAAGAATTCGTTATTAGTTTAGAAATTCAGTTAAGCAAATATTCAATGAATGAAATTCAAAAAAATAGTAGTTGAAATATCACCCTTTTTGAGAAAGATAGTTCAGGAAGAACCTTACTAGACTCAAATCCTCAATCAGGCTATGACTAAGACCAAACTCCTTCGTCGGTTGTTGCAAGGAAAGACGATGTGACCAGTTCAAGAAAAATACACTTAAATCACCCACCGAGTGTGAAACTAAGTTGAGACCCTTTGATTTTGATCTGAGGATCAAGGTTACAGAATTCGAGGAATTCTGTTTAGAATTCAGACCTGCGATCTACAAGTCTTGGATACGGATCTAAGATATACTCATTGTATTCAAAAGAAAATCAAAATTGAAAACCTGCATAGAAACCATGTTTTCTTAAAGGACTATCTTTCTCCAGAATGTTGGAGGGAGCATTTGGTATATGTGTTTTTCTAAGGGAAGTTTGGTTGCAACAGCTGGCAGGCGGGGAGTGTTCAAAGGACGGCTCATGCGGCAAAAACCTGCCCAGGTCTTGACCAGCCTCGGTATGGTGAAAAATGGTGTGCTTCCGGTACGATGGGCGAGGGCCAACGAAGCGGTCCGTGAGTGAAGTGCCAGGACATGTAAGGAGGATCATGGAGGATTCTGACCAGGGCGATGCACGGGCTCGCGGTGCTCAGGACACCCATGCGTATGTCGTGGAAGATATATATGTATGATGATGAAAAAAATTATTGTAATCTTTTACTGGATCTCATTTTGCTGACCAGCTGGTCTCAACGGAGAGTCCAGAGTGATACCTGTTTTTGAGAAACAAGGAATTGGATGGAAATTTTGAGTTATCAATAACTGTTTGTTCAATGGATCATTTTATAAGTTCAAGTTTTGAAGAGGAGTGTGTGCGTGTCTGTTTTCTAAAGCTAAAGTTAAGAAAGGCATTCAATTATGGGTGGGTGAGTAATTGTTTGGTTCTACCGATTCCAGTGGTAGGGTGGTGGCTAACCCATGGGCCGGATGGGGTTAGGCTGGAATCAGTAGAGTTTTAATGAAATTGAACAATAGGAATACACTTAGAACTCGAATAGTTAATTAATAACCTAAAGACTTCTCAAATGAATAGATCAACGGCTGTGCCTGATTCAATTAGAAAAAAAGCGTTGATTTCTTCAAGTTAAGTCTGTAACAGTTTTCCTTCTATCTCGTTTAATTAGATAAAGGTTAGTTTAGTCTCTTGACCTCGTTAGAAAATTCGTTAAGAAATTCAAAAAGGTGGAATCGTCCCCATTTTTCGGGCAAGGGAAATTTTCCCGGTTTTGGTTTCGGGAATGATCACCAGATTATTCTCGTGCCTAGACATTCAAGGGCGAGGCCTCGAGTTGGAAACCCTACCCCGTGCAAGAGGGAGTTGCTTTCGCTGCCAGCAACCGAGAATCCGGTGTGCGGAGGGGGTAGTGGGATCTCACATCTTTTCCCTCGTACCCGGGAAAAAACATAACCAAGTTTTCATAATGGATCCTATCAATACACTGGTTGGGCAGTTGGCTAACACATGGGACTGGATAGGGTTAGGCTGGATTGATGGATCCCTAGAATTAAAATTCAATTCTGTTCAAGTTACGATAGTTGAAGTAAATCACGGATAATCCTTGTTCTATGGAAAAGAATCAACGGTTGTGCCTCTTTGACGAGGAAAAAAGTGTTGATCTCTAACGAAGTAAATCCAATATTGTGCTATTTGTCACTTTTGTTTGACCATTAGATTTAGGATGAAATGCAATGGAAAAATCTAATTTAGTGCCTAGATTATCAAATAATGTAGTCCAGAATGTTGAGATATCGAGCTCATCTAGTGAGGCAGTGGACACTAATGACCCACCTGGGGGATAGGCCCCACACTTACACCACTGGCATGGTTGGTGAGATCATGGGTGATATGTGGCCAGTGGGATGACAGGCTCTGTGATGACAGCCATTCTAGAGACTGGCATAGCTATAGCACCAGCTCATTTAGTTGGGTTCACACTATAGAGAACCCTAGTATGTATTTGGTTGAGTACCTTTTCATATGGGTGTACTCTTATCTTTGTATATGGTGTGTTGAGTGTTGAGAAAAGAAGAAGAAGATTTTCAGCCTCTCACCTTGTGTGTTCTCTTTTAGGGTTTTGTGAGTGTGTGTGTGCTTGCAAGAGCTCAAGCTTGATGTTTTGCATCAAATTTGATGCAAAACAATGTCATCGAGTTGTGTGAAAAAGTTGATGTTTTGCATCACCTTGTGTGTTCTCTTTTAGGGTTTTGTGAGTGTGTGTGTGTGCTTGCAAGAGCTCAAGCTTGATGTTTTGCATCAAATTTGATGCAAAACATCGAGTTGTGTGGAAAAGTTGATGTTTTGCAAGCATCAACTTTGATGTAGAACATCAACTTTTAAGGGACTATTTTTCTTAACTTTGAAATATTTTTACATTTTTTATGAGAATTGTTTTTATTTTTATCATTAATAAATTTGTAAAAGCTCATTCCAAATAGTAGATAGTAGCCAATAAAATATCAAAAAATTTATTTTTTTTAAAATCATAGAATTAAAGAAAAAATATGCCTAGGATAAGGTGATATAGGTAGAACATAGGTTTACGGCTAAGGACCTGAAAAACCCATATGGTCACAACCTTTGTCTACAAATTTGAGAGGAAGTCATTAAAAAAAATGCTTGTCTATGTAATCATGTAACCTTTGTATCATAAATAATATTGCTACATAGTAGATACCAAAAATCCATGATAGTAGAAGAGCTAGATGAGATAATCCATGATGACCTGTAATCCATTGGTTTTAATCCAGATGCGCAAGGTTCCATTGATTTGGAAAACCATGAGTCAATTGATTCGCTACTCCTCATTTTTGTTCTAAAATTCAATTTTAAAGGTAAAGAAGTATAAGCAAATACATGTGGTGGGACCATCAATGTTAGGGAGGGGGTGCATGTGAGCCTAGACTCTACCATGCCTTTGTGCAGTAGCATGCTCTCCAGCATAAGGGACCTTGAATCTACCATTATCTCATGAAAGCTCCAAGCACCTCTCTACCACCATTCCATAAGCTCTAAGCTCCTCTCTTTTCTCTTTGTACACAAAGACAATGTCGCGGGCGAGGATTGCATCTCTCAGCATCCTTCGCATGTCCTCCAAATAATTATAACCAAAGTTCATTCTACACTACCCTTAGACATACCATCTCTCAACATCCTTCACATCTACTCAAAATAATTATAACTAGAGCTCATTCCTACACTACTCTTAGATATACCATCATGATAATGGCTATCTGGATCAAACATCAACATATGCATACTATGAATTTTTTCCACCACCACATATGTACATGATATAGGCTACAATTTCTTCCTGCTGCCACCCTTATCCATATTGCACAACAAGAATTTCCTTCATGCAAATGCCTATGTGAGTCAAAATTTACACCCATAGGCTATATGATGTATGCCTCTACAATTGTCTTGCTGAAAAAAAAATCAATTTTCTACTCTTTTAACATGCTTATGTTTACTCAGAGCCTCCATAGTTACCATATTCTACATATATATATGAATAGAAGTGAAACCACTAGGATCATGGGGAGACACACCGTCCAACCAAATACCATAACCAAAAAATTAATAATAAAAAATAACCCATAAGCCAAAAATAGATGCACGTTTATACATGGGCTTGCCCTTTACAAAAATGGGGGTTGCTTTTAACATAAGCGTAGCTAAAGTGTTTTTGTCTAAACACTAAAGGATAATTACAAAAATAACCCCAAGGGCTAATTCACGTGCAAATAAATAAATCCACGCCCAATATAACAAAAGTGGACGCTCAATAGGTCCACGCCCGAATACATCAAAATAGGCGGCCAAATACAAAATCTTGTAATAAACACTATGGCAAAAATATCCAAATGAGAACCATCCTGATAATAGCTCGCACCATATCGCTGCCATCACATCAATCTCACCAACCTACAAGGTTGTCCATTTAAACACACTATGAGTTAGCAACACATGTCACAAGTCCACGACAGCACATAAGTAATAAATCCACACTTAGTTCCAGCTATCCCTAATTTCATATGTCCTACACATGGAGTATTTGGAATCACCCAAGTGCCATGCTTTGGACATAGTGGTAATTAGGCATCCCCAATTAACCACAGAAGGATGTGTACGGACAAACCATGATATCAACTCTAGAAATTGGAAATCTATTCTTGATAGTATTCTTGTTGAGAGCCTTGTAGTCTACACACACATACGATAAGTACCATTTTTCTTTTTTACAAAAAGAACTGGTGCTCCATATGGTGAACTACTTGGTCTAATAAGTCCCCGAGAAAGTAATTCCTCCATTTGAGTCTGAATTTCTCTTTGTTGAGGGTTAACTCTATAAGGTCTCTACAAGAAGGTGGTGCACAACCTGGAATAATGTCTATGTGATGATTTTTGAGTTTTTAGTAATGCCATTCAGTCTTACTAATGCTCTTGCCACTTTTAGTCATATGATGAATAGAATCTTTCTTGAATATCAAAACTTTGTGGTTGTCTTTTTTGACAATATCTTATTTTTTAGTAAATCTGAAGAAGAGCACGAAAAACACTTGGAAATTGTATTTAATTTACTCAAGGATAATGAACTTTACATTAATCCCAAAAAGAGTAGTTTCTTCCAGAGTGAGATTGAGTATTTGGGACATATAATTTTTCTAAGGGCATACATGTAGATCCCAAGAAAATAGAAACTATTGTGACATGGCCACGTCCCAAGAACCTTCATGAATTGCGATCTTTTCTAGGGTTGTGTAGCTATTATCGCGCAAATTCGTCCGTAATTTTGCATATAAGACGCACTATCTCACTGAACTTCTCAAGAAAACCAAACCTTATGAGTGGACCGAACTTCAAGAGAAATCTTTTCTTGCATTAAAATATGCACTTACTCATGCATCTGTGTCACAATTACCTAATTTTTCACGTCCTTTCTTTGTGGTTGTAACCGATGCTAGTGGTAAGGGCATTGGTGCTGTATTAATGCAAGATGGTCCTCCTATTGCTTTCGAGAGTAGGAAATTTTGTGCTACTAAAAGTAAGTATAGCACCTATGATAAGGAGTTGTCTGTTGTAGTCCATGCATTGAAATTTTGGAAACATTATTTGATGGGCTCATAATTTCTTATAAAGACTGATCAGCAGAGTATCAAACATTTACTTTCTCAACCACTTATTTCGGATAGACGTATTAAATGGGTAGCTTTTATTCAAAGTTTTTAGCCTATTATTCAATACCAAACCTGGTAAAGAAAATGTAGTTGTTGCTGACGCTTTGAGTAGAATACCTTCTATTCAAAATATTTCTATGATTGAGAATACATCTTTTGACTCTATTCGTGAGACTTATGACGAAGACCCTGACTTTAGTGATATTTGGTCAAGATTGAGAGACAATCATTGGACACCTTTTGCTGAGTATTCCTACGATGATGGATATCTTTTCTTCTAGAAAATATTATGCATTACTCGACCTTTTAGACATTCTATCACTCCCCATGACTTGTCATGTGGTTCGAAGCACCTGAATCAACGTACCATACATCATCTTTATGTGCTGCTTCAACATTTTCAAACATGGCATTAGCGACATGCTGCATAACAAACAACCTTTCGTTATCGTCATTGTTTCTGCTTGAGGATGCATAGTTGTTTTGATGCAATTTTCCATTTTGCATGTCAGCCTGCTTCTTATATAACAATTTGCCTGCACATGTCCAGGCTTACCACAATAAAAGCATCCACGTGTATCATTATATTGCCTTTGCCAATTTCCACGACCTCTTTGACACCCCGTGCCTCTGAATTGGCCTCTTCCACCTACGTGTTGTTGTTGTGAATTCTGGGACTGTTGCTGCTCTGCTGCTGGCCATAATTCTGATTACCTATTTGGCCACCTCCGGCCGCGTCCATGGCCTCCTCTACCTCGTCCTCTTTCTGAACTTGTGTAGAAGGCCTGTTGCTCTGAACTATTTTTGTTTTGTGAAGACTGTTGGTCTTCATCCAAGCTCTTCTCTTCTATAATCAACATAGACACCAAGTCTGTGAAATTGGGAATGTTTTCCCGAGTCTGAATAGACGTCTTGAACACCTTGTATTGTGGCCCGAGACCACGTAAATAGACTTCCACCTTATCATCATCATCTACTGAAACACCAATAGATGCAAGGGATTCCACAATACCCTTGATCTTCAATGCATAGTCATTCATAGACATACTCTTTTTCTCCACAGTATGAAGTTCATTCTTCAACTGTATCTTTCGTGCCTTGGTATTTGTTTCATAGAGTTTTACCAAGGTGTCCCACACCTCCTTGGGGGACTTGGCATCCTGAATGTGCCCAATCATGGTGTCCTGTATACTGATAGAGAGCCAATACATAACTTTTCTAGCTCCTTGGTTCCAATCCTTGAACTCTTTCACATTTGCAACAGTCGGATTGATCTCCGGTATCTCCGGTGCCTCTTCATGCTGCTCACCTTCTATGTAGTCCCAATAACCCTTTCCCATCAGGAAACTTATCAACCTGAACCTCCAAGCATGGAAGTTGTTCTTATCAAGCTTCTCAGCAACAATCTAGTTTATGCCATCATTTGACATCTTGCCAGACACACAAAGTTACCAGAAATAGCACTCTGGTTTCTCCTGCACAAACTACTGTATTTCCTGCACAGCAGTACTATAGTACACTCAAATGTTACAACCAGTGACCTCAATGTGCATACATACACCCAATGGCAACTGTTGACCTCCTTGTTGGCAGCACACACAATGTCTGCACAACCAATCTGTCTTTCTACAGTTCTCAAAACAGAGTTCTGCAGAGAATCGATGACTTACTCGCAGTGCTCGAAATCGCCTGCTTTCTGAAAAACGGAGGTCGTAACGTGCCCGAAACGCGTTTTTGGCCCAAAAAATGACGTCCGATAGGACTAAATAGTTTCCCTATAGCTTTATTCCCGCGAAGAAAGCTCCTCAATCACAGATCGTTTGTCGGTGCCTCCCGTAGAGCTCCCGACAAGAGTGTAGTTGCCAACACAAATAGGGAAGAGTAGATGAAGCTCTTACCCTCGTCGTACCGCTTCCTGTGCCTCTCTTTCTTGCAGCTCAGCCCTTAGCATGAACCAGGCTCTGATACCATTAAAAGATACAGGGGAGAAGAACTCTACTACAAAACTTGATGTTTTGCATCAAGTTTCAGATGCTCCGGGAGAAGAAAGTTGGAGGATCAGAGGTTGATTTTCACAAATGGCCTGTTTTAGCGATTCCATTTGTGTGGGCATGCTCAGTCTAAAAGTCGATGCAAAACATCCACTTTTAGGCTAAAAGTTGATGTTTTGCATCGAGTTGATGCAAAACATCCACTTTTCCACACAACTCATTTCAATGTTTTGTATCAAAGTGATGCAAAACATAAAGTTTTATGAAAAAGTTGATATTTGAGTTGATACAAAACATCAACTTTTTCACAAAACTTGATGTTTTGCATCAAAGTTGATGCAAAACATCAAGTTTTGTGGGAAGTTGATGTTTTGCATGCAAAACATCAAGTATTGTAAAAAAGTTGATCTTTTGCATAGAAAGTTGATGCTTTGCATATAAAATTGATGTTTTACATCAGCTTGATGCAAAATATTAAATTTTCATAAAAGTTGATGTTTTGTATCAAGTTGATGAAAAACATCAACTTTTAGCTGAGAAGTTCTTACTCATCAGCATTAAGTTGGCCGCAAATGTTGTAGCTAAAATATCCTTACCATGTGTAGTAACTAGTAGGATTCGAACCCAAGTCCCAACCTGATATTTTACAAAAAATATTTCTTGCTTTACATAATTTCTTGCTTCCCTGCAATTTCTGCATTTCTGCAATGGATCAAAAAATCCAACCAAATGCCAAACATCCCTTATACATTCCTTCTATATAACACTAGAAGAGGGAATATTGCAGTGTCCCGAGAGTGCTTGACTAAGCTCTAACTTTGTAATTGCAGCTTGGTGCATAAATTTATGTATTGCAGGTTGCAAACCAAACACCCTAATGAACACAAAATATATATGCTCACATGGCACGTACTCAAAGCAAACTCTGGACAAGAGCACCTTGGAAATTCGCATGCTTATCTTCTCCTTTCATCTTACAATGCGGCCATCACCTCTGCTCGTTGGGCGATGCTCGTTGGGTGAGCATTGCATGGTGTTGTTTGAATAGTGGAAACACTGTGTTTTACACCCTCCAAAATAAAACCCGCGTTGATGAGTTTGGTTGTCTCTTCCGCAGACAAACATGTGCCTCTAGCAACCTTCCAAAGAAGAGGAACTGGCCCACGAGACTTTTGAATCTGCTCATCCACTCTAGCTGAATGAATTACACTCGATGGACAAAAGTAGAACATCTGCCAACTCTCCTTATCCTTATACTGTCGATGTCCTTTGAAGCAAGGTGTAGGAATACCCTTCAATGGCCCTTCCTTCTTGTCAAGAACGAAAGCTCCACAGCGTTTGGCTCTCCCTTCCAAAATACCCCAGCATGTAGATTGACATTTGGGTGGTGTTCTCCAGATAGCCCATTCTTTCACATTAACCTCACTCTCTTTTGGGGTCCCATGAATGCATGAAGCACCCCCTTTTGGTCCTGGAACATGAATAGTAACGTTCTCATATTCTGGCCGATGAGCCTATTTGTATCAAGTATAAATTTTGCATCCATTTTTCTTCTCTTGCGCATCACACTTTTCAGGACTGTCCTTTGAACATCTGGAGCAACAATATCTTGTTCCTCCAACACTGTTGATGCAAGGTCCACAAGATTTTTTTTTGCTCGAACCCCTTCGTCTTCGGACATAAATCTTTTCTTAATTTGATTTAAACCTGGCCCAGACCCCTCATGTCTTCCTGTCAAGTAGGCCTTATAATGGGCACTTTGCAAGACTGACATGGCAAGGTCTGCAGAAGCAGAGAACAAGCTAACTTGTTGAGCGTATCCCAAAGCTGCTCGCATGGATGCATGCTTAGACTCTGAGAGATTAACCGTAGGCACAAATGGACCTCCACCCCCTTGTGTCAATACCCATTTTGCCCAGTGAAATCCCCGCACCTCCCACCAAGATAACCATGTCTCTAATGAATGTAGCTCTGTCTCATGCGCATGTCCCAAACTCCAAAACGTAACAAGTTTGTCCTTTGCTGATGCAGCTGACACTTCACTTGGTGCATCTCTCCACCGTCGACACAAATCTTTATGCTCTTCTTGAAATTGTGGTTTGATACAAATTCGTGTATGTTCCAGCATACTCTTTTCCCAGTGAAAAGAACACTAGCATTCCTTGAACATCATCACATTCCTTTTACCTTTATTGAAAACAGTACGCACTGCAAGCCAATTTGCTTGTGCCTCATCAGCTACAAACTCTACACTCTCAATTCCACATTGCTGCAACCTTTCATTCATCAAAGTCCAAAATAAAACCTGTGCATTTGTATTCTCCACCTTGAACTCACCTACTACAATTGTAAGCAATTCTCTGACAAAAGGGTGATAAACATGTGCACTCATTGTGGTCCAGCCACTTGTCCTGTGCACATGATCAAAGTGGACAAATTGTTTCTCTAATGGTGGCCTCATTTGATTAACCAAGTCGATCCCACTTCCAGGACCCATAGAGGACATCTTAAATACATGAGGCTCCACATTGCTTGCCAGTTGGTTTGGAAATAAGAGGCTACGAAAGAAAGGGTATCGCCTATTTGTTTTCTCCTTAAGATCCAGTAATGCTTCGAGCCCAAGAACCGATCCCTTCACATTTTGATGGGAAATATCCATGGATCTCTGAATCCTAATCAAATACCAAAAGTAAACCATTGCAACATGTGAGTTTCAAAAAAATGTAAACAAAGTTTAGACCTAACCTTTTTCTTTGTACAAGTGGTGTAACTCTTTCCAGAAGCTGCTCGACCCCCAAATCTCCCATATCAGGAGTGATATCAGTGTCATCAAAGAGCATGTCCATAATTATATCTTGAGCTACACCTGTCTCAACCTTTTTACACTTTGCATAAAGGTCATGGGAAGCTCTATCTTGCACCAAAGTATGCACAAAAGTCTCATTTGTTTTCGACACCCCAACTGCCACTGGATGCTTGTGACTACCTTGATGTATGCACAAAAGTATGCACAAAAGTCTCATTTGTTTTCGACACCCCAACTGCCACTGGATGCTTGTGACTACCTTGATGTATGACACATCTTGTTGTAGTAGTTCTCTCTGTAGGGTAGCAATAATAAATAGAAGACTCACACACAGCCAAGAATTTCGGTAAGTAGAGCAATGTCGACAAACTAAAGTGCCGGTTTCAGAACTTAAAAACCCAGTTCTGGGAACCTGTTTAAGTTTTCCCTTCCATTGAGATTGATTGCTTCCCTTCATCCGCTCATAATAAGGGCACTCCACATTACAACATCTTAGATGCCCTCCACAAGAATTATGCCTAACAACACCATCAAAACATTCCTTTGTACATGTCTTATACTCCACCCACACATGACCATCATATCTTTGCTCCATCCCAACCATTGGCTTACCTTGTGGTGTAATAGGGAGCTCAAAAACAATATCCCCATCGTACTGTGATGGAAGTTCATCAACTTTCCTAACTTCAGATGCATTCATTAAAGCATTGAGAAGAGTGTCGTTAATAGGAAATCGTCTAATCAGAGACAAGATACTGAGAACTTTATTTTCTATGGGTGTCCCTAAACTAGATAGACAGGGTTCAAGGATTGATGGAGTTCCCAAACAGGAAAAAGAGGGATTTTTTACTGATGAGAATATATGCCCACCATCATCTCTACCATGTACAACATCCTTGGAATGTAGAGATAAAAAAGTAGACACAGTGCATTCCCTTGGCATTGTTGCAGTAAGTTTAAATGCATAAACACCATCAGCTAGCTTTATCGTAGGCACTACACTGCTTTGATTCTCCATTGATAAGTTATTATTACCTAAGGAGAAGTACTCTTGAAGCTCACTCTCTGTCAAAATAACATCTTCTGAATCAAAACGGTCGGATAAAATTTTCAAAGAGCCAAAGCAAAGAATATCAATGACGTGCACCATTCTGCTTGCGAGATGCAGCTATTGACAATATATCAAGAAGGCCAACATCATTCTCCCTTTTTGAGATATGAGTACTGATATTTTCCAGATATGATTGCATTTAAAATCAAATATTTGCACCACTAGTATATGTCTTTTTCAAATAACTGAAGAATGATTACGATGCATTTAATGACTATATCTCCACTAATATACGCTTGTACAATCAATTCATAGCATTTCAATGCATAATATATAAATAAAAATAAATACATATATAAATAATACATAATATATACCAATCTTTGTTGATATATTATGTATTATTTATAAATGCATTTATCATCTCCAGCTCTGCTCTTCTTGTTTCGCCTCCGCCAAGCCTCCAGCTCTTGAGGGTCTTCGTTTGTCTTTGTTTGCTGTAGTTTTGCTCGACAAAAGCGGCTTCCTCTTCCGCGAAGGTTTCCTGCACTCCCGTGAAGGTTTCCTGCACTGCCAGGTGAGCTGCGGCCCCTTCCCTTAGCACTCCCCTTAGCCCCTTGTTGCCACCAAGGGCAAGAAAGCCCATACGCTGGCATATGGGCTTTCTTGCCCTTGGTGGCAAGGGACTAAGGTCTTATTAATTAGCCAAGAAGCTATGGTTGTTAGAGTATGTAGCATGGGAGTCCTTCAGACTGTGAGAGCGAGTGCGTAGGGGCTGCGAGTGCGCCTGTTTGTTTGCGTGTCCAGCAGATCGCACAGTGGCTTTTGTGGGAAGGGTGAGTGCATGTGTGGGTCTTAGCTCCTTCCCACCAAGGGCAAGAAAGCCCATACGCCAGCGTATGGGCTTTCTTGCCCTTGGTGAGAAGGAGCTAAGACCCTGTGCTTGGTTTGAGCCTCGCTTGCATCATGTATAGCTATCCTTATGGAGCCTCACCTGCATCTCTCTCTTGTTGATGTAAGTGAAGAGTTTGATGTTCATACTCATTGTGGGTTTCCTCATCTATTTACTAGCAATAAAAACCATGCGGATATTCAATGTCTAGTTTCAATTTTACTTGCAAATTTATGCATTGGCCAAGCACAAAATACCAAGGGCATGGTTTCCTTATTGCCACCAAGGGCAAGAAAGCCCATACGCCAGCGTATGGGCTTTCTTGCCCTTGGTGGCAAGTTGCTCAGGCCTTAGACAATGAGACCTTAGCCCCTTGCCACCAATCTTATGATAGGTAAATTTAATAGGAGTGAGTAGAAGAGTTTAGGATTCTTGCCACAATGACCATGATCTTGATTACCTCATGGCCATTTTGTGGCCATGATCTTAATTTTTTGACATGTTAGGGAATAATCATGCCTCCATGAAAGAGACAACAAGCAAAAAAACATAGGGAGTTCAGGTCTCTTACAGTAAGATTTTACATTCAGTTGTTGCAACTTTGATTTCTTAATATTTCCGTGTGAACTAATGATTTAGAATTCAGCCAATGAGCAAGGAGTGTGTGCATCTAGTCCTACAGTAGATGAGAGTGGCGGCGATGATTTCTCTCCTATCCAGGTTCTTGTTTGTATGCTTTTTCTAGGGAATATTTTATGTTGCTTATAGTATGCAATGATTTTTCCAAAATTTTGTAGGTTGAGTTTCAAAAGGAAGTAAGGACCAAAGTAGTTGAAGTGACAAAAGGTCTAAGTGCGGAGGAGAGGGCTTTAAAAGAAAAGGAGATCTCCACTGAGTTGCGACGACGATCGTATGCAAAAAGTATTGCAATGTTTGATTTGTTTAAAATTATTATTGTTGTGTTTGTCTCCTACCAATATGAAATGGTTTTGGTATATTTATTAGGTTTTGAATATTATTAATCCATCCCTTGGCAAGGAATGGAGAGAAACTTTGTTTTCTCTTCAATTTGATGGAACGGACACCATTGTGGGTATTGAAAAGTTGAATTTGATAGCAATCTCTTCCGTCAGTGCAGAGAAAAAGATAACTTGGTTGAGATTGCTTGAGAGTTCAAGATCTGTTCGCAATACCCATGGTATGCCATCAACAAACACAAAGTTCAGAGCGTAAGAGTTTTTCACTTTTCTTGCTTTATCTCTATGCTTCATAGAAAAAAATTATCTTCGCTTTGCATGTTTTCGTGCCTTTCATTATTTCTATCATTGTAGGTGGTTGTCTAGGGAACGGTTGCTGGACATGATAGAAAAGAATGCACTTCATTCTTTGGAGCAAGAGATAAGAATAGCAGCTACCACAGAGCATCCAATTAATTTGCCTGATGAGCCATCTCTTCATGTTTACTTTGCATCCATACGATATGAGGGTAGAAAATATATTTTTGGCAACATTAAGAAAACTGGTGCTAAAGAAAAGTCCAAAAAAAAGAGGGTCAACCTATTCAGTCCCATCTTGATGCAGCCGCTTGGTTGCTCTATCGGTTGGTTTTCTATTTTAATGCCTTTTGTTTGACATTGCAGTGTGTAGTTTGTGTTGGCTTGGATAAATTATCTTTGAATATTCCAGGTATTTTTTGCACTTGAGAGACCGCAAGCTACTTGTTGATTTGCCCAAGGCTTGTAAAACATGGGTGGATATCACTAACAAAGAGTCCACTATGTATGGGGAGAATATGATTGCTCTCTCACCTTTTGAGATTGAGACATGCTCTTGGTGGATTGACATGCCCTCGCCCCATGTATTGCCAAGTGAGAAAGTTAAGTTTGAGGAATGGCAAAAATCAAAGGGAAAGGGTGCAAGTGGTGGCTGTCTGAGTCAAGGTAAAGTGGCTTCCACAACTGTCTCCTCTCTTTCCTTAAGCTTTACTTTTCTAACAAAGAAGTGGTTTTGAAGGTGATCAAATAAGGGGCAAGGAAGCGCAAAGGGGTGAGCATGCTCAAAGAGGCAAGCAAGCTCAAAAGGGCAAGCAAGCTCACATTAGTGAGACACAGAGTACATGTGACTTTTACTTATTTCACTTTGCATATTCATGTCTCATATGTAACTTAGAGAAGGCTAGCTATCTATGTTGGATACTTTATATACCTTCCAACCTAAAGAAATCCTTGATGTTCGAGAGAAGGTTCTCAAGAACAGAATTCTGAGAGAATTATTAGTTAACTGGAAGTTCTATCCTTTTGAAGACACTACCTGGGAGAAAGAAGCCGAACTGATGCAGTATTACCCCCAGTTTGCGAGATGAGTGCATCTCACATTTTTCAAGTGGGAGAGGATGTAAGATTCCTCCCCAGCCCCTCAAGATGTCTAGTTTCTTCCCCTGTAATCAATCCCCTTTTCAAAATAATAAAAGATCTTGTTTCTACCTGTTTTAGCCTAGAGAGAGAAAATATTCTAGAGAGAGGTAATTCGGTTTTTAGATATCTTTGGATGGAAAAATATCCTTTCTTATTAAAATAAACTCCCCCAAAACAGAAGTTTAAAAAGAAATTCCTAAGGTGCATAAGAAATAAATTATAAATTATACAAAAGACCTCAGCCTAAGGGTCCAGATTTTCTAAAAATTTTGTATTAAGGTTCTTATGGACCAATAAGATTAATCCAAATGTAGGGAGGAGATAAATTAAAGAATAAAAGAATCCCCCCCCCCAAAAAAAGAGTAAATGCTCACATAAGCTGAAGAGTGGACTAAGGACCAAAGAAAACAATTAAAAAATTGAATTTTGACACCTCTCAGAGTGGGGATCTCCCCTCATGAAGGAGGTGCCTTTTTTCTCATTATTACCCCAATTTTAAATCAATAAAATGAGATATTTCATCTCTCCTCTCTCCTATTTCAAGTCTAGTTCCAAAAAGTAAGCTGAACTGACCCAAAAATGCTCAAAAATTGACTAAACAGATCTGGAAAATTCTAGAATTAGTTTGCTTGGTTAGAGGTCACTTTTTCCTATAAATAGAAGCCTCCCCCTTTGTAAAAGCTTAATGGTGTTTATGCACTGTTACTCTACTCTTGCCTTGAGCCATCTACATTGAGTTTGTTGTTGATAATTCAATTGTTTTTGGCCTAATCCTCTCCAAAGTGAATTGGTGGCCACCCTTGCTTCAAACAAGAGTAGAACCCTCAATCCCTCAAGCTAAAGGAAAGCTTACAAGCTCCATGTAAGCTAATTCTCTTACTTTGTTTAATGAAAAATCTATGGTTTTCTTAATTTTTACATTTTATAAATGTTTGAATTAAATTCAGATGCTATGCCTTTGAGGAAAAGGCCACCCCCTTCTCTTCTTTACATTCCAGCCTTTCTTAATCCTAGAAAGATTAACTAAGGGATTAATTCAACTCTTCTTATTGTTTACTATCTTGAATTTAGAAAATTGTGTAGATTAGAGTTCTGAGTCTAATTTGGGTTAATTTAATTTAAAAATAGAATGATAAAAATGAGAAATGGTCAGCCATACAAAGGAGGTTATGGCAAAACTTTCCAGAATTTTGTGAAAAAGAAAGTTTGTTTTTATGTTATTCCAAAAGAGTAATTCCCACCATTTTTGCATCTAAAAGAAATATTCTAATTACTCCATGTACATATTCACCTATGAATATGCATGGATATCACTGATATTAATTATAAAATTTTATTTTTATGCATAGAAAGATGCATAATGGAAATTTTTATCATAAAGTGTTATTCTCATTAAATTTAATTTTTATGCATAGAAAGATGCATAATGAAAATTATTTTATTATAAAAGTGTTATTCTCATTAAATTTAATTTTTATGCATACAAAGATGCATAATGGAATTTTTTTATTATAAAACTGTTATTCTCATTAAATTTGATTTTTATGCATAGAAAGATGCATAAAGGTATTTTTTGAATTATAAAAGTGTTATTCTTATAAAAATGGATTTTTATGCATAAATAGATGCATAAAGAAATTCTTTTTATTTTAAAAGTGTTATTCCTATTAAATTGATTTTATGCATAAAAGGATTTTCTTTTATATAAAAGTTTTATTCCCATTGAAATTGATTTTTATGCATAAATAGATGCATAAAGAATTTTTATATCAAAATTAGAATTCTCTTAAATTCTATGAGTATTTGATAAATGAATAAATAAATACTCTAAGAGAGAAATTTCTATCGTTTTATATTCACACGGATTGTAAAAAGAAAATTCAAGAAATCCATTGAGTTGAATTATCAAACCTTTTCGAGAAAGATAGTTCAAAAAAAAATCCTATACGACTCGAACCTTGAATCAGACTATGACCAAGACCAAACTCTTTCGTCAGTTTTGAGGAAAGAAGATGTGACTAGTATAGAAAAATACACTCAAAACTCCTGCAAAATTTGAATCTAAGTTTGAGGCCCTTTAAATTGATATGTGGATCAAGGTTACAGAATTTGAGTAGTTCTGGTATGAAATTCAGAATTTTGATCAAGAAGTTTTGGGGATACTGATTCAAGAAATACTCATTATATTAAAAAGAAAATCAAACTTAAAACTTGCATAGATACCCTGTTTTCTTAAAGGACTGTCTTACGCCAGAATGCTAGAGGGAGGATTTGGTATATGTTTTTCTAAGGGAAGTTCGGTTACAACAGCTGGCAGGGAGTGTTCAAAGGACAGCTCACGCGGCAAAGCCTACCCAGGTCTGACCACCCTTGGTATGGTTGAAAAATGGTGTGCTTCCGCCGGTACGATGGGCGATGGCCGACGAAACGGTCCGTGAGTAAAGTGCCAAGACACCTAAGGAGGATCCTGGAGGGTTCTGACCAAGAAATGCACGGGCTCGCGGTGCCTAGGACACCCATGCGTATATCGTGGAAGATATGTATGATGGACGAAATAATTATTGTAATCTGTTATTGGATCTCAACCAGTTGGTCTCAACAAAACGGAGAGTCCAGAGTGATACTGTTTTTTGAGAAACAAGGGACTGGATGGAAATTTTGAGTTATGATATCTGTAACTAATAACTGTTTGTCAATGGATTGTTTTATATGTTAAAAGTTTTAAAGAGGAGTGTGTGCGTATCTGTATTCGAAAGCAAAAGTTAAGAAAGGCATTCAATTATGGGTGGGTGAGTAATTGTCTGGTTCTACCAATTCCCGTGGTTGGGTGGTGGCTAACCCATGGGCTGGATGGGGTTAGGCTGGAACTAGTGGAGTTTTAATAATTAAATTGAAATAATAGGAATACGCTTAGAATTCGAGTAGTTAAATAAAACCCTGAAGAATTTCTCAAATGAGTAGGTCAACGGCTATGCCTAATTTTGGTTAGGAAAAAAAGCGTTGATTTCCTCATATGATTAGATCAACGACTGTGCCTGATTTTGGTTAGGAAAAAGCGTTGATTTCTTCAAATTAAGTCAGTGATAGTTTTCCTTCTATCTAGTTTAATCACATGAAGGATAGTCTAGTCTCTTGACCCCGTTAGAAAATTCATTAAGAAAAATCAAAAAGGTGGAATCGTTCCCGTTTTTCGGGCAAGGGAAATTTTCCCGGTTTTGGTTTCGGAATGACCACCAGGTTAGTCTTGTGTCCGGATATTCAAGGCGAGGCCCTGAGTGGGAAACCCTACGCTGCGCAAGAGGAAGCTACTTCCGTTGCTAGTAGCGACCTGAAATTCGGTGCGCAGAGGGGAAGAGGGGTCTCACAGGGTAGCTTCAATGGGGTGATTACGATCAGGCACATTTCTTAAAAGATGCAAATCTTGCCATTTTTGTAGAAAAATATGGATTGCATCTTTATTTCTCGTGAGAGAAGAGATTTAAAGGCACCCATTTAAATCTTTCAATACCATACCCTACTCTCTAGTTTTGGGATTGTCTTCAAATATGGCTCCATTCAATCCTTTTTCTAGAGTTTTTTTTCTTCCCTCATCAATATTTTTAGATATTTCTTTTACTCCCAATCCTTCCCCTTTCATTAAGGAGCTAAGAAGACCCATCATTTTCTCAAGTTTATTCTCTATATTAGATATTTTTTCTTTCATTTCCTTCATTTCTATATCCTCATACTCATTAAGATCTAAATCTTGCATATCTATTTCATTTGTTTTTGTAATATGCTTTTCCATGGGGAAAGAGGACATTGGGTTTTCCCCCTGCTTCCCATTTTCATCCTTCCCACCTTGAGAAGCCATTTACTCTAACAATAAGACAAATGGAAAGTTTCTTACAAAGCTAAAAAAGATGTAACACAATGACCTTACTTGATTGGGTAATTATGAAGTGTCTCTGATGATTTGAAGAGCAATTTCGTTGATTCCTCCTTGTTGATATTTTCTTCAATGATTCTACAAGGTTGTCATGTACTCTACTTGATTCATGTAGAATCTCCAAAGTATGTCCAATTTATTAGGCAAGAAGTATGCTTAATCAATTAGGCAAGAGGTATGCCCAATCTATTAAGCAATAAGTATTTGTATGGAGAAGATTTAAGATATATGAGGATTATGAAAATGAATAGAGAAGAGATTAAGTATTAGCGTATGGAAATGAATAGAGAAGAGATTAAGGAGTAGAGATTAGAGTTAGCAATGAGTATCTCAATGGAAACATGGAAAAGAAAGAACTTAGCTCTGATACCAATGTAATGTTCCTACCATCAATAGCGTGAGGACTTGTAAGACTAGATCTTTGATTCTCCACCCAACCATATTCCAAATAGACCCTAAACACATGGTTATATAGGCCTAGGTGATGTATGACCTTCCAACTTCATCCCCTTGACCTTTCAATGGCTAGGCATGGCCCTTTCACTATAAAATGCCTCCTCAACTCCCCCTAGAAGGGGGCACTACTTATGTGGCCTTTGGGCTTCCCTTATGCACCATCTACATCCCTTTTACATTGACCTTAACGCCTATAACCATTGTTTTAGGTATTTTTAATTTAAAATCCCTTGAACCTTATTTATATACAAACCTTTTACATATAAATAATCTTTTCTAGTCTTACCTTATAGTGTTTCCTGTCAGTCTCATAACAGATGGAGAGTGTTGGCTCTTGACACCTTGGTAGTGAAGGCTACGAGTCCTTCCATGAGTACTTTATAAGTTTTTTTTATAAATCTAGTCTTTCATTCGTTGTCTATGATGTGCATTGCATGCCCTAAACCTTGTGTTGGTTGGTTAATGTAGGAGAGTGTGGTAGGCCATCCTCCATTTTCACAAGAGGAGAGATATGGCTACAAGTTTGGCACATAGGTGCTACTTGAGCAATTGGAGTCCGAGGGTATGCCTATCAATTGGGGAGAGGTGCAGATGTGGTATGCATCCTACTACTACTTGCATGCATCTACTCATTTATATTGGCATGTTTGCATTGGATACTAATTTCTTGTTATGCATGCATTGATATAGGATATGCCTCAAACCTCACCTGGTGACAAGTAGTGTGGTGCTAGCTAGGTTTACATAAGGCTTGTACACATGCTTATTTGCATGTTGCTATCCATGATTTGGATGAACACTTTCATGTGAATGATATTACTTTGCTATAAGTATTTTACGTTACCATTTTGACATGTACAAATGATGGTCTAGCACATACAAAGTGTTGTTATCCATGCCTTGGATCAACACCGGCATGTAATTATGAATAATGTAATCATCTTTTTGAATTAATACAAATTGCACGTTTTCTCTCAATTTTGAGTACAGTTGGACAAGTACTCTTACCAACAGGCACCCAGCTACAATCTGCAGAAGCTAGCTGCACATTTCTTCCTACAATCTGCAGAAGCTAGCTGCACATTTCTTCCTAAAAATAAATCCTGCACACACGATGCCAGTATCAGTGATGAAACTATACTTTTACCAACACGTATATCGATGCCACTATCGGTGCTTATGTACTGGGGGGTATACCACACACATACCAACGTTTGTGGTATTTACCATGCCTTCCATCAGGCACTGGTATGAGTGTCAGTGAACCATCATTCCCTTGTAGTGTACCTTAAACTTCTAGTCTGATGGTATGGCATCTAATAGAAATTCCAAGGATGTGCGCACATCCCTCAATATCCATTTTGCATTTATAGGGATGACTCTATTGTTTTCATCCCTCAAGTTGATCGTTAGGTCATACTGCACAAATGTTTCCTCTGAAACCAATGGCATCCAAGTCGCTCTACTCGTTTTCCATTGTCTGTGCTCTAAGCTAATGTAAAATGTTTGTCAAGAGATATTGTATGCCATCACCACAGAATCAATGCAAGTATTACATTAAAATCACCCCTGTGGATGACTTCACTCACTTTCTATTCTGCTCCAACTACATTATCCAATTCAGTCTCACATATATGTGTAGACAGGCACATTGATTTTGTCCTCTTCATGTTTGCTTCTCGAAAACATTCCACAATACATGGAGAGGTATAAACCATAATAGCCTAAAAAACTATATTAGGGAGTTTGGAAAAATCCCATTACTTTGGGAATTTACTTTTCAATCTACTTTTTGGTGCACCTTGAGCATACCAATTCCAAGGTTGTCAGAGAATGTGGATTTAGTACCTACTCTTCAAGAGCTTTCCAATGATATGTCACCTGAGGGGGTTCTGACAAAATCTTAAAAGGGTTTACCGTGCCCCCATTTTTGGATCTTGCAAAATGGGAATGGGGATTTTACCAAACTCCATAATATGGTATTCTAATCCACTTAGAAATCCTTCCTGCTTTCATACACTTCTCAATATCCAAGACAATCTTGTATTTAAATGCTAATAGAGTACCTTTTTCTCGAAAGTCCCAATCTAATGAATTTAGGCTTGGTATAGGCAAACTCTCCAGTCTTCCATAAGCTTCTGGTCTTGTAAGGACAATATACTTAGCATTGTATAAAAATATCCGTTTGTTAATGAAAAAGTAGATGGTTGATCAGAAAATAATACTTTCCCAAGGTCAGCATGCATGGCTTCAAAAGTCCCGGTGAAAGACTCCACAAGTTTCCACTTAATGCTTATTGATGGATAAACATATATCACATCTATAACACCTATGAATAAACCATAGAATCATAAAGAACATAAATAAAATTATAAAAAAATATCTTAAAATGATCTTGTAATGCATATGCTTGAGTAGAAGGATGCATATGCATGTCTCTTGTCATGCACACATGTTGCACCTTTGCTTCCACCCATCTTTTGGTATCTTGAATTCCAAAATACGTCCCTTACAATGGTATTGTACTAAGCCTCTTCTTTTCCTTTCTATCCTATGAGGACCTTTGCATGATGGCTGGATAGTCACCCAATCGTTTAATTTGAAGTTTATATCTTTCACATACCCTTATCATCTTTAACATTATGAAGGATGCATGATGAAATGACATTAGGAGTGCAATAGGAGTGCACCTTGAGTGAGACTATTGTCTCAAAATTGTTAGATGATGAATAGATGATGAATAGAGGGGAGGATGATGTAAAAAGAAGATCAGAAAGAGCTGCAATCACAGTAGACTAGGGAATTTCAAATGCATTTACTTATTTTTGGGGAACCTAAATTTTAATTTTTTATTTTTTGAAGTACTGACATTTGGTACGTGGGAGCAGCCCCGAAGTTGGAACCCACTAAAGTGACGTTGAAATAGCCGCGCCGTATTACATTAAAGTGCTGATAACCTACTAACATAGCCAAAATTATGAAGCTAGTAAAAAGTGGATATGACACCTAATGTCATATTTATGGTTGAATGTCGCGTTTCTATTGGTCCAAAGATTAATCCAAATCCGGTACAAGTGATTAAAATGTGGCCCTTTTTTAACATTTTTAGCCCTAATGTTCTTGATGATTGCTGAACTTTGACTTAATGATGATTTTAGTAGATCTTGATATGATTAGCATTAATCTCATGGTGTTAATCTCCTTTCTTAATCAAGAAATGTTCCAACTACTCTTAATCACCAAAAGATTATATTTATTACTAATCACCTTGATTAAGCCTCAAACTTTCTTAATATTTGTATAATCCAATAAATTTTCTTGCTCTATACCACCCATTTTATTGTCTTTCAACCTTTCTTTGGATCCTTTATTCACACAACAATGATTGTTTGCAAGAAATCAACCAAGAATTGAAAAGGTTGAAAGATTAAGCACTTAATCAATGTATTACGCTTTAAATCTTTATTGAAGACTCGATTTACAGAAGATTTCAACTGGAGACATGTTCTTTAATAATCAATATTTATAATTAGCACTCCAAGATCTTTTAAAGCCTTGTACAACAACTAGTTTCCTTGATTTCTCCATCAAGATTTACACAAGACCAAAGATCTTTAACAAATTCCTCATTAAAACAAGAAATCCCTCAAGACATTTTTAAGAAAATATTTTTAGTAGGGTTTGATGTAATACTATGAATGAATTAGGGTTTATAAAGTGATGAAATTAAGGTTTAATCAAATATTATGGTAAAAAGATCTATAATTAAGAAGATAATCAAGAAATAGTGTAGAGTAGAGTTTATGAAAACTATGAGTATCATATATGCAAAATCATTAATCCCATTGCTAATCGACTCTCCAAAGATCAAAACAAATCCAAAAATGTATGTAAAACCTAATCCAAAAATTATTAAGCACTAATCACTAATCAATCCCTTAATTCAAAAAACTATGTAAAACCTAATCCAAAAATGATTAAGCACTAACCTAAACAAATATCTAAGCACGAATCACTCCCTAAAAAAGGATCTAAGCAATTCTTTGATACACCAATGCAAGAAAGGGATCTAGAGAGAGAATAGAACTCATTGGTTTGAGTCCTTAAACTAAACTTAATGGCTAGATTCCATGTAGCTTGCTCCTCAATGCCTAGAGTAGCCATAGGAAGGATCTAATCATTTCTCTCATACACAAATGCAATAAAGGGATCTAGAGAGAAATAGAACTCATTGGTTTGAGTCCTTATAACTAAACTTAATGGCTAGAGTCCACATAGCTTGCTCCTCAATGTCTAGAATAGCCATAGGTTCATGAAGAAATCCATGAAAGCTTTTGCAAGAATTTGGTAGCTTCAAGAAGATAAACTGTACATTATGTCAAAAGATACAAAGGTTGCCTAATGAGTGACTTATATAGTCACTTACTCTAAAGGTGTGTCTACACTAGCCCATGCCTAAGATCTATGTGCCTAAACTCCCATGTGTAAATGTGCTAGTGGAAAATACCTTTGTTACAATATATGTGTATGTGTAATCATCTATATGTAAATGTGTGTGTGTGTGTGTGTGTTTATATATATATGTATGTATGCACGTATGTATGTATGTACGTATGTATGTAGGTATGTATGTGTGTGTGTATGTACATATGTATGTATACACATACCTACACACACACACACACACACACACACACACACACACACATATATACATACACACACACACACACACACACACACACATATATATATAGAGAGAGAGAGATGTATGTATGTATATGTATATATGTGTATGTATATGTATATGTGTATATATATGTGTATGTATATGTATATATATATATATATATATATGTATATCATATATGTATACATATATGTATACATATATATATATATACATACACATATATATATATGTGTATGTATATGTGTATATATATGTGTATGTATATATATATATATATGTATATCATATATGTATACATATATGTATACATATATATATATATATACATACATATATATATACACATATACATATACATATACATACACATATATACATATACATACATACATCTCTCTCTCTATATATATGTGTGTGTGTGTGTGTGTGTGTATACATATGTACATATATACATATATATATATATGCATAGATGTACATACATACATACATACATATATACATACACATACATACATACATACATACATTTATATTTACTTATACACGTATATATATATATACATCCATACATACATATTTACTTTTTAATTACATGTATATACATACATATATACATACATATGCATATACACATATATATACATAGATATATGTACATTTACATTTACATACATACACATATTCGTGTGGCTGGCTCACTGGCATGGCAACATGTGGAGAATCAATGGCCAGAGTTTAAAGATGAGCCCCAAAAAATGTAAGGGGATTTCAGAACTCATGACATGGCATGCTACTCATCGTCCAATTGATGGCATCATAAGGATCGTAGCTGGTTCACCGGCATGGCAACATGTGGAGCATCAATGGCCAGAGTTTAAAGATGAGCCTCATCACTTATGTCTTGGCTTGGGCATGGATGGTGTTAACCCATTTGGCTTCAAGTACACATCATGGTCTACTTGGCCTATTATATTGGTGAATCACAACCTCCCTCCATGGGTGGTAATCAAGAAATGTCATACCATGCTTGCTCTCCTTGTACCAAGAAAGTATAAGGTGCAAACATGGATGTGTACCTCGAGCCTTTGATTGAGGAGCTTGAGACACTATGGCAAGGTATCAAAGTACATGACGTTTCAAGGCCAATAAATAGGCGTGAGGCAGAGGTGAAAGGAGTTTTTCTTTGGACAATGCATGACTATCCCGGGTTCTCAAAGTGCTTAGGTACCTAGTTGAACCGGATAACTTTAAGATTTAACCTTTAAACTTTAAGTTCATATCTCTACCTCTCAATCATCTCAATTTTAAAATAGGTTTGGCAACCTCCAGACATCATGCATGTCCAATTTGTGGACCATCACTTATTTTGGAAATACTCTCTACACTTAAGAAGGTGGTGTATGACAAACGTTCACATCCTAAGTATGTGTCACATGAGGTCTCACCACTTGTGAGATGAGAGGTAGAGATTGGTTTGAGTCATGGATAAGCACCCCCAATTCACCACCCGATGGGATGTCTAGACACTCAATCTTCTTTCGACTTCCATATTGGTGTGACATGAAGATCAATCATCTCTTAGATCCCATGCATATCTTCAAGAATGTGGAAATAAATATTTGTGAAAATTTAATTGGTAAAAGAGATATAAAAAGGGTGTAAGGGATGACTTACAAAATGTTGGACGTCTTCAAAGTGCATAGCTAATTGAAAGTGAGAGTGGCAACATGGTCCTACCAAAGGCACCATGGGTATTAACCAAGGAGCATAATAAGGTGAAAAGTGTGATTTCCTCTTTTCCTACAAAAACGGGGGCAATGCATTCATTGAAGGGTTCCTTCACAAAGACCAAAATAAAGGAGAGGTACAATTATATGGCCTCAAGACACATGGTTGTCACAAGATATTATAGGTATATAAATATTTGCTTATTCATTTTCTCTTTATGGTACATAATTTGTAGGCTCATATACTAACTTCCATTTTTTTTATATTCATAGTTTATTCTTCCAAGCTATAGTTGGTTGTGGAGACAAGAAGGTGAGAGAGGCTATTTACAAAATGGGAATCTTGGTGAGGTATGAATCTTCTCTTCAATTCACTAGCTAAGTTGTATTGCATATTTGGTATTCTCATGCGCTCACAAGTTATGCATTGGTAAATAGTACACATGATTGCTATGTATGTACATATCCTTAAAGAATATAGATCCTACATCCATTGAGATGGCTCATCTTAATGCTATTGAGGCAGTGTGTATGATCGAGGAGGTCAACTTTTCTAGAACAATTCTCATTAACCAATTGCATTTTGTGGTGTATTTGGTTGATGAAGTGACGTTGTGTGGTGTTATTCATATTCGATGGATGTTTTTTCTTGAAAGGTTCATGAAAACCTTAAAGGACTTTGTGAGACAAAGAGAAAGCATGGCAGAGGGATGGTTGATGCAAGAGTCTCTTATGTATATCTCAAAACATCTATCTCGCATAGATACATCCATGCCAAGATTGTGGAGCAATGAGGAGGATGATCGACTCATTAATGCACCTCAGAGAAAAGGAAGGCAACAAAGACTAGATGAAGCATTACGCCACAAGGTGAATACGTTCTGCATTCTAAATAGTCCCATCATGGAGAAGTGGATTGGGAGATACAAGGATGCAATCAATAGACGAAAGGATGAGAGAAGAGATTTTAGAAGAGCAAATAGACGCTTGCCATTCCCGCCCATCTTGGAATCTCTACCAAATGTGATCAATATAGAATGGCTTCATATGGCAATATCAATGGCATCACAAAATGGAGAGATCATGACAAGAAAAGAGCATGAGTATGCAAGAGGATGTGACCCTCAAGTAAGTACATTCTTCATCTCTATCTCATGTATATACCTTGTTTAATACACTATACTAAATGTCATACTTTTGTTTAATGTTAGTGTACAAACTATATAATGCAATATGGTTAGAGGGAAGGAACTTTTGCATGGAGCATGTGGATTCTAAAAGAAGCACATTTGATTGCGGTGTGATGGCAACTTTTGAGCAAGAAAGTCAAGCCAGTAGACATGCTACCAATGTCATAGAGGACAATCTTGGGTATTGTGGAACTATTCAAGATATTCTTGACGTTGGATTTAGAGCATTTAGTCTATTCATCTTTGATGTCAAATGGTTCAAGGTGATATATAACGGTGCTCAAGCAACCGTGAAGAAACATCTAAATGGGTTCTTTCAAATTGATTCCACCAAGTTTTGGAATGATGAGAAAGATACTTTTGTACTACCTCAATAGGTTAGTAACCTAACCAATCCCAAAATAAATCTTGATATAGTATAATAAAAGTGTAATCCCTTTGCTTTGTGATATTAGGTTGTGTTTCACGCAAATCGAATTCATCCAAAGTTGTGGTATGTTATACAAGTTTCCCCTCGTTCAAAACCTATCTTTCAAGATCAAGATGTGGAGGTCAAATCTCTAGATGAGGTGCAAGTACTACCTCAAATTGGCTCATTGGAAGAAGACAAAGAAAACATTTTGGAGGGGGCCGATCAAGAGCATGAGGAACATCAATCTGAAGAAGATGATGAGTCACCTATCAATCATGACAATGATTCATTGGATCATGATTGAGCTTCCATTGAACCCCATCTTTTCATTGAGCTTCCATGAGCTTCCATTAGATATAGATATGGAACCCATCTTCTTATAGTAAGCTTCCATTAGATATAGACATTGATTAAGAAAAACATATGGATTTACTACAAGATGGGATAGATTCATGATCTTGACATTGTTTCCCTTCTCAAAAGTTTTCAACTATCCTTTTTTTTGCTCGAAACATGGCTCCAAGGATTTTGATGGATGTTTTTTTAAAACTATAATCATTTTCTGTGTCTATGTGACATGCATGAATTAAATTTAGTATCCAACTCTTTGGAATTTTATGCAGCAAAAATAGTAGCACAATTTCACTACTATTTTCGTTATTTAGCAACAAAATTACAGTATAGCAGTGAAATTTCGCTACTATTTTCGTTACTTAGCAACAAAATTACAGTATAGTATTGAAATTTTGCTACTATAGGTGCTTCCAACAAGTAGTAAAAATTTGCTCCTATAATCGCTATTTCGCAACGAAATTTTGTTGTTGTAATAAGCATTGCTTAGCAGCAAAATTTCGCTGCTGGGCAGCGATTGGAATCCCCGACATCCCGACAAAATAAACACTAGTATGCCCGTGATGTGTTGTAGTGCATGGAGTGCATGCATGAATTGCTCCACTACTTTAGTTGGGTGTGTAAATAATGAAGTAGGAATATCAATTATGGAAGTGTGATTTCACATCGGCTCCTTTGGCCTAGTAAAAATCATGAAATTTAGGAGTACCCTCTTGTTTAGGTTGGTTGCCTTTTTCTTCGTCTTCAATCACGTTCACGACCGGAACTCGATTCTGTCTCTTTTTTGGGCACTCATATGCATAATGTCCTTCTTTATTGCACCTGTATCATATAATTACATGAGATTTTTGATCTCCATTTTTTGTCTTCTTTACAATTTCAATTTTCTTCCCATTTAGTTGTGGACCGTTGTGTTTCTTTGCTTTATCCTTATGCTGAAGCTTCTCAAAATGTGTAGATCGAGAAGACTGAGGAATATGAGAATCTGTCACTGTAGTATCCCTCAAAAATCCATTTTTCTTCTTGAAGAGAGATGGCATTGGTAAGAGAACTTTTGCGGTTTTATATATTCTCATGACTCTTTGACATGTCACATGTACATTTGTCTACTTTCATTTTGAAAGATCCCTGTCCCCACCGTGCAACGAATTCAGGGGTGCTAGCAGCAGAAGTAGCACTTCTTGCATGGGGCAGGATCCCTCACTCGGGGCCTCGCCCCATGAATATCTGGACAAGAGACTAATCCCTCGATTCTTCCAAAATCGAACCCAAAAAAACTTCCCTCGCTCGGAAAGCACGGGCAATTCCTCCAGGATAATTTTACTCGAACGTAGTCAAAAGCCTTAACTAACTGAACTGATCTGGCCGAACCCGTAAGTCCCATAGTCAGATCAAGGAAAAGATTGCACTTGGATCATAGAGACCAATCCTTTTTTCCTCATTGAGAGGCATAGCCATTGATTCTTTTCCATAGAACAATTTTTATCCGGGATTTACTTCGTCTATCGTACCATAACAGAATTGAGTCTCATTTTAGGGACCCATTAGTCCAGCCTAGCCCCATCCAGTCCCGTGGGTTAGCCAACCGCCCAACCACTATAGTGATGGGATCTATTTAAGAATTTGTTAGGTTTTGTCCAGGGAAAAGAGTTCCCAGGCCCCCTAGCCGGATATTCATGCAAACTTAAAACTAGTCACACCACTTACACACCCAATATGAAATTGCCTTTTCACAGAATCAGCTGTCTTTAAAACAATCATTTAATGAAACCATAGTGTCAGTGATCATAATCCTCCAAAATATCCGGTTGAATCCTAATTTTTAATTTTTCCTTCATCGGTGTACCTATGGCATCATTGGCATCATTGGCAATAAGAACACTAACCACCTCTATCCACTCAGGGGCCTTTTTGATAGTTCCTAGCTCATAGTGGCAATATTTTCACTTATAAAAATCAAAATGGAATTCTCCGTTGAAGATCAGCAAGATCAACTAATAGATCCATATAAAAGAGCCATGGACTCATCCATTGAGGACCAGCAAGGTCAATCAACCAGATCCATGCCCGAATTCAAAAAACAACTCTTACTCCTTGTTCCAATATCTTCCCCGACGCACATGTGGGTATCTTCGACGACCCAGATCCCGATGCACGTGTGGGTATCTTCGGCGACCCAGAGCCCGAGCACTGTATGGTCAGCACCCTCTAGGATCCTTCACATGTCACCTAGCGCTTCACTCATAGGGGCTGATTCCTTAGTCCCTCATCCACCGTACCGAAAGCTCACCATTTAAATCGAACTGAGGCTAGTCAAGTCCTTGGCCGACCTTGCTATGCGAGACGTCCTCCATTGACTCTCCATCAGCTATTGTAACTTTATCAGATTAGGTCTCCACGACCTCATTCACAAGACGGTCAAAATGCTTCCCCACCATTCTTGACATAAAATAGTCATTTAAAAACATGTCATAAATACAGTTTCTATAACAAACTCTCATCTTTCCATATTGTTCCACATCACTCCTCATTTATTTCATATGTATTCCCATTCTCATCATATCATTTTCTATCTCATCACATCTTTTCACATTTATCCGCATCAAATCTCATCCACTCGCATCTACCCATATCTGCATCTCATCACATCATATTCGTTCACGTCACACAACATCACATCTATCTCCATTTACATTACATCACATTCATTCGTTCATATCCGCCACATACATTCTCATAACCATCCCATCACATACATTCTATCCACATTAGCACATCACTTCTATCCACATCATATCTCATTCATACACATCTCATCTCATTCATCCACATCCATCCAATCATTCACATGTACGACTACTCACATCTATCCATACATTCATATCTATCACTTCACATCCACATATATTCATGTCACATCATATCTCTTTACATCACATCACATTCTTTCACATACACATCACATTCTTTCACATACGATTCTATATCCATTCTTTCACATACATCCACATCCATTCTTTCAAATACTCATTCACATCCATAAGATCACATACACATTCACATCCATTCTTCACATACACATCCATATCCATTCTTCACATACACATTCACATCCATTCTTTCACATACTCATTCACATCCATTCTTCACATACACATTCCCATCCATTTTCATCACATACATTTACATCCATTCTTTCACATACTCATTCACATCCATAAGATCACATACACATTCACATCCATTCTTCACATACACATCCATATCCATTCTTCACATACACATTCACATCCATTCTTTCACATACTCATTCACATCCATTCTTCACATACACATTCCCATCCATTTTCATCACATACATTTACATCCATTCTTTCACATACTCATTCACATCCATTCTTCACATACACATTCACATCCATTCTTTCACATACATCCACTCACATCCCATATCATTCATTCACATCCTGATTCACATGACATCACATCTCATCCATTCATTCACATCTATCTAATTTCATCACATCTCATCACCTCTATTCACATCAAATCCATCCATTCATTCACATCCATCTGATTCACATCACATCTCATCACATCTATTCACCTCACATCTCATCACCTCTATTCACATCACATCCATCCATCCATTCATTCACATCCATCTGATTCACATCACATCTATTCACCTCACATCTCATCACCTCTAATCACATCACATCACACCCATCCATCCATTCATTCACATCTATCTGATTCACATCACATCTCATCACATCACATCTCATCACCTCTATTCACATCACATCCATCCATCCATTCATTCACATCCATCTAATTCACATCACATCTCATCACATCTATTCACCTCACATCTTATCACCTCTATTCACATCACATCCATCCATCCATTCATTCACACCTATCTAATTCACATCACATCTCATCACATCTATTCACCTCACATCTTATCACCTCTATTCACATCACATCCATCCATCCATTCATTCACATCTACCTGATTCACTTCACATCTCATCACATCTATTCACCTCACATCTCATCACATCTCATCACATCTATCCACCTCACATCTCATCACCTCTATTCACATCGCATCCATCCATCCATTCATTCACATCTATCTGATTCACATCACATCTCATCACCTCTATTCACATCACATCCATCCATCCATCCATTCATTCACATCCATCTGATTCACATCACATCTATTCACCTCACATCTCATCATCTCTATTCACATCACATCCATCCATCCATCCATTCATATCCATGTCATTCACATCACATCTTATCACATCTATTCATAGAATTTAAGAGAATTCTAATTTTGATATAAAAATACTTTATGCATCTATTTATGCATAAAAATTGATTTTAATGGGAATAACACTTTTGAAATAAAAATAATTCCTTTATGCATCTTTCTATGCATAAAATCAATTTTAATGAGAATAACACTTTTGAAATAAAAATAATTCCTTTATACATCTTTCTATGCATAAAATCAATTTTAATGAGGATAACACATTTGAAATAAAAAGAATTCCTTTATGCATCTTTCTATGCATAAAAATCAATTTTAATGAGAATAACACTTTTGAAATAAAAGAATTCCTTTATGCATCTTTCTATGCATAAAAATCAATTTTAATGATGAGAATAAAACTTTTGAAATAGAAATAATTCCTTTATCCATCTTTCTATGCATAAAAATCAATTTTAGTGAGAATAACACTTTTGAAATAAGAATAATTCCTTTATGCATCTTTCTATGCATGAAAATCAATTTTAATAATTAATATCAATGATATCCATGCATATTCATAGGTGAATATGTACATGGAGTAATCAGAATATTTCTTTTAGATGCAAAAATGGTGGGAATTACTCTTTTGGAATAACATAAAAACAAACTTTCTTTTCCATGGAAAAATTCACCATAACCTCCTTTATATGGCTGACCATTTCTCATTTTTATCATTCTTTAATTGACTTAAATTAACCCAAATTAGATTCATAGAACTTTTAATCTACACAATTTTTTGAATTCAAGAGGATAAACAATAAGAAGAGTTTAATTAATCCTTTAGTTAATCTTTCTAGGATTAAGAAAGGCTGGAATGTAAAGAAGAGAAGGGGGTGGCCTTTTCATCAAGGCATAGCATTTGAATTTAATTCAATTTACTGCAAAACATAAAAATCAAGAAAACCATAGATTTAAAATTAAACAAGTAAGAAAATTAACTTACATAGAGCTTGTAAGCTCTCCTTTGGCTTGAGGGATTGAGGGTTCTACTCTTGTTTGAAGCAAGAGTGGCCAGCAATTCACTTTGGAGAGGATTAGGCCAAAAACAATTGAATTATTAAAAAATTCAATATAAATGGCTCTTAGGACAGGAGCAGAGTAACAGTGCATAAACACCATTAAGCTTTTACAAAGGGGGAGGCTTCTATTTATAGGAAAAGTGAGCCTCTAACCAAGCAAACTGATTCTAGAATTTTCCAGGTCAGTTTGGTCAATGTTTGACCATTTTTGGGTCAGTTTAGCTTACTTTTTGGATTTAGTTAAAATAGGAGAGAGGAGAGATAAAAATATCTCATTATTTTTTAGTTTTTAAAACTCCTCCACACATGTGAAATAGGTGCCTCCTTCATGAGGAGAGATAAAAATATCTCATTATTTTTTAGTTTTTAAAACTCCTCCACACATGTGAAATAGGTGCCTCCTTCATGAGGGGAGATCCCCACACTGAGGTGTCAAAAATGCATCATTTCCTCTGAATATCTCTTAATTTTTAACTAATAAACCTTGTACTCAGTCAACTCTTCATCTTATGTGAGCATTTACTCATTTTTGGGGGTTTTTCTTTTATTCTTCAATTTATCTCCTCCCTACATTTGGATTAATCTTATTGGTCCATAGGAACCTTAATTGGACCATAATCCAAAAATTTTTGAAAATCTGGACCCTTAGGCTAAGGTCCTTTTTTAAACCTATTTTCAATTAATTCCAATTGCACATTGGAAAGTTCTTTTTGAATTTTTGTTTCAAGGGAAACCATTTTAGACACTAGGAGGATTTTTATATCCAAAATTATTTCAATTTTAAATTACCTCCCTCTAGACATTTTCTCTCTCCAGGCCAAAACAGGGTAAAACAGGATCTTTCTTTTATTTCAGAGAGGGGAATAATTATAAGATCAGAAGGGGAGGTTCTTATACATGAAACCACTAGTAGATCTTCTATCTGAGATACTACTAGCCCAATCAACATATCTGTGTACCCATGTACACATATCTTTGTCCTAGTTTCATAACATATCTCTGTCCTAGTTTCATAAAATAGTCCACAATGCAAAGTAGACCTCACATACCTCAGTATGCATCTCAATGCACCCAAATGCGGCTTCCGAGGAACCTGCATAAATTGACTCACCAACCCAACAGCATAGCTCAAATCTGCCTGGTGGTTGTCATGTAGATCAAGCTTCCTACTATGCGCCTATACATAGTAGGATCCCTCAAAATCTGTCCTGAATCTGCACTCAACTTGCCATTTTGATCCAATGGCACTGAGATAGGCTTACAGCCTGTCATACCATACTTGGACAACATGTCCAAGCCATACTCTCTGCAGTAATCCAATACCATGTGGTGACCTAATCACCTCAATGCCCAAGAAATATCTGAGCTCCCCCAGATCCTTCATCTCAAACTTTTGTCTAAGCAAGATCTAATCAAGATCTAAGCAGTATCTTTACATCAAAGATCTTTGCATCATGGTCCCCCGTAATGATCACGTCATCTACATAGATGACAACAAGCACAACCCCTCTATCATTGTGTCTCACATACAGCGAGAAATCTGCATTGGCTACATGAAAGCCAATAGTGACAAGATATTCAAAAATCTTGTCAGACCATGCTCTTGGTGCTTGTTTTAAGCCATACAAGGCTTTCTTCAACCTGCAAACATGCTCGGGGTGACTCACATCCTCATAACCAGGTGGCTGCAACATATATATCTCTTCCTGCAAATCCCCATGCAAGAATGCATTCTTTACATCCATCTGATGTAAAGACCATTGCTTTGACGCAGCCACTGCTATCACAACTCTCATTGTTGCCATCTTGGCAACTAGACTGAAAGTTTTCTCATAATCAATGCCATATATGTGTGTGCGCATATCCTTTGGCTACCAATCTAGCCTTGTACATGCTTATGCTTCCATCACTGTTATGTTTTACTTTGTACACCCACTTGCATCCAATGGCTTTCTTGCCTTCAGGGAATTGCACTAAATCCCAAGTCTCATTTCCATATAGTGCATCCATCTCCTCATCCATAGCTTTCTCCCAACACACATTTCCAACAGCCTCATCAATGCATGTGGGCTCTACAACCTCCAAACTTTTACCATGTATGCATAGTGATGTGCCACATAACCATCATAGGTAAATCTCTGCACAGGATTCTTCACTCTCCGAGATCTTCGCAGCTTTGCATTCATGGCTTCCATAGCCTTCTTTTGTTGAAATATACAAGTGAATAGGGTGTGTGCGGGAATAAGCCCTTGGTTAGAGGATGTAAAAGAGGATGTGTAAATGTGAAAGAATCTGTGAAAAGGTGAGAAGAATCTACCGGGAGAGAATAAAGGGTAGCATGAGAAGATTTAGAAAGTGTGGAGATATTCTGGGAAAAGTGAAGAGGTGGAGAGAATCAAGCAAAAGAGGTGGAGTGAATCAAGGAGAAATCAGTGGGATTTGATGCTTGGATGTAAACTCTATAAATTGAGGCATTGGCCTAATGAGAATTTGCTGGTTTTTTATTATCCATGCCTACATTAAGCTATTTGCTAATTACTCATTGGATGTCTAGCTTCAGAAGGTGATTCCAACCTTCCACCGCCGAAGAGACAACAAGGTCAAGCTCAGAATATGGAAAGTTCCAGAATAGAAGAAAGGTCCTTTTCCCGGAACTCAATCCCCTGGAATTCAACTTCAGAAGTTCCACCCTTGAACAAGTAGATGAAATGCTATAACTGTCAAGGATCTGGACATCGTAGTATAGATTGCCTAACTCCTTTTAGATCAAGGTTTTCGGGGTGGGGAAATCAAGGACCAAGATTCTAGACTCCAGCTCCTTCCTTCTAAAGTAATTAGGTTCCTTTCCGTCAAAATCAGGGAAATCCCAGAGGTAGACCCTCTAACCAACCCTTAGTTTCAATCCAAAGTAATGCAATATCTTCGCCTAAGAATAGGGGAAGTCAAAGAGAGATGTTCCCAAATCAGCCATCCACTTCTACGGCAATAACGCTGGAAGTGATTGAACAAGAAGAAGATGAAAGAGATTATACTCCACCTGCGAGATGAGGACATCTCGCATTTTTTAAGTGGGGTAGGATGTAAGATTCTTCCATCCAACTTTTGAGATGTAAAGGTGTAAGAACCTCCCCTTCTGTTCTTGTAATTATTTTCCTCTCTGAAATAGAAGAAAGATCTTGTTTTACCCTATTTTGGCCTAGAGAGAGAAAAAGTCTAGAGAGAGATAATCCTAAATTAAGAGATATCTTTGGATATAAAAATCCTCCTAGTGTCTAAAATGGATTCCCCTAAAATAGAAATTCAAAAAGAACTTTCCAATGTGCATTTGGAATCAATTGAAAATGTGTATAAAGGACCTTAGCCTAAGGGTCTACATTTTCAGAAATTTTTAAATTATGGTCCAATTAAGGTTCCAATGGGCCAATTGGATTAAAAGAAAATACCCAAAAATGAGTAAATGCTCACATAATATGAAGAGTTCATTAAGTACAAGGTTTATTAGTTAAAAACTATGAGAATATATTACTAAAAAAATGAGATATTTTGGAATAATGATGCATTTTTGACACCTTGGTAATAAAGGAGAGGGGGACTCTTGAGGTAGGCACCTAATTC
The DNA here is from genome assembly GCF_041138505.1 of Cibotium barometz. Taxonomy (NCBI): domain Eukaryota; kingdom Viridiplantae; phylum Streptophyta; class Polypodiopsida; order Cyatheales; family Cibotiaceae; genus Cibotium; species Cibotium barometz. The sequence continues at coordinate 13,290,069 of NC_141085.1, forward strand.
ACACATGTGGATGAGTTTTCAATTCAAAAAAATTGTGATATTTTTATCTCTCCTCTCTCCTGGATCAAACCAAATAAAAAAGGGAGCCAAACTCGTCCAAAGTGAGTCAAACTGAACCTGGAAAATTCTAAAACCCAGTTGGACTTGGTTAGTGGCCTCCCTCACCTATAAACAGATCCTTACTCTTTTGTAAAAAAATCTGTGAGCTAGTATTACATTAAAATAATGATATTTTCTATTATCCCTTTAAAATCCTCTACTTTTGGAGAGATTGGAGCTTCTCTCTCTCTTCAACAATCCTTGGAGCTTTCTTCTCAACATACTAAACCAATTGATTGGTTGGTGGCTTCCTTCTAAGATAAAGAAGCAAGCCAAATCAAGAGGTAAGAAGTAATTTCATGGTTTTCATTAATATTCTCAAAAGATTTCACTTCACAATAACCCCTCTCAAGCATGAGAAGTTTCAAATTAATTGTTTTCAATGCAAATCAAGCTTTCTATAAGAATTCTAATGATTAATCACAAAAAAGTTAGTTTTTATGCTTAATTATGATGCTTTTTATGTATATCTCTCTCTCCCCAAAAGAATATTCATTCCTATGACTAATTCTTTAGCAAATGAATGCTTCTCATTGATAAATTCTTAATTCAAAATCAATCTCTAAGCTTGTTTAGCTAGAGGTTAAGAAAATAGTTTTTTATGCTTTTATGCTAATAAAATTATGATAACTTATGATTTAATTCCATAAATTAGATTTAAGTCTAAGGATAGTATTCTATCATAATTGTTAGGTACACCGATGAAAGAATGATTGGAAATTAGAATTCAATCTCGATATTTTGGAAGATTATGATCAATGATACTATGGTTTCATCAAAAGATTGTTTTAAAGACAACTAAATCTGTGAAATAGGCAGTTTCATATTGGGTGTGTAAGTGGTGTGACTATCTTGAAGTTTGTATGAAGCACCGGCTAGGGGGCCTAGGAACTCTTTTCCCTGGTACCCGGGACAAAACATAACCAAATTCCTAAATGGATCCTATCACTACAGTGGTTGGGCAGTTGGCTAACCCATGGGACTAGGCTGGACTGATGGATCCCTAAAATGAGACTCAATTCTGTTATGTTATGATAGATGAAGTAAATCCTAGATAGTCCTTGTTCTATGGAAAAGAATCAACGGATGTGCCTCTTGATGAGGAAAAACGCATTGGTCTCTATGATCCAAGTGCAAGTCTCTTCCTGGATCTGACCATGTGACTTACTGGTTTGGTCGGATCAGTTTGGTTAGTTAAGGCTCTTGACTACCTTAGGGTAAAAATATACTGGAGGAATCGCCCGTGCTTTCTGGGCGAGGGAAGTTTTTTCAGGTTCGGTTTTGGAATAAACCAAGGGATTAGTCTCTTGTCTGGATATTCATGGGGGCGAGGCCCTAAGTCAGAGGCTTTGCCCTGTGCAGCAAGAAGTGCTACTTCCGCTGCTAGCACCCCCGAATTTGTTGCACGAAGGGGGCGGGATCTTTCAGCTGGTATCAGAGCGAATTGGCTAAAGTGGATCACTCGAGAAGGAAGAAATGTCAAGAATTTATGAAGTACCAGTAAAAGATTGTAATTGTGTGATGAAATTCATATAAATTGATATTTAAAATAAAAAGTCATAAATTGATGATTGGGTCTTCAGATGGAAGTATGGCAATTGTATGGAATCCCTTACTTGCTTGAGGCCTAGATATGGACTGTGACTACCCGTATATACTGTGGGTAAACCTGCAACTCTTTACTGACAATACATACAAGTAAATCTAAGACCTTGAAATTATAAGCAAAAATGCTATCCAGATGATGAATTCGAATGCTGGTTGATATGATTTTAGAATTCTGGTTGAGAGTTGATGAGTTGATTTGGATTCTAATTGAAAGATAATGATGAATTCTAGTTGAAAGAAGATAAGTTGAACAAAGCCACAATGAGGATGAATGGGACAAATCCGAGTGAATAATATTGGTAACTGGAATGATGATTATGACTTCAGCAAATCACTATGAGATTAGTGGATTGTGCTGACAGATTGCTGTTGTTAACCCTTGAACCAGTGGATCTAATTAAGGGATGACAAAATGAAAACTTGCATAACTGAAATTCCCGTGGAGGAATGATCAGATAGAATTTTTGGTCTGATGGACCATTACTGTGTTAAGAATATGAATGAATCATTCTCTGATAATGAGTTCTGTATGTTCTTCTCTTAGAAGGGATCTTTATCCCATGATTCTATGGGGGGGGTGACCAATCTAAAGAACACCAGAATCAGTTGGATCTAAAGTCAGATTTGAATTATAAATAAAGGGACTTAACAAGAATTTTTGTATTGATAGGATTCATGGATAGAGGTCGTCGTGGTAGGAATGTTAACCCCCAACTCGATGAGGAAGAGCTCAACTTGGATGTTCATAAAACTCTTCATAGATCGCAGTTCAAGGGTGAAGGGAAAAACTTGGGCGAGGCTGTGGAGAAGTGGATCAAAGCAATGGAAGAATACTTCGATGTCACCGGGTACAACGAGAAAAGTAAAATGACTCTTGCAAGGCTGAAGATAGTAGAAACAGCCAGAGTGGCATGGAGTAACCACTGCGAGACAAACCATTTGGATCGAAACACCTAAACATGGAATAATCTCAAAATTTACCTAAGGAAGAGATTCTGTCCTCCCGGCTTTATGGAAACCAAGATGAATGAATTCTTAGAGTTAACCCAGGGGATCAGAACTATTGAAGTGTATCACCAAGCGGCTCTTCTCCTCAAGTACTTGCCACCGCTGGATGAAGAACAGTTGATGGCCAAGTTTATTCGGGGACTGAACAAACCTTTGAACATCCTAGTGAAGAATGCCAAGCCAGTTTCCATGGCCAAAGCAGTGCGGATGGTGAAGGATTTCGTCAAGGCCTTTGATGTCAAGGTCCCGCCGAAGCCAGCACCATCATCTTTCAAAAGATTTCTAGCTCCAGAAGGTGATTCCAACCTTCCACCGCCAAAGAGACAACAAGGTCAAGCTCAGAATATGGAAAGTTACAAAATGGAAGAAAGGTCCTTTTCCCGAAACTCAATCCCCTGGAATTCAACTTTAGAAGTTCTAATGATTAATCACAAAAAAGTTAGTTTTTATGCATTAGGATGCTTTTTATGTATATCTCTCTCTCCCCAAAAGAATAGTCATTCTATGACTAATTCTTTAGCAAATGAATGCTTCTCATTGATAAATTCTTAATTCAAAATCAATCTCTAAGCTTGTTAAGCTAGAGGTTAAGAAAATGGTTTTTTTTTGCTTTTATGCTAATAAAATTATGGTAAACTTATGATTTAATTCCATAAATTGGATTTAAGTCTAAGGATAGTATTCTATCATAATTGTATTACAAAGTCTTATTCTTTCTAAAAATATTAAAAATTATAAATAATAACAGAGCGAAGCTATGGCAAAAATTTTAGAAATTTATACATAACTCATTTTTATGCAGCATAACATGAAAAGAGGACTTCCTACCATATTCTAGGATTGGACATCCTATGCTAAAAGAATGATTTTCATCAAATTCATGGGAAACAAATTTTAGTATTTATGCCTAAATAATTAATTAAAGAAAAGAGAAATTTTTGGTATTTGTATTTTTAGGCAAAAAGAGGAATTCCCATGATAATGGAGATCCATGTAATTAAATGGAGAAATTTTGGTATATTAAAATAATGAATATTTAATTTAAAGAGGAATTTTAGATTTAAAAAAATTTATGCATGAGAAAATTTAAATGATAAAAGAGGAATTACCATGACAACTTGAATTCAATCATTTAAATGTTAAAAGTGGAATTCTTGGCATATTTGAAATAATGGATATTTTTATTATAGAAAAGAGATTTTAGATAAATTTATTTTATGATAAAAGAGGAATTTCCATGACATTTGGAATTGAATCTTTTAAATACAAAAAAGGAGTTCCCATGATATTTGAGATCCAAGAAATTAAATGGAAAAAAAGAAATTTTTAGCATAGAGTATTTATCAAAAGTGAAATTTTGAGCATTATTGGGAAATATGGGTAGAATTGATTTTTGTAAATCCTATGAATCTTTTACTCAAAAGAAGAATATTGAATATATTTCACTTGAGAAATTTGAGAAAGAATATAAAAATATCCATCGAGAAAAAGTACCTTTAACTAGGCCAAGCAATTGGCAAAAATTTAGAAAAAGTCCCATTGGTATATCGAAAGTAGAAAATGTTACTAAATGTGAATAGATGTGAATACGATGTGAATAAAATGAGAATACGATGTGATAAGATGTGAATGCAATGTGAGTGGATGTGAGTGGATGTCATACGATGTGAGTGGATAATGTGAGTGGATGTGATAAGATCTGAATGTGATGTAAATGGATGTGGATGTGAAGAGATGTGGATGGGATGTGATATAATGTAAATGGATGGGATGTGAAGAGATGTGGATGGGATGTGATGTGATGTAAATGGATATGGATGTGATGAGATGTGGATGGGATGTGATGTGATGTGGATGTGATGAGATGTGGATGTGATGAGATGTGGATGGGATGTGATATGATGTAAATGGATGTGGATGTGGATGTGGATGTGAAGAGATGTGGATGGAATGTGATGTGATGTGATGTAAATGGATGTGGATGTGGATGTGGATGTGATGAGATGAGATTGAGATGTGATGATATGTGAAAGGAAGTGATGTGATGTAAATGGATGAGAATGAGATGTGGACGTGATGTAATGTGGATGGGATGTATGTGATGTGATTTGGATGTAATGAATGAGATGGATGTGAATGATGCGATGAGATGTGAATGGATGACATGTGATGTGTTCTAAATACATGTGAATGGATGTGAATGTGATGTGATGTGAATTGATGTGAATTGATGTGAATGGATGAGATGTGATGTGAAATGGATGTGATGTGATGTGATGTGAATTCAGATAGATGTGAATGGATGAGATGCAATGTGAATGGATGTGATGTGATGTGATATGGATATGGGTAGATATGAATGGTTGAGATATGATGAGGATAGATGTGATGAGATGTAATATTATGTGATGAGGATAGATGTGATGAGATGTAATATTATGTGACTAGATGAGAATGGATGAAGGACGATGGGAATACATATGATTGGATGTGGATTAAGCAATGTGAATTGATGTAGAAGAATGTGGAATAACGAGAAATGATGTGGAACAATGTGGAAAGATAAGAGTTCGTTAGAAACTGTATTTATGACCTGTTTTTAAATGACTATTTTATGTCAAGAATGATAGGGAAGCATTTTGACCATCTTGTGAATGAGGTCGTGGAGACCTAAGTGATAAAGTTGCAACAGTTGACAAAGAGTCAACGAAGGTCGTCTCAAGTAGCAAGGTCGACCGAGGTCTTGACCAGCCTCGGTTCGATTTAAATGGTGAGCTTCGGGTTACGGTGGATGAGGGACCAAGGAAGCAGCCTATGAGTGAAGCGCTAGGGGACCTACGAAGGAGCCTAGAGGGTCTTGACCATACGGTGCTTGGGCTCTAGATTATCTCCGAAGATACCCACACATGCGTCGAGGAAGAAAATGGAACAAGGAGTTAGAGTTGTTTTCTGAACTCAGGCATGGATCTATTTCATTGTCCTTGTTGGTCCGCAATGGATGATCCCATGGCTCTTTTATATGGATCTGTTAGTTGATCTTGGTGATCTTCAACGGAGAGTCCATTTGGATTTTTATAAGTGAATATATTTTCGGGTACTATGAGCTAGGAACTATTGAAAAGGCCCCTGAGTGAAGAGGTGGTGAGCATTCTGGTTGTTGCCAATGATGCCATAGGTACACCGATGAAAGAATGATTGGAAATTAGAATTCAACCTGGATATTTTGGAGGATTATGATCAATGATACTATGGTTTCATCAAAAGATTGTTTTAAAGACAACTGAATCTGTGAAATAGGCAATTTCATATTGGGCGTGTAAGTGGTGTGACTATCTTGAAGTTTGCTGGAAGCGCCGGCTAGGGCACCTCGGAACTCTTTTCCCTGGTACCCGAGACAAAACATAACCAAATTCTTAAATGGATCCTATCACTATAGTGGTTAGGCGGTTGGCTAACCCATGGGACTTGATGGGGTTAGGCTGGACTAATGGATCCCTAAAATGAGACTCAATTTTGTTATGTTCCGATAGATGAAGTAAATCTCGGATAGTCCTTGTTCTATGGAAAAGAATCAATGGTTGTGCCTCTTGACAAGGAAAAAAGCGTTGGTCTCTATGATCCAAGTGCAAGTCTCTTCCTTGATCTGACCATGTGACTTACTGGTTTGGTCGGATCAGTTTGGTTAGTTAAGGCTCTTGATGACTATGTTAGAATAAAAATATCCTCCCTGGAGGAATCGTCCATACTTTTTGGGCGAGGGAAGTTTTTTCGGGTTCAGTTTTGGAATAAACCAAGGGATTAGTCTCTTGATATCCGTGGGTGAGGCTCCGAGTGAGAGGCTCTGCCTTGTGCAAGAAGTGCTACTTCCGCTACTAACACCCCCGAATTCGTTGCGCGCGCAGAGGGGGCAGCGATATATATTCCAGTTCCATTGTTTTATAAATCAAGTTTCATATGGACTCTCTATTGAAGACCAGCTAATCAACCAACAAGATCCAATTTTATAGTTTCCAGTTCACTTAAATAATTTCTAGCCAATCCAAGAATATCTTCCTCGACATATGCATGGGTGTCCTAGCAACCGCCCGCAAGCCCGTGCATCACCTGGTCAGAACCCTCTAGGATCCTCCTTAGGTCTCCTAGCACTTCACTCAAGGACCGCTTCGTCGGCCCTTTCCCATTCTACCGGAAGCACACAATTTTTAACCGTACCGAGGCTAGTCAAGACCTTGGCAGGCTTTGCCACGCCACGAGAGATGCCTTTGATGACTCCGTGCCTACTGTTGCAACGTAAACTCTCCTTTAAACAATAAACCAAATGCTTCCTCCACCATTCTGGCGTAAGACAATCCTTTACAAAAATAGAGTTTCTATGCAAATAAGATTTTTCCATTGAGTTTACTTTCATCTCATGAAAACCCATTTCACGAGAAAACATTCTCTAGTATTGGTTTCACAAGACCCTTTTCTCAAAACCCAGACTTCCTTAATGAAAATCACGAATGTCATATCTTGGTGATCTATCCATCAATTACAATTTAAAACGAATTTCTAACTTATTTCTAGACGATTTCAGATCTTAGGGAGAATTCTCTAAATTAGACAGTTGTCCCTTCTTCATATACTGAAGAAATGGGAATGGTCACGTCTTAGCTTAATTTACGATTCAAGAGATGGGAAGGCATCTTACCGACCCACCTTTTTCTCACGTGGTCATGGTCTAGCACAAAAACCTGGGTTCTCTGCCACCACAGCATGACCAAAGGATATCTTCTATTACTTGGTTCACTCTTTCTATCTGGCCATCTGTCTTGGGATGATAAGCAGTACTAAGATCTAAGGAAGTTCCCACTGCTTCGAAGAATGCAGTCCAGAACCTTGATGTGAACTTAGGATCTCTATCGCCTACTATCCTTCTGGGTAAACCATGCAACCTGAAAATCTCCTTGAGGAAGACTCTGGCAACATCCACTATAGTGTAGGTTTCTTTTATTGGAATTAGATGGGCAACCTTAGTTAGTCTGTCAACTACCACAAAAAATGGAGTTATAACCTGATTGCACTGATGGTAGTCCAATAAGACAAAATCCATACTGACACATTTCCACTTCATTTGTGGAATGTCTAAGGGATGCAGCTTTCCTAGCATCTTAACCCTTTCTTCCTTGACTCTTTGACATATTAAACACTGACGCACATAATTAAGTACATCCTTTTTGAGTCCTGGCCAGAAGAAGCTCTTCTTTACAGACATGTTGGTCTTTATGAACCCTGGATGTCCAGCTATCGGGTTATCATAGGCTGTACTCCGAACCGAGATGGATGTATCAAAAGACTTATACTCCTTGCCAAGACCACGCAAGGTAATGTCTACCAAATCATCATCAGGCATGGGGGCATTGATTGTTGCCAATGCATTTGCATACTTCTTTATCTCTTGTACATAATCACGGATGCTCCTTCCTTTCCGTTTCACATTATGAATCTGTTGTCACAACAACTGAGACTTGCGAGTACTAGTGTCTGTATCAAATAGCTTTACCAATGTATCCCATGCATCCTTGGGATTCTCAGCATCATGTATATGTATGAGTATAGCATCCGAGATACATATAGATAGATAATGCAAAACTTTGTATGCTCTTTCTGAACATTGAGCTATAACCTATTGCTGTATAGGTTGTCGGGGTAGTTTCAGCTTTGGTCTTGTAATAAGGTTCCAAAAACCTTTTCCCTTCAGAAAGCTTTTGATCCTGTACTTCCATGCCTGGAAATTCTTCCTATCCAATTTTTCACCCACGATTTGTACTGGGTTGTCTGACATATTTGCTCAATGTAAATGCACCTTCCACACACGTCCAAATCTGTAAACGAGCCTTCCTCAGCTCAACCACACTCTAATAAGTGTTCCAAATACTCCAAAGTAGTCAACAAACTTCACTTTTGATGTAGAAAATCAAACTGATTGCATCTAAGTTTAGCTGACATGCGCAGTCCAAGGTACCCTGTTTTGGCACGCCTTCCAAGGCTTCAAATTACAATGTAGTGGTTCAATAAAGTGTGGATGACTTGGATTGACACCTAAACAAGCTCAATGTTGCATATTAACACCAACCAAGGTGTGTACATATACCAATTTTGTCAAACCCCCTTCTCTGTTTTGAGAAAAACCCGAAAAATCAGAAAAGACCAGTAGTAAAATGGCTCTAATTTCTTCAATGCTTGTCCAAATTGAGAGACCAGCCATTCATTAGCTTAGCAATGATGTCCACTAACTCCATGTAAAAGTAATTAGACCAACTAATTAAGATGAGAGAGTAATTAGTCGATTAATCACACTCTGTTTCACTAATCACAGTAGATAGCTTGTTTAATCAGCTCATTTCCAGCTCCATAGATCATAATTACTCAAACCAATCATGTAGAAACCTCCTTGAGTTTGTGTATTACCCAATTGCTAAGAAAAATTTGGAATTAATCAACCACACAAGTGGAATTTGGCCTCCACTTATTAAAAGTATGTGAAAAAGTGCTCTGTTTCTCTGTAGAATCTGCGCCGCCTACTGTAGAGAGGATTTGGTCTATTTGTAGTGATAATTAAGACCATGTATGATTGCCTAACACACAAGGCATGTGTGTAACCCATCAATTGTCTGATTTTTGCCAAAAACTTGCTTTAATTTCATCCACCAAGTGACTCTTTTTCTCTGTTTTGTGAGAGCTTCAAAAACAGTAATTTTTAATCATTCAAATGCATCATAGTTGCTCCAAATTCACTGTAGGTCTTGCACATGAGTTGCCAATACATTCATCCTTGTCACATACATGTTTCTTTGTCAGATTTGCATCTATTTTCACAATACATCACCGCTTCCAAGCTTCAATGGAAAGCTTGCAAAAAAGCAGAATTTTCTTTTGCTTTGGGCAACCCTAATTTGTCTTGTTTGTGCTTGAATCACCTGCAATCCACTCAAGGGTGTTTAGTAGTCCTTACCCGGTAGGCCAAGCTCTCAGATCTGATAGAAATCGATGTGCTCCAAGCTTCATAGCAATGGCAAACTTCACAGCTTTTCTTCACAGCTTCTTCTCCCTCTTCTCTCACTCACTCATAAACCCTAATAGAGAGAACCTGGCTCTGATACCATGATGAAAAACAGGTAGAGGGAGAGGAGACACACACACAGGAGCAAACCCTAATGTAACTAACCATAGAGGGAAGCCATCTCCCTACTCACACAATGCATAAAGCCATAATCCATAATACACAACACACACTGTGTTGTGTCCACACTCAGCTAACCCTAGCTAATGTCCACACACTATGACCAGCTGGACGCGGTCATGTATGTCTCACACATGCTGCTACCTAACATGCAAGCACATAGCACAGCTGGCACACGCTGACATCGAGCTTGAATCTCAACAGTGAGGATATTCAAATCACTTCTATGGCCAGTAGAGATGATTGATTCGTCCTCATATGATAAACAATCACTTGTTTTAATCCCTTGATAGTTAACCTTTGAAAAATAAATCCTAGGAACTAAGATCGGCTCTGATATCAATTGTAAGGTTCTCCCCTTCCAAAATAGGGGAAACACTTAAGATAGTCCACTAAGTCTTATCTTGGAGAAAATTTCCTACTCATCAACACCTTGAACATGCAGAGATTCAAGGATACGATTCATAAGTAAGACCTAGTTCTATCCCACAGGGGGAGCATGGTCTTCTAAAAATCAAATCACCCATAGGGTAATTGATCATAATTTGGACAACTACTAGTCTTGATTCCCAGAGACAATGCTTTTTTCCTCATCCATGCAAGGCACAGCCGCTAGCCTAGTCTTCTAGAATAGAATTGCCCGAGAACCTATTTATCTATCGTAGGGCTTTCACTTAATATGTTTGAAAGCTACCCGACTAATCAGGTCCACCCGTCCGTTGGTGCCATCGGGGCATTCCATCCTCCCACTTTCCACCCTACTCATGTGTCAAATTGTTTTCTAATTAATCCTACCACACTGTTTGACATAAATAAACATGTTCCTTAATTTAGGCACTTTTCACAAGGATTGTTCAAGCAGCCTTTTTTTCACAGTACAATAATTCCAAAGACAAGATTTTTTTTAAAAAGTTTATACATGAATCAATTCCATCAAGCCAAACCGGCTCTCTTATTCTTTTCCTTTATACTGTCGATGATCTAGAATTCGGCCTTCCAGCCTCTACATGATGCTTGGCAAAACCCTAAGGGACCATACACCTCATCGTCGGCCACTTGGCAAGGACTCAAGCCGGCCTATTGCCCTCTCAGGCTCCGTCGCTCAATCCTCCCACCCCTCAGAGGGATGTCTACGCACTAGAGTGGGCTAATTCACCGCACTAGCATGGGCCCTCAGAACTAGGCAGCATCACAATCACTCGCCTCAATCGGCGAACCTCATTCTCCCAATGGTATGAGGGATACCATGGGCCAACTCCGGGCCTTACTAACGTCTCCGCCATCCGGCTTACAAGCATAAGAACAAGGTAGCGTCAAGGCAGGGAGAGTTGTGCCTATACCTTAATTTAACCAAAATAATAATCCATTTACTCAACTAAACCATAGGACTAGAATCCATGTTACCTTCTTAAGAAAACAATCCTTTTCACAAAGATTTTAGCATTTCAACTTGAGATTGCGATAAGACATTCTTTATTAAGGCATATGCTCTTGTTTAAAAGAATATAAACTTTAACTAGTAAATCAATCAAATAGATCACTATCAACAATTAATAGAGAAGCCGGGGCTATACCTCAACCCCTAAGAATGATATATAATTGAAAAACAAAATATGTATATACCTTATAGAAATTTATCATTTATCGTTGCCTTTGCTCGTTAACAAGAGCTTCAGAACTTGATATATGAGAATAGAGAACCTTCTAATACCTTCTCTTACAATTGAAATCATCCGATCATCCCCAAGATTTATCTCCTCTTACTCATACTATAACTTTTCTCTCTTTCGAAGGTCTATGGCAAAATAGCCTTCTCTTGCAGGGCTACGGCATACTATTCTTTCTTTAAAAGAAAAGCTATGGAGTTTTGGTCTCTTCCTCCGAAAGACCATACACGATACTAGAGCAGACCAAAGGATGGTGTGAGATCCATGCCCTCTTTGCGCACCAAACTCTGGAGTGCAGGTAGTGAAAGTAGCAACCTCACGCATAGGGTAGAGCTTCCCACTCAGGGCCTTGCCCCGAATGTCCGGACAAGAGACTAATCCGGTGGCTCTTCCAAAACCGAACCCAGAAAAAACTTCCCTCGCCCAGAAAGCATAGGCGATTCCTCCAGGAAAAATCTTCTAGTGTAGTCAAGAGCCTTAACTATCCTTTGTATTTCGACCGAACCCGCGGGTCACATGGTGTGAGATCCCACTGTCCCCTCCGTACACCGGATTCCCGGTAGCTGGCAGGGGAAGCAGCTCCCTCATGCGCGGGGCAGGGTTTCCCACTTGGGGCCTCGCCCTCGAATGTCCGGGCACGAGACTAAGCTGGTGGTCATTCCAAAAACCGAAACCGGGAAAATCTTCCCTGCCCGAAAAACGGGGACAATTCAACCATTTTTATTTTCTTAATGAATTTTTCTAACGAGGTCAAGATACTGAACTAACCTTCATCTAATTAAATCAGATAGAAGGGAAACTATTACAGACTTAAGTTGAAGGAATCAACGCTTTTTTCCTAATTGAATCAAGCACAGCCATTGATCTATTCATTAGAGAAGTCTTCAGGCTTTTGTTTAACTACTCTAGTTCTAAGCATATTCCTATTAATTAATTTTATTATTAAGATTCTACTGATTCCAGCCTAACCCCATCTGGCCCATGGGTTAGCCACCGCCCAACCACTGGAATTAGTAGAACCAAACAAGTACTCACCCACCCATAATTGAATGCCTTTCTTAGCTTTTGCTTTAGAATAAGAATACGCACACACTCCTCCTTAAACTTTAACGTATAAAACAATCCATTGGCAAACAATTATTGGTTACAGATATCATAACTCAAAATTTCCATCCAGTTCCTTGTTTCTCAAAAACAGGTATCACTCTAGACTCTCCGTCGAGACCAGCTGGTCAACAACGAGATCCAGTAATAACAGATTACAATAATTTTTTGTCATCATACATATATATCTTCCACGACATATGCATGGGTGTCCTAAGCACCGCGAGCCCGTGCATCACCTGGTCAGAACCCTCCAGGATCCTCCTTAGGTGTCCTGGCATTTCACTCAGGGACCGCTTCGTCAACCCTCACCCATCGTACCAGAAGCACACCATTTTTCACCATACTAAGGCTGGTCAAGACCTGGGTAGGTTTTTGCTGCATGAGCCGTCCTTTGAACACTCCCCACCAGCTATTGTAACCGAACTTCCCTTAGAAACACATATACCAAATGCTCCCACCAGCATTCTGGCGTAAGACAATCCTTTAAGAAAATAGGGTTTCTGCAAGTTTTTAGTTTTGATTTTCTTTTGAATACAATGGGTATATCTTAAATCCGTATCCCAATACTTCTAGATCACAGGTCTAAAATTCCAACAGAATTTCCTGAATTCCGTAACCTTGAACCTCAGATCGGAATCAAGGGTCTTAACTTGACGGTGGGTGATTTGAGTGAACTTTTCCTGAACTAGTCACATCGTCTTTTCTTGAAACTGACGAAGGAGATTAAGTCTTGATCATAGTGTCTGATGATTCAGGGTTTGAGTCTGGAAAGGTTCTCCCTGAACTAACTTTCTCGAAGCGTAATATTTCAATTACTACTTTACTGAATTTCATAGTATTTTGCTTAACTGAATTTTGCTTAACTCAATTTAAAACTAATCATTAATTCCTATTAGGAATAAATTAATCATTTATCTAAAATTTTGACTTTGATAGTTTTTTTGAATTTTCTCATTACCATCCTAGAGAATATGAAACGGTAGAATTTTCTCTCACATAGTATTTACTTATTCATTTACCAATATTCATGGGATTTAAACATAGGATTAAAGAAAACTCTTATTTTGATATAAAAATTCTGTATGCATCTATCTATGCATAAAATCCAACTTCTATGGAAATAACACTTTTATATAAAAGAAAATCCTTTTATGCATCTATTTATGCATAAAAATCAATTTTGATGAAAGTAACACTTTTATAATAAAAAAATCTTTTATGCATCTATTTATGCATAAAAATCAATATTGAAAGTAACACTTTTATAATAAAAAAATTCTTTTATGCATCAGTTTATGCATAAAAATCAATATTGGTGAAAGTAACACTTTTATAATTAACAAAATTCTTTTATGCATCATTTTATGCATAAAAATCAATTTATAATAAAAATTTTCTTTTATGCATCATTTTATGCATAAAAATCAATATTGGTGAAAGTAACACTTTTATAATTAAAAAAATTCTTTTATGCATAAAAATCAACATCGGTGAAAGTAACACTTTTATAATTAAAAAAATCTTTTTTTTCATCATTTTATGCATAAAAATCAATATTGATGAAAGTAACGCTTTTATAATAATAAAAATTCTTTTATGCATCATTTTATGCATAAAAATCAATATGGGTGAAAGTAACACTTTTATAATAAAAAAATTATTTCCAATATGTATCTTTCTATGCATAGAATTTAATTCTAATGAAAATCACACTTTTATAATAAAAAATATCCAATATGCATCTTTCTATGCATAGAATTTAAATCTAATGAAAATCACTCTTCTATAATTAAAAAAAATAACCAATATGCATCTTTTTATGCATAGAATTTAAATCTAATAAAAATCACTCTTTTATAATTAAAAAATAACAAATATGCATCTTTCTATGCATAGAATTTAAATCTAATGAAAATCACTCTTTTATAATAAAAAATAACCAATATGCATCTTTCTATGCATAGAATTTAAATTTTAATGGAAATAATACTTTTATAATAAAAATATTTCTACTATGCATTTTTCTATGCCTAGAATGAAAATAACACTTTTAGAATACACAAATGGTGGGGATTAATCTTTTTGAATAATAAAAGATAAAACTTATTTCACAAAATTTAAGAAAATTTTGCCATAACCTCCTTTGTATGGCTGACCATTGTTTAATTTTTTCTATCCTCAAGTTACTTAAAAATTATCCCAAATGGTTTAAAGCATTCTAAACTAATCAAATTCCACTTTTAAAAGAGAAACAATATGAAAAGTTTAATTCTAACAATTAGATTACTTATCTAGGATAAAGAAAGGTCAAATTAAGAATGAAGAGAGGGGAAAAGCCTTTCCAACAAGGCATAACATCATTTTTTCATTTTAAAGAAAACAAAATTAGAAAACCATTAAAAGGAATAAAGAAAAAGTAGAATTTCTAGCTTACTTGAATTTCTGTGAGCTTTCCTTTGGCTTGATGGTTTGAGGAATCTACTCTTGTTTGCAACAAGAGTGGCCACCAATTCTTTTGAAGAGGAAAAGGTCAAAAACTAATGAATTATCAATAAATTCACTGTTTTTGGCTCTGGGGAGGAGTAGAGTAACAGTGCATAAAACACTATTAAGCTACTACAAAGGGGGAGGCTTTTATTTATAGGAAAAAGTGAGCTTCTAACCAAGCAAACTGGTTCTAGAATTTTCCAGATCAGTTTGGTCAATTTTTTAACATTTTTGGGTCAGTTTAGCTTACTTTTTGGAACTAGACTTGAATTAGGAGAGAGGAGAGATAAAATATCTCAATATTTGAGAATTTAAAACTCCACCACACATGTGAAATAGGTGCCTCCTTCATGAGGGGGAATCCCCACTCTGAGGTGTCAAAATTTTATTTTTTTAGTATTTCCTTTGGTCCTTAGTCCACTCTTCATCTTATGTGAGTATTTATTCATTTTTGGGGCGGATTTTCTTTACTTCTTCAATTTATCTCCTCCATACATTTGGATGAATCTGATTTGCCCCTCAGAACCTTAATTTTAAATTTTCAGAAAATATAGACCCTTAGAATAAGGCCTTTTGAACAGATTATAATTTATTTCTAATGCACCTTCTGAAAAATTTTTTGAACTTCTGTTTTGGGGTAATTTATTTTAATAAGAAGAGATATTTTTCCATCCAAAAATATCTAAAATCTGAATAATCTCTCTCTAGAATATTTTCTCTCTCTAAGCCAAAATAGGTAGAAACAAGATCTTTTATTAATCTGAAGAGGGGATTGATTACAAGGGAAGATACTAGACATCTTGAGGGGCTAGGGAGGAATCTTACACATGACCGGATCAAGGGAGGAACTTGCACTTGGTTCATAGAGACCAACACTTTTTTCCCCATCAAAGAGGCACAGCTGTTGATTCTTTTCCATAGAACAAGGATTATCCTGTGACTTACTTCAACTATTGTAACTTGCACTTGGTTCATAGAGACCAACGCTTTTTTCCCCCATCAAAGAGGCACAGCTGTTGATTCTTTTCCATAGAACAAGGATTATCCTGTGACTTACTTCAACTATTGTAACTTGAACAAAAGTGAATTTTATTATAAGAATCCATCGATCCAGCCTAACCCCATCCAATCCCATGGGTTAGCCAACCGCCCAACCACTGTATTGATAGGATCCATTATAAAATTTTGGTTATGTTTTGTCCCAGCGGGTACCACGAAAAAGCGTTCCCAGGCCCCCCTAGCCGGCACTCATGCAAAAATTAAATAGACACACCACTTACACACCCAATATGAAATTGCCTTTTCTAAGATTCAACTATTTCCAAAACAGCATTGCAATAAAACCACAGTGTCTCCAGCATAATCCTCAGTATTCCATTTCCAGGGTCTAAGTTCTTACTTTTTCACTTTCCAACCATAAAATCCAATTCCATTCATCCCTTCCTTGACGTACCTATGGCATCATCGGCAACCAGAACGCTCACCACCTGGTCAGTCCCTCTAGGGCCACCTAGTACTTCACTCAGGGGTCATTTCAATAGTCCCTAGCTCATAGTACCCAGGAGTATAATCAAGATTTTTTCATAAAATCCATATGGACTCTCCGTTGAAGATCAGCTAGATCAACCAACAAGAACCATTTATCAAAAAGATCCATGAACTCATCCGTTGAAGACCAGCAAGGCCAATCAACTAGATCCATGCTCGTGTTCAGAAAACAACTCCATCTCATTTTCTTCCTTGGTGCACACGTGGGTATCCTGGGCAACCCAGAGCCCGAGCACCGTATGGTCAGCACCCTCTAGGCTCCTTCGCAAGTGACCTAGTGCTTCACTCATAGGCCGCTTCCTTGGCCCCTCATCCACTCCTGGAAGCTCACCATTTTAACCGAACCGAGACTGGTCAAGACCTCGGCCGACCTTGCCATGCGAGACATCCTTCTTTGACTCTCCGTCTAGCTATTGCAATATTTCCCACTTACCTCTTTCCATAAGATAGTCAAAATGCTTTCCCCAGCATACTTGACGTAAAACAATCTTTAAAAAACAGGGTTCACACGCAAATATAGATTCCAAGAAAAATTCCCATCTTTCCATATCATTTCACATCATTCCTCATCATTTCTCATCATTCCACATTATTTCACATCATTTCACATCATTCCACATCATTCAATATTATTTCTCATCATTCGACATCATTTCACAGCTTTCCTTATCATTCCACATTATTCCACATCATTTCACATTATTCCTTATCATTCCACATTCATTCACATCATTCATTCACATTATCCCACATTCATTCTACATTCATTCACATTATCCCACATCATTTCCACATTCATTCACATCATCCCACATTCATTCATTCCACATTCATTCTACATTCATTCACATTAATCCTCATCAATCCTCATCAATCCATATCACTCCACATCTTTCCACACATCAATCCATATTAACCTCATCATTCCACATCTTTCCGCACATCAATCCACATCAACCACATCAATCCAAATCAATCCTCATTAATCCACATCTTTCCACACATCAATCAAATTTCTACAAACAAGATGGTCTCTTTTCGCTTTGAGCGAATCAGGTTTGGTTATCTACTTTCCTTGATCTAGTTATCAAAATTTTTGTTCCACAATCAACTAGGTTAAGAATACAGTTACTCTACTTTTCATACTGATAGAACTTTCTAAGTCTTGGTCGTTACTTGGCTTAGTTAAAGATAACTTTTCTCAACTCAATTCAATTAATTCTAAGTTCCCATTCACTTTTGGATCCTCGATCCTTTTAAGAATTCTAGATTCCTTTCCCAGGGAATCTAGGAATAAGTCAGTCTCACAAGTATTTTCATTTATCCAACTAAGCATGTTTCTGGTCTTTTTCTGGGAAATCCTTTTTCCGTAGAGTGTACTTAAGATTCTATTTCTCGAGAGTCTAGATGTATACTTCATAATTCCAAAAGTTAATATGTTCGTGATTCCTCTTTCTGACTAAAAATTTATCCATGTTTTCTTGATGCATTCCTATGAATATTTTCACATTCTTTCCTCAATTTTTTCGAAATAAAATATCATGGAAATCTCTCTTTTAGCATAAAATATTTATGCATACATACTAATTTATTTTTATCTAAATGAATTATATTCATAATCATTTCCATAATTCTCATTAAATGAATCTAGAAAATTTTATGCATAACCTCCTTTATTTTTCTAGCAAATGAATAATGCTCAAAACTCCACTTTTAGCATAAAATTTACTATGCGTAAATTCATTTCCTAATGATAAAAAATCTACCATAGATTCCCTATATTTTCTATGAAATGAGAATGCCTAAAATTTCACTTTTAACATAAAATTTATTATGCATAAATTTAAATTTATTTTCTAAAAGTTTTACCATAGCTTCCCCACATTTTCTATGAAATGAAAATGCTTAAAATTCTACTTTTAATATAAAAATTAGTTTATGCATAAACCTTCATTTTCTAATGATAAAATTTTGCCATAACTTTCCCACATTTACTATGGAATGAGAATGCTCAAAATTACACTTTTAGCATAAAATTTAATATACGCATAAACTCATATTCTAATGATAAAAATTTTGCCATAGTTTTCCTCCATTTTCTAACATAAAATTTATTATGCATAAATTTAAATTTATTTTCTAAAAATTATTCCATAGCTTCCCCACATTTTCTATGAAATGAAAATGCTTAAAATTTCACTTTTAACATAAAAATTAGTTTATGCATAAACCTTCATTTTCTAATGATAAAATTTTACCATAACTTTCCTACATTTACTATGGAATGAGAATGCTCAAAATTGCACTTTTAGCATAAAATTTAATATATGCATAAACTCTATTCTAATGATAAAAATTTTGCCATAGTTTTTCCATATTTTCTATGAAATGAAATCACTCAAATTTTCACTTTTAATATAAAGATTAGTTTATGCATAAATCTAAGCATAAAAATAAACATTAATTCATCTAAACAATAACATATATTAAAAAAAGCACGTTTTTAAGAGAAAAATCATGAAATAAAATGCTTCCCAAGCATAAGGGAGGTTAGGAAGAAGATTAACATAAAAAAGAGAGATTAAACTTCATTGTTTAGGCTTACCCTTTGTGTGCTTGATTCTTTACCTTGCAAAAAGATGTGTAGCCCTCAAGGAAGAGGCTTGGCCACCAAGAGAGGAGGGTAATCTTCAAGAGACAGCTGGTGGTCATTCCGAAAACCGAAACCGGGAAAATTCCCCCTGCTTGAAAAACAAGGAACGATTCCACCTTTTTATTTTCTTAACGAATTTCTCTAACAAGGTCAAGATACTAAACTAACCTTCATCTGATTAAATCAGATGAATTTCTCTTACGAGATCAAGATACTAAACTAACCTTCTATCTGATTAAATCAGATAGAAGGGAAACTATTACAGACTTAACTTGAAGGAATCAACGCTTTTTTCCTAATTGAATCAAGCACAGCCATTGATCAGATAGAAGAGAAACTATTAAATCAGATAGAAGGGAAACTATTAAATCAGATAGAAAGGAAACTATTACAGACTTAACTTAAAGGAATCAACGCTTTTTTCCTAATTGAATCAGGCACAGCCGTTGATCTATTCATCACAGAAGTCTTTAGGCTTTTAATTAACTACTTGAGTTCTAAGCGTATTACTATTGATCAATTTTATTATTAAAACTCTACTGATTCCAGCCTAACCCCATCCAGCCCATGGGTTAGCCACCGCCCAACCACTAGAATTGGTAGAACCAGACAAGTACTCACCCACCCATAATTGAATGCCTTTATTAACTTTTGCTTTAGAATATAGATACGCACACACTCCTCTTTAAACTTTAACTTATAAAACAATCCATTGACAAACAATTTTTGGTTACAGATGTCATAACTCAAAATTTTCATTCAATCCTTGTTTCTCACAAAATAGTATCACTCTGGACTCTCCGTTGAGACCAGCAGGTCAACAATGAGATCTAGTAATAGATTACAATAATTTTCTCGTCATCATACATATATATATCTTCCACGACAAATGCATGGGTTTCCTAAGCACCACGAGCCCGTGCATTGCCTAGTCAAAACCCTCTAGGATCCTTCTTAGGTGTCTTGGCACTTCACTCAGGGACCACTTCTTTCGTCGGCCCTCGCCCATCGTACTACCGAAAGCACACCATTTTTTACCATACCCAGGCTAGTCAAGACCTGGGCAGGTTTTTGCAGCATGAGCCATCCTTTGAACACTCCCCGCCGCTAGCTATTGCAACCAAACTTCCCTTAGAAAAACACATATACCAAATGCTCCCTCCAGCATTCTGGCATAAGACAGTCCTTTAAGAAAATAGGGTTTCTATGCAAGTTTTCAGTTTTGATTTTCTTTTGAATACAATAAGTATATCTTAATTCCGTATTCCAAGACTTCTAGATCACAGGTTTGGATTCCCAAGCAGAATTTGAATTTTGTAATCTTGATCCTCAGATCAAAATCAAAGGTCTCAATTTAATTTCAAATTCGGTGGGTGATTTAATTGAATTTTCCTAAACTGATCACATCGTCTTTTTTTGAAACTAACAAAGGAGATTAAGTCGTGGTCATAGTTTGACTCAGGGTTTGAGTCTGGAAAGGTTCTCCCTGAACTATCTTTCTCGAAGGGTAATATTTAAATTACTACTTTACTGAATTTCATTCATCGAGTATTTTGCTTAACTGAATTCAAAACTAAGCACGTATTCCTATGAGGAATAAATTAATCATTTATCTAAAATTTTGACTTCAATAGATCTTCAGAATTTTCTCATTACCATCCTAGAGAAACAGTAGAATTTTCCTTCACAGAGTATTTACTTATTCATTTACCAATATTCATGGGATTTAAACAATGATTAAAGAGAACTCTCATTTTGATATATAAACAAATTTGTATGCATCTATTTATGCATAAAATTCAACTTCTATGGAAATAACATTTTTATATAAAAGAAAATCCTTTTATGCATCTATTTATGCATAAAAATCAATTTTGATGAAACTAACACTTTTATAATAAAAAAATCCTTTATGCATCTATTTATGCGTCGAAATCCATTTTGATGAAAGAAACACTTTTATAATTAAAAATTTCTTTTATGCATCTATTTATGCATAAAAATCAATATTGATGAAAGTAACACTTTTATAATTAAAAACTTTCTTTTATGCATAAACATCAATATTGATGAAAGTAACACTTTTATAATAATAAAAATTCTTTTATGCATAAAAATCAATATTGATGAAAGTAACACTTTTATAATAATAAAAATTCTTTTATGCATCTATTTATGCATAAAAATCAATATTGATTAAAGTAACACTTTTATAATAATAAAAATTCTTTTATGCATCTTTATGCATAAAAATCAATATTGATGAAACTAACACTTTTATAATTAAAAAATTTATTTTATGCATCTATTTATGCATAAAATTCAATATTGATAAAAGTAACACTTTAAAAAAAATATCCAATATGCATCTTGCTATGCATAGAATTTAAATATAATGAAAATCACTCTTTTATAATAATAAAAATAACCAATATGCATCTTCCTATGCATAGAATTTAAATCTAATGAAAATCACTCTTTTATAATAATAAAAATAACCAATATGCATCTTTCTATGCATAGAATTTAATTTTAATGGAAATAACACTTTTATAATAAAAAATATTTCTACTATGCATTTTTCTATGCCTAGAATGAAAATAACACTTTTAGAATACACAAATGGTGGGGATTACTCTTTTTGAATAATAAAAGATAAAACTTATTTCACAAAATTTAAGAAAATTTTGCCATAACCTCCTTTGTATGGCTGACCATTTTCAATTTTTCCTATCCTTAAGTCACTTAAAAATTATCCCCAAATGGTTTAAAGCTTTTTAAACTAATCAAATTTCATTTTTAAAAGAGAAATAATATGAAAAGTTTAATTCTAACAATTAGATTACTTATCTAGGATAAAGAAAGGCTGAATTTAAGAATGAGAGAGGGGGAAAGCCTTTCCAAAACAAGGCATAGCATCGTTTTACATTTCAAAGAAAACAAAAATTAGGAAACCATTAAAAAAAGAATAAAGAAAAAGTAGGATTTCTAGCTTACATGAATTTCTGAGAGCTTTTCTTTGGCTTGATGGTTTAAGGGATCTACTCTTGTTTGCAACAAGAGTGGCCACCAATTCTTTAGAAGAGGGAATGGTCAAAAACTAATGAATTATTAAGAAACTCATAGTTTTTGGCTCTGGTGGGGGGGAGGAGTAGAGTAACAGTGCATAAAATACTATTAAGTTTCTACAAAGGGGGAGGCTTCTATTTATAGGAAAAAGTGAGCTTCTAACCAAGCAAACTGATTCTAGAATTTTCCATATCAGTTTGGTCAATTTTTGACCATTTTTGGGTCAGTTTAGCTTACTTTTTGGAACTAGACTTGAATTAAGAGAGAGGAGAGATGAAATATCTCAATATTTGAGAATTTAAAACTCCACCACACAAGTGAAATAGGCGCCTCCTTCATGAGGGGAATTCCCCACTCTTGAGGTGTCAAAAATTTATTTTTTTTAGTATTTCCTTTGGTCCTTAGTCCACTCTTCATCTTATGTGAGTATTTACTCATTTTTGGGGGGATTTTCTTTATTTCTTCTATTTATCTTCTCCCTACATTTGGATGAATCTGATTGGCCCCTCAGAACCTTAATTTAAAATTTTTCAAAAATCTGGACCCCTAGGATAAAGCCCTTTGAACTTCTGTTTCAGGGGAATTTATTTTAATAAGAAGAGATATTTTTCCATCCAAAAATATCTAAAATCTAAATAACCTCTCTCTAGAATATTTTCTCTCTCTAGGTAAAAACAGGTAGAAACAAGATCTTTTATATTTTTGAAGAGGGATTTGATTACAGGGGAAGATACTGGACATCTTGAGGGGCTGGGGAGGAATCATACATTCTCTCCCACTTGAAAAATGCGAGATGTCCTCATCTCACAAACTAGGGGTAATCCCGCAACAGTTCGGCTTCTTTCTCCCATGTGGCATCTTCAAAAGGATAGAACTTCCATTTCACCAACAATTCCCTCAGAAATCTGTTCCTAAGAACCTTTTCTCAAACATCAAGTATTTCTCCCAAGAGATTCACTCACGATAAGGGGGTCGTCACCTATGTGCATGAACCTCAAGAAAATCTCCCTATATTAGATGCTCATAAGATGATAAGACCCCCCTATTTAAGCTTATAAGGATATCTTTTAAAATGACTATATCAGTCCCCTTCCTTATATCTATGTTTTTTCTCTAGCATTTACACACCCCCTCTCCTTAGATTAAAGTATGTTACTTTGAACCTTATTGATCGAACATAAGTACTTAGATTAAAGTATGTTACTTTGAACCTTATATATTAAGAAAACATAAGTACTTCATGCATGCTACTAAGAAATAGATGTTAAGTACTAGGAAATCATCATCGTAACTCACCACAACCTGCTTGAATCATTATTGAAGTATGTTGTGATCATTTCTTGATATCATTAGATCATTTTCGTACATGTACCATGAAATTAAGTACTACCAAGGCCCCCTCTCCTTAACTTAAATTTAAGATTTAGTATTCACCTAAATACATGGCCTTACCCCTACCTTATAAGCTTATGCCTCATTTCAAAAAACCCCCCTCTTGTACACTCACGTGATATCATAAGTTTCTAAGAGTGAATCCCCCAGGGTATTTCTTCAGGTTGGAGTTCCATTTGCCCTTGGGTTGAAGAAGTTAAGATTTCATCATCAAGCACATGATTCGGGCTTGGTATATACTTTTTAAGAAGGCTAACATGAAATACATTATGTACTTTGAGATGAGGAGGCAGAAGAAGCTCGTAGGCTAATTCACCTACTTTCTTTGTGATCAGATATGGTCCACAATATTTGGGGGGGATAACTTCTTGTACTTCCCAAGAAATAAAGAACTTCTTTTGGGGCGTACTCGAATGAAGACCATATCTGCTTCTTCGAATTTTCTGTCTGTCCTCTTCTTATCTGCATACTGCTTCTGTCTATCCTGGGTAGCTTTTATATCTTTGCAAATTGACTACATCTACTGCTCTATGTCATCAAGCATCTGTCTGGACATCTCAACCCTAATCAATGGGTCGGACCAAGTTAATGGAGTTAAGCAATCTTGTCCATACAAAGCTTTGAAAGGGCTCATCCCAATACTTCGGTGATAAGAAGCATTGTAGGTGAATTCGAGTAGGTGCAGATAGCTTAGCCACTTCTTGGGTTCCCTGCCACACAGCATGGCCGAAGTATATCTTCGATTACTTTGTTCACCCTTTCAGTTTGACCATCGGTCTCGGGGGGGTAAGTTGTGTTGAGATCCAAGAAGGTTCCTACTTCTTCGAAAAATGGAGTCCAGAATTTTGACGTGAACTTGGGATCTCGATCACTTACTATTCTCCTGGGTAGGCCATGCAATATGAAGATTTCCTTGAGGAACACTCTGGCCACATCCACTACACTGTAGGTTTCTTTTACTGGAATTAGATGGGCAACTTTGGTTAATCTATCAACTACCACGAAGATGGAGTTGTAACATGATTGCACTGAAGGTAATCCAGTAATAAAATCCATACTGATACATTCCCACTTCCCAAGTATTTTTACTCTCTCGGCCTTGACTTTCTGACAGGTCAGACATTGACGTACATGATTAAGTACATCCTTTTTTAGACCAGGCCAAAAGAAGCTTTTCTTCACAGACATGTAGGTTTTGATGAAACCTGGATGTCCTGTAATAAGGCTGTTATGGGCTTCATTCAAAATTTGACCCTTAGTTCCCTCATCATTCGGAATGCATAGCTTGCAATTATAATACATAATTCCATCATCCAGGCTGTACCCTTGAGCTCGGTTCAACTCCTGTGGAGTTTTGCTTTCCTGCATAAGTAGGGTAGCCATAGGGCCAAAGAATCTATCCTGCATGATCTTCTCTCTTGATTCAATAATCAAGGGATTTGACACTAGACTAATTGCAAGCAAGGAGGCTTTTCTGCTGAGGGTATCTGCTACCACTTTTCTTTGCCTGGGCGGTACTTGATTTCAAAATCAAATTCTTGCAAGGTCTGCATCCACCTTCTTTGGTGCATGTTGAGATCCTTCTGAGTGAAGATTCACTTTAAGCTCTGATGATCTATCATCAAAGTGAATCTTTGACCTAGTAGGTAATGTCTCCACAACTTCAGGGCATATACTATTGAAAGTAGTTCTAGGTTGTGGAGAGCATAATTTCTCTCATGCGTTTTGAGTTTTCGGGATTCATAAGCCACTGCATGAGTGCACCTTCCAGGGCGAAACCACTGGCATCAGTTTACTACCTCAAAGGGTAGAGAGAAATCTGGCAACTTCAAAACGGGATTGGTTACCAAGGCGGTCTTCAGCTTATCAAAAGCACTCTGGCACCTGGCAGACCATTGAAACGGGATATTCTTCTTGAGAAGATTAGTCAGGGGGGAAGCTATGAGAGCATACTTTGGTATAAAAATTCTATACCAACCAATCAATCCAAAGAATCCTCTGACTTCTTTCACTGACTTTGGTTCAGGCCAATCTATGACTGCTTGGACTTTTGCGAAATCTGGAGAAATTCCATCTTTGGATACCAGAAAGCCCAAGTATTCAACATGGTCGGCAGAGAAAGTGCATTTGCTCTTTTTTGCAAAGAGTTGGTGCTTCCTTAGAATCTCAAGAACTTTTCTGACATGAGCTTCATGGTCAGCTGCATTCTTTGAGTAAATCAGAATATCATCAAAGAAAACAAGAACAAAATCATCCAAGTATTCTCTGAGAATGTCCTGCGTTAAGCGATTGAATGTAGCTGGGGCATTTGAGTAAATCAGAATATCATCAAAGAAAACAAGAACAAAATCATCCAAGTATTCTCTGAGAATGTCCTGCATTAAGCGATTGAATGTAGCTAGGGCATTTGTCAATCCAAATGGCATGACAGTGAATTCATAATGCCCATACCGAGTATTGATGGCTGTCTTCGGGATATCTTGCTCATTAATCCAGATCTGATAATACCCTGATTTGAGATCTATCTTTGTGAAGATCTGGGCTCCACTTAGCCTGTCCAAAAGCTCATCAATTCTGGGGATAGGATACTTATTCTTAACTGTCAGCTGATTGAGACCTCTATAGTCTACACAGAGTCTTAGCATTCCATCTTTCTTTTTCTGGAAGAGAACTGGCACACCCCAAGGTGAAACACCGGGTCTTACAAACTCTTGCTCTAACAGTTGTCTAAGTTGTTCCTTGAGTTTGATGGCTTCAAGAACTGGCATTTTGTACGTGCGCAAAGAGCTACTGGCTGAGCTTCGGGGATCAATTCTATCACATGATCTACTTTCCAAATTGGAGGCATCTCTGATAATTCTGTTGGAAATAAATCATCATATTCATTTAACCATTCAGGTTCTTTAGCTTTTAACTTTGTGTCTACTAGATGCATTTTGACAACAGAAATGAGCTGCTTCTTTCTAAGTCCTTTTAGTAACTTAGAAGTCTTTACTAATTGCATATTTGGGGATCCTGAAATTCCGGTTCCTTGAACTTTATTTCCGTGAAGGTCACGAAAGGAAATGGTTCTATTATGACAGTGAATATTAGCTTGATTTTTGTGGAGCCAATCCATTCCAAGGATCCCGTCGAAAATTCCTAAAAGTATAACTCTGAACTGATAGTCAGTTAAATTCCCATCTATATTGAATTGAATATGATCTATCTCAGAAAAGAATCTTCCCACTAGCCAATTCAACTTGCATAGGTTTCCTTGATTTCTGTTCTAAGACTAGCTTACGCAAGCATCCTGGGGAAATGAAAGAATGAGTACTTCCTAAATCAATCAAAAGCTTAAAAGGCTTAACCTGATACTCAGCAGTATGGATGACAGAGAATTGGCGATTTGGCCCTTGGTTTTCAATTGCTGCATAAATCTATCCTCTTTCCTCTTCCACTACTTCTGCTATTGTGACTGCTCTGGTTGCAGTCTGAGGCAGAACTCTTTCTCTTTGGTTGCCCCAGTTTTGGGAAGGAGTTCTGAGGCTACTCTGGACGACAGAGGCAGATGGCTGAGCTGGAGTTCTCCTGGGATTGCCCTGATTTTGACGAGATGGACCCTGATTTGACAAATAGGAAGGGGCTGGTCTCTGCACTCTCGGTCCTTGACTTCCCTATCCCCTTCACATGGCAGGAGTCGGGCAGTCTTTCAGCTGGTGACCAAAACCCTAACATCCAAAACACCGGTTCTCACTTCTGAGCTCATCTCTTTGAATCCTTGAAAGAGGTGGGGCTCCATAGAAGTGTTCTGTGGGAAGGGTCTTCCTTCACTTCTGAATCTCCGAGTATCCTGATTTCTAATTTGGGCCCTTGCTGTCTCTTTGGGGGAGGAAAGTTTGAAGTACTTCCCAGGGTTTGCTGTCTCTTTGGGGGAGGAAAGTTTGAAGTACTTCCCAGGGTTTGGAATCTTTTAAAATTAGATGGTGTAGGCTTCGGTGGGACCTTAACTACAAAGGCTTTGGCAAAGTCCTTTGCCATTCTTACTGCTTCGGCCATTGAGATAGGTTTGGCATTCTTCACTAAGGTGTCCAATGGCTCGTTCATTCCTCGAATGAATCTGGCCAGCTGCTCTTCATCCAATTGCGGTAAATATTTAAGGAGAAGGGCAAAAGCCTGATGGTACTCTTCAATTGTCCGCGGCTATCTTGCTTTAGTTCCAAGAACTCATTCATTTTAGTTTCAAGGAAGCTCGGAGGACAAAACCTCTTTCTGAGGTAAGCTTTAAGATTTGTCCAAGTCTGGGTATTGCGGTCGAGACGGTTAGTCTCGCAGTGATTCCTCCAAGCGACCCTGGCCGTTTCCACAATCTTTAACTTAGCGAGAGCCATCTTGCTTCTCTCATTGTAGAGCTAGTTACATGAAAGTATTCTTCCATAGCCTCAATCCACTTCTCCACTACTTCACCTAACTGGTCCCCTTCACCCTTGAAGGGACCAGGTTGGGATCTGTGCAGGGCTTTTCGAACATCTAGATCTAACTCTTCGTCATTGATTAGAGGATCTGGTTGCCTTGCATGGGCCGCGCGCCTCATGACTGACAAAATGAGATTTTCGTCAACTTAACTTTGACAACAACAGATTTATGATTATTTAATTTTTGCAATTTATTCTTTAAACAGATAATTATTTCATCATACTTCATGAAATAAGACTTACTCTGATAATTTTATTAACCATTCACAATCATGAAAACAATTTGAATTTTTTTTGTAAAACATTGTTTATTATCAAAAGTTTTCGATATATACATAGAGCATCATGGCTCCCAAATTCACTGCCCTAAAGAAGCGAAACTGCGCATGCCATGGTACACACAATTCATTACAGAAAGAGGTGCAATAATTCTACTTCTAGGGATAAAGCGGCTAAGAAGCCTAAAAATTTGGCATGAAATTCTGAAGTTCCTTGGTGAATGATCAAAGAGTTGCATATGTTGAACAAGCCCTAGCCTTATCAGAATCATGGCTAAGGAAATATTTTGCCTTAGCCTCTGACGCTGACTAGTACTGACATTAATACATCGTCCTCCACAGAACCACATATACTGACGTCGCTCAAGAGGATCAGGAAAGTAAAGACTCTCAAAATGACGTGCGAGTCTCACTCTGCTTACTCGGGTCGTAGCAGAGTTGATGAGGTGCTCGAATGCAAAGGCTATCATATCCTGACTCTGGGAGAGTTCAAGAATGCCAGATAGATTCGAGGTATCCATCTATAAATTTCCAATTCAATTTATGAGTTTTTAATTTTTGAAGTTCATTCAACATAATATTAACAAGTGAAAACAATATTTTCCAGATTTACTTTAAAAATTTAAGCAATTTCTGCTACTATTACGAAAATTTACAACAGCGCTCTGATACCAACTGTGAGATCCCACTGTCCCCTCTGCGCACCGGATTCCCAGATGGTAGCAGCGGAAGTAGCTTCCTCTTGCGCAGGGCAGGGTTTCTCGCTCAAGGTCTCGCCCTCGAATGTCTAGGCACGAGACTAAGCTGGTGGTCATTCCGAAAATTGAAACCAGGAAAATTTTCCCTGCCCGAAAAATGGGGAATGATTCCACCATTTTTATTTTCGTACGAATTTCTCTAATGAGGTCAAGATACTAAACTAACCTTCATCTGATTAAATCAGATAGAAGGGAAACTATTACAGACTTAACTTGAAGGAATCAATGCTTTTTTCCTAATTGAATCAAGCACAACCGTTGATCTATTCATCAGAGAAGTCTTCAGGCTTTTAATTAACTACTCGAGTTCTAAGCGTATGCCTATTGATCAATTTTATTATTAAAACTCTACTAATTCCAACCTAACCCCATCCGGCCCATGGGTTAGCCACCGCCCAACCACTGGAATTGGTTAGAACTAGACAAGTACCCACCCACCCATAATTGAATGCCTTTCTTATCTTTTGCTTTAGAATACAGATATGCACACACTCCTCTTTAAACTTTAACTTTTAAAACAATCCATTGACAAACAATTTTTGGTTACAGATGTTATAACTCAAAATTTCCATTCAATCCTTGTTTCTCACAAAACAGTATCACTGTGGACTCTCCGTTGAGACCAGCAAGTCAGCAACGAGATCCAATAATAGATTACAATAATTTTCTCGTCATCATACATATATATATCTTCCATGACATACGCATGGGTGTCCTAAGCACCGCGAGCCCATGCATCGCTTGGTGAGAACCCTCCAGGATCCTCCTTAGGTGTCCTGGCACTTCACTCAGGGACCGCTTCGTCGGCCCTCGCCCATCGTACTTGAAGCACACCATTTTTCACCATACCCAGGCTGGTCAAGACCTGGGCAGGTTTTTGTCGCGTGAGCCATCCTTTGAACACTCCCTGCCAGCTGTTGCAACCAAACTTCCCTTAGAAAAACACATATACCAAATGCTACCTCCATCATTCTGGCGTAAGACAGTCCTTTAAGAAAACAGGGTTTCTATGCAAGTTTTCAGTTTTGATTTTCTTTTGAATACAATGAGTATATCTTAATTCCATATCCCAAGACTTCTAGATCACAGGTCTGGATTCCCAAGTATAATTCCTCGAATTCTGTAATCTTGATCCTCAAATCAAAATCAAAGGTCTCAATTTAATTTCAAATTCGGTGGATGACTTGATTGAATTTTCTTGAACTGGTCACATCGTCTTTTCTTCAAACTGACGAAGGAGATTATGTCGTGGTCATAGTCTGATTCAGGGTTCGAGTCTAGAAAGGTTCTCCCTGAACTATCTTTCTCGAAGGGTAATTTTCAATTACTACTTTACTGAATTTCATTCATTGAGTGTTTTGCTTTACTGAATTCAAAACTAAACACGTATTCCTATGAGGAATAAATTAATCATTTATCAAAAATTCTGACTTCAATAGATCTTCACAATTTTCTCATTACCATCCTAGAGAATATGAAACAGTAGAATTTTCCTTCACAAAGTATTTACTTATTCATTTACCAATATTCATGGGATTTAAACAATGATTAAAGAGAACTCTCATTTTGATATTAAAAAAAAATTCTATATGCATCTATTTATGCATAAAATCCAACTTCTATGAAAATAACACTTTTATATAAAAGAAAATCCATTTATGCATCTATTTATGCATAAAAATCAATTTTGATGAAACTAACACTTTTATAATAAAAAAATTTCTTGTATGCATCTATTTATGCATAAAAATCCATTCTGATGAAAGTAACACTTTTATAATAAAAAAAACTTCTTTTATGCATCTTTTTATGCATAAAAATCAATATTGATGAAAGTAACACTTTTATAATAAAAATTCTTTAATGCATCTATTTATGCATGAAAACCAATATTCATGAAAGTAACACTTTTATAATAAAAAAATTCTTTTATCCATCTATTTATGCATAAAAATCAATATTGATAAAAGTAACACTTTTATAATAAAAAAATATTTTATGCATCTATTTATGCATAAAATTCAATATTGATGAAAGTAACACTTTTATAATAAAAAAATTCTTTTATGCATCTATTTATGCATAAAAATCAATATTGATGAAAGTAACACTTTTATAATTTAAAAAAATATGCATAAAAATCAATATTGATAACAGTAACATTTTTATAATTAAACAAAATATCCAATATGCATCTTTCTATGCATAGAATTTAAATCTAATGAAAATCACTCTTTTATAATAAACTTATTTCACAAAATTTAAGAAAATTTTGCCATAACCTCCTTTGTATGGCTGACCATTTTTCAATTTTTCCTATCCTTAAGTCACTTAAAAATTATCCCAAAATGGTTTAAAGCATTCTAAACTAATCAAATTCCACTTTTAAAAGAGAAATAATATGAAAAGTCTAATTATAACAATTAGATTACTTATCTAGGATAAAGAAAGGCTGAATTTAAGAATGAGAGAGGGGGAAAGCCTTTCCAACAAGGCATAGCATCGTTTTACATTTCAAAGAAAATAAAAATTAGGAAACCATTAAAAAAAGAATAAAGAAAAAGTAGGATTTCTAGCTTACATGAATTTTTGAGAGCTTTCCTTTGGCTTGATGGCTTGATGGTTTGCCACCAATTCTTTAGAAGAGGGAATGGTCAAAAACTAATGAATTATTAAGAAATTCACAGTTTTTGGCTCTAGGGAGGAGTAGAGTAACAGTGCATAAAACACTATTAAGTTTCTACAAAGGGGGGAGGCTTTTATTTATAGGAAAAAGTGAGCTTCTAACCAAGCAAACTAACTCTAGAATTTTTCAGATCAGTTTGGTAAATTTTTGACCATTTTTGGATCAGTTTAGCTTACTTTTTGGAACTAGACTTGAATTAAGAGAGAGGAGAGATGAAATGTTTCAATATTTGATAATTTAAAACTCCACCACACATGTGAAATAGGTGCCTCCTTCATGAGGGGGAATCCCCACTCTTGAGGTGTCAAAAATTTATTTATTTTTAGTATTTCCTTTGGTCCTTAGTCCACCCACTCTTCATCTTATGTGAGTATTTACTCATTTTTGGGGGGATTTTCTTTATTTCTTTTATTTATCTCCTCCCTACATTTGGATGAATCTGATTGGCCTCTCAAAACCTTAATTTAAAATTTTTCGAAAATCTGGACCCCTAGGGTAAAGCCTTTTTTTGAACAGATTATAATTGATTTCTAATGCACCTTCTGAAAATCTTTTTGAACTTCTGTTTCGGGGGAATTTATTTTAATAAGAAGAGATATTTTTCCATCCAAAAATATCTAAAATCTGAATAATCTCTCTCTAAAACATTTTCTCTCTCTAGGCAAAAACAGGTAGAAACAAGATCTTTTATATTTTTGAAGAGGGATTTGATTACAGGGGAAGATATTGGACATCTTGAGGGGCTCGGGAGGAATCTTACAAGGGTATCACATTTTTAAATTCAAAAGAATTTAATAAGGCTTAGAACTTTAAACTAGGGGACTCCTTGGTTCTCACCCACCGTCCAAATCTAATGCAACTTAGGAATTTATGATTAAAATTCTGTTTTAGGGGATCACTTCCTTTTGGCTGGAAGAAAATACTTATCCAAAAGTATTTCAAAACTGTGATATCTCTCTCGAGAATATTTTTTCTCTCTATAACAAAACAGGGTCAAACAAGATCTTTTTCCATTTTTGAAGAGGGATGATTACAAGAGATTGAAGGGAAGATTCTTACATCTTTTCATCATCAAAAGCTGGAGAGAGGAATCTTATAGATGGCAACACATGGTTGGGAAGATGTTTGTTGTGTGGGATGGCAACCATTGACTCAAAGTATGGCAAGAATGGACAAAAACCAATGGACTTGAAAGAGAGAAGGTTTCCAAGTTGATTTGCAGAGTGGTCCAATTCCTCTGAGGAGGAGGAGGTAGAGTTCTTGTTGGTGTTGCACATGATAAACAAGTGGATTGTATCTTATTTTTTTGTGATTCAAATGAACAAACATGTTATATGTCATCATTTACCTTATTTTATATGCATGCAAAATTGCCAAGGTCACTACCATTCATGTACTGCCAACACAACAACGGCGCATGATATATTTATGATGCAATGTGTGGGTCTTGCCAATCACAATCCTTGTTGTTAAATTTCAATGACGAGGATTGTGTATGGGCCGAGAAAGCTGTTGCTCATCGGGGACCTAACAGATCAAAGTATGTGCGCTCCTCGTTCTTAGACCACAATAAAGTCATGTTTTGATTTCGAAATATGTTTTTTAAACATAAATGCATTGCAGTCGGAGTTTGATGCCACGTACCAAGCCAAGGTCAATGGCCCAGGGGTCAGTGGCTTGCCTGAGCGAGGGAGTAGAGAATACCTTTTGAATGCAGAAATGTTCGACAAGAATTACAAAGATGCCCTGAAGCAGGTGGAGGTGCATTTATTAAGAGGGGACATGAGCTGGCACAAATTACCTACCCCGATTATGGCAAAGAGTTTTTCAAGAAAGTGATCTCCTACCAGGGCTAGGGTGAAAAGGCTAGCAAATTCACTACTCTCAAACTAGCAGAGATCACTCAAGTATGTATTCCAAATGGAGAGTATGATCTCTAACTCTCTCAATGCATTAAAATGTTTTTTATACGTAGGTAGAAACATAACACTAGTTCGGAATGTAGGAAATGTAAGCTCCTTGAAATATTGGGGTGATGATTTTGCTATGAGGGATGCCCAAATTTTGACAGAGCATTCTTCCTGTGGATCCATTGTCACATGTACTGGTTCCAATTGACCAATTACACACTACAATTGTATGCAAAGTTGGAGATGGGCTCACCCGCCATAGCTGGCATATACGAGAGAGCCATAGTGGAATGTGGGGTAGGTATCACGGATGCCCTTAAATCTTATAGAAACAATCACTTTGAGAAGGAGTTCGTAAGGTGGAAAGGGCAAATTCATGCCACCTTGGATATAATGACCATAGCAACCACACCTACTGTGCATGACATAATGCCTCTTGTACAGGTATGTAGTAGCATGCCACAATACTATTATTGTTATTTTGTTTCATTAGGTGGTGGAGAAGTTGTTATTGTTATTTTATTGATTTATTAGAGAAATGTAATGTTTTTATATTAAGTAGTGTGTGTAATCAGGTATATTCCTGAGCACCCTTCAAGCATGGGGTGCAGTCCAAGATAGAGGAAATGGGATTGTACCCCAAGGAGTGGATCGACGAGCTATGGGGCAAGGACACTTGGATCCTGTGCCCATGGTGGATAGACTACCCAGAGGGGGAGTTTCCTCTAGAGGAGGCTGAGCAGTTTCAGAGTACGTTTCGTTATGTAGGGTAGCATATTTGTATGAACTATGGAGCTTGTTTTTTGGGAGTTTAAAGTTCTTATGTTGGTTTAATGTAGGATTGAAGAAGAATAAGAAGCCTGGCACTGAGCAGTAAATCGACTCTCGAGAAGAAGAAGGGCAAGAAATCAACAAACAAGGAGCCTCCATTATCCCATGACTGTGATAGCCACGCCCAAAAAGAGGTCACGGCCAGAGTGGGAAGGGGATGACATTGACATGAGGATGCTAAGGATAGCCACTCTAAGGATGATGAGCGTGAGTCCCACACACAGGGCAATGAGTAGGTGAGCCCTCATGGGTGAGAGCAAAGAGCAGGGGTCGGAGAGTTCAAAAGAAGATGATGCAACCTTCTTGGGATCCAGTAAGTGAACTTAACATGTTTGAACATTCATTAGTTCATTTATTGAACAAGAGAAATAACATGTATTTGGTCTTGTCTAAATGAAGACTACCGTCCACATGTGGTGGACCCTCTGCACTTAGTTCTCAGTTCCAACATTGATCACCTCTGTCTTGCACTTTTGGGAAAGCGAAAACACATGTATGATCTCTAACCCATGCTTGACTTCCTCCGTTTGTCGTCATTATATGGTTTGCAATCCACTTATAAGCTTTGTTGTTCCAGGAATCTTGTAGTACAACAATTCATGGGATCTCTAATGAGGTGGGGAAGCATGGACACCTTCGATAGCCTTGGAGGCCTGTGCTTGGTGTGAACCAATTTTTCAACAAAGCTCTCTCTCTACAAGGACGAGGTTGTGGTTCCTCGATGGAATGTTTTTAGGGAGGTACTTGTGGAGTCGGCTTTTGTACTTGCTACACGACGCCGACGGCACTATGGTGTGCACTTTACATGCGGAGCACCTGGGGATTGTTGTGTGAGAGGCAAGGACTTGGAACTTCACATTGTGAAGGACTTTGTTCTTGCACTTCCTGCGATACTTGTATGTCATGTCAGAAGATTGCCAAGAAGAGGTGAGTGAGGGAGTGAGTGGTTTTGATTAAAGTGAAGCTCAATGATTTCCCTAACGTACTTACTAGTGTGTGCACATAGGTCACTGTTTTGGTCATCGCCATCTTCACACACCCCAGTGAGAGTACGTCCAATCGTCCAAAGTATGGCAGGTAGGGAGGCAAGGTAGCTGTAGGTTTCAAGGTGGACAACGATATCTTCCTAGAGCCAAAACCACAAAAGGGAACCTCGCCATACCAGTTGGATGCAGATAGGAATCCAGTCTGAGATGTTGTTAGAGTGTAGCAAGCCTTTTGTTGCAAGGTAATTATAGCACTCACTTCATTATAATTAGATTCTACTAATGTAATTGTTATATAATCATTGTCTTTTATATTGTCATCCATTTGTATATGCCAATTGTGAGCTTGTACTATGGGGCAGGTGGTTACTCGGGACGTTCGATCGTGGGGATACAGTCCTAGATTGCTGTACTGATACTGGGACCCTTGCTAGAGCATGCAGGATACTACAATGACATTGCATCAGCGTGGAGA
The DNA here is from genome assembly GCF_041138505.1 of Cibotium barometz. Taxonomy (NCBI): domain Eukaryota; kingdom Viridiplantae; phylum Streptophyta; class Polypodiopsida; order Cyatheales; family Cibotiaceae; genus Cibotium; species Cibotium barometz. The sequence goes on from NC_141085.1 coordinate 13,326,307, forward strand.
GCAGCAAGGTTCATGTCTATGACCACTTATGTACATTTACAAATGATTTGGGTCAATAATTTTTCAAGGGTAAGGTTAGTGTGTATGCTCAACGAGAGCAGTAGAGGGACGTGGGGGCATTGTCTCCACATGTTTCTCACTCACATCCTCCACCCGTCCTAGTACCCATGAGCCCAACACACATGACAAGTGCCTTGTCATGGCCACCTTGTGTTCCAAGGGAGCCCCAATGTCAACATGTCATGCCATAGATATCCCGCACGCGGGTTCTTTTACAACATCTGAATCATGGTTACCACATCCCAAACTTGTGAGGCCACTATTCCCACCCGCATCTACACTATTTGGTAGAGCTCCCTACCCCATACCACCTTCCTTCTTCCACCAATACCCGCGGAGTCCTTATTAATGTATTTTACTCATTTGCAACAATGAAAGAAATATATTGTTTTAGACATTATTATGATGCACCCTTCACACTCAAATTATGTCAATGGCATTGTTTTTAACTTCTTCCGTGACCATTTAGGTAATTAAATTGAAAATTAAGCAAGATGGAGCAAGATGGATAGAGATCTCAAGGCCACAAGAGAAAGTGTGAGTGAAAGAGAGAAAGAGAGTTTGAGTGAGACCTTAAAATAATTGTTTTTGTGCTTAAAATAGGTATTTTTATGCTTAAAATAGTTATTTCTTTTTTTTAGAAGTTATAAATACATTAGAGATTGCCATGTTTTAGTACTCTTCTAGACACGCATCCCACCCCACCCTCCCCTTATATCTTCATATTGCAATAGGTTGGGCATAAACTCTTTTATTGTGGCTTCATCCAGAAATCCCTCTAATACTACTACATTTGCAAGCATCTTAAGTAAAGCTCTTCAATCTTTCATGCACCTCAAAGAAAAGGAGCCTAGATCAGATTTCCTTATGGAAGCATGGACAACAATGTCTAAAGTGTAGGAGCTCTACAAGAAGCTTACAACAGAGAAAGCGGTAGACCTTGCAGACAAGAACATGCTGGAGGTGAAAACAGCAACAACCATTGGGATATGGAGAGCTTTTGGCATCATTGAAGAGGTAAAGGAGGCTCCTCTTTAAGTAGAATTCGCCACCTTCATTACAAATCTAGGGTAGATGAAGAAGGCCAAGATGATAGTTGAGGCCCAAAATGCTTTCATATATTGTTACATGTGTTCAACATATTCATAGGTGTTTGTCATAATATGCTACAATATTGCATTTTTTCTTTGAAATATAATGGAATTTACATCTTTCTATGGTGTCTTTGTGAAGAAGTAGCAATGACAGTGGCCCATGGAAGTAAAGAACATTGTGTACACCCTTGCTTTCATGTATTGTTGCATGTGTTCAACATCTCGACCAGAGTTTGTCATGTAATGTTGTGGTCTTGTAAATTTGCTTTGGAATACAATTCAAGTTTTAGATCATAATATGGTGTCGTTGTAAATGAGTTACAATGATAGTGTCCCATGGAAGTAAAGAACATTGTGTACACACATGCTTTCATGTATTGTTGCGTGTGTTCAACATCTCGTAGGTGTTTGTCATGTAATGATGTGGTCTTGTAAATTTGCTTTGGAATATAATGGAAGTTTTAGATTATAATATGGCGTCTTTGTAAATGAGTTACAATTATAGTGGCCCATGGTGTCTAGTGCTCACACAACATCTTGTAAGTGTGACAGTAAAGGGAGAGGAGTAGATGAATATAAGAAGGGTAGAGAGAGAAACCCCTCGTCTCAATGCCAAAAAAGCGCTCGCTCAAATATGCTCCCCAAAAAAATACACCCCCTTACTGGACCCATACAAGAGGTTTTGGGCCTTCTTCAAAAACTTGGAGTTGTACACCAAGACCAAATCCCCTACTGTAAATTGTGGCCATCAAAGAGATGGCTTCTTATGTGCTCCACTTTTGTAGCCAGTGTGCCGAATGGAAAGTCTCCTCCAGGACCTTGAGCTACACCTTCCAAGCTTTTCTTCTTGTGTGCTCCACTTCTATAGTCAGATATGCCAAACGGTGAGTCTCCTTTAGGAACTTGAGTTGCACTTACCAAGTTGAATAGGCCACCTCAAATCCTTGTTCTGTGGGCCTACCGACCCACACTGATCCATCATTGAACTCAAAGGGGACGACAGGCTCTAGAACAAAAGCCAGCTAGAATGTGGTGTACGAGGTCGTGGCCTTGAAAGTAGTGCGGTAAGCCTAGAGTACTTCTAGAAGGGCTTAGTCCCACTTCCCTACCTTGTGCATCATCTTGCATAGCACCTTGTTAGTGCTCTTCATTGTCTCTTGGGTAGTATGCGCATGACTTTCTATGGTACTCTGCAAGAAAGGTATCCATCACCTCTCATTGATGAAATGCGGGCCTCTATCATTGACTATCTCTAGGGGACACCCAAATCTAGTAAAAATATTCTCATAGAGAAATTTGGCCATTGTGTTATCCCTAGCGGCCTTTACCTCCTCTGACCATTTAGTGGCATAATATGTGGCCACAAGAATGTATGCACAACCGCTTAGGTGGTCATGCCTTTGGATTGAAAGGGCCCACAAAGTCTATGCCCCATCTCTCACAGAGCTCCCATGGGGTGGAGACATGCAATGGCGAGAATTCCTTCTTGTGGGATTGGGCCCACCAGACCTCTCACACACATCACAGTGCTACGTATAGTTCTTTCAATGTATAAAAAGGGATGGCCACCACAACCCAGATGACATAATCTTCTTTGCAGTGATGTGCCTAGAAGATGGCCACCTAGACCATCATTGGGAATCTTCCACAGTTTAATTTACCTCATGAGGGTTGACACATTAGTGAAGAGCCTTGTCCCTCCCCATCTTGTAGAGTTAACCCACTATGATTTGGTATAGTCGTCTCTTGATGAGAAGTTTGCACTTCTCCTTGGGGCTTATTGATTCAGGGAAGTGGGCTGTAGCAAGCTCGAGAAGTCCCACGAGAGAAGGAACTTGACTTGGTGATTCCATTTAGCCAACATATCACTGAGGAGGCCAAGAAAATGTATACACACCAACAAGCAAGAGCAAGTTTCAGATAGTTATTCTTCCTTTGGTGGAAATTTTTATGGTGGTGCAGGGGAAATGGGAGACTTTGGTTGAGCAAAGTGTGGAGAATGCTCTGTCATACAACCTTTGGGAGGATATGAAGAAAAATTAGATCCACATGTCGATGGAATAATTGCTCACATTTGTGTTGAGAGCACTTAGGTCAACATAAGCTAATTCTGATAGGGAAATAAGAGGTTCAACCCAACCTCTTGATGCCATGCAGGTCAGTTGCTCACATTTGTGTTGAGAGCACTTAGGTCAACATGAGCTAATTCTGATAGGGAAATAAGAGGCTCAACCAAACCTCTTGATGCCATGCAGGTCAGCTGTTCCAAACCACAAGAGATGTCTGCTACACAGAAGGAAGCTCTAGTGTATGTGATGAAGCGATTTCCATCATTCACGTGAAGCTAGCTGGATAGCTTGTCTCAAATGTGTTTTTGGTGGATAGAGGATGTCAAGTCAATATTATATCCGATACCACATGTCGAAAGCTTAGTTTGAACAGTTAGGATCCAGCTTTGTTTACAGTATATATATGATTGATTGGTTTGAGTGGTTGGGATCCAGCAATGTTTGCAGTAAAGGTGATTGATTAGCAGAGTTCAACCACTATGTTTGATCTAATGGTTAACCATGGAGGTCGTTGGTTTCTCTTTTGCAATTGTAGTGGTGGTGATCTACATGGAAGACCTTAAGGGAGCATACCCGATGCTGCTTGGGCGATCGTGGCTCCAACAAGCTCAGATTAAGCAAGATTGGGATGCAGATTTGGTCATTACCATTCTAAGAAGTGGTAAGCAAGTGGATGGTTCGACTCAATGGATGGTCGTCAAAGGTGTCAACATGATGGAAGTCCTAAACTTGGATGAGGATGAGGAGTATCTCAAGCTCAATTTAGATCTAGTCAGTTTGTTTGAGGTTGATGTTGTCATCGTTTTGGATAGTATCAGCCTACTTTAACTCAATTGGTGCAAGTGCAGCTGAGTCTCTAAAAAAGCAGCACAGTCTATAGTTAAGGAGGTTTGGGAGGAATTAGCAAATGGCACAATTGTACCCTACCTTCAACATGTCATTACAACCAAAAAAGCTTTTGGACAAGGAGTTACAAAAGTCAAAGCGAGTCAAAGAAGATGATTTAGTAAATGTGAATCTCCAAGCAGAGCCAAAGATGGTGGTCCGAGTTAGTACAAAGCTTGCTTAGGAATTCCAAAGGGGATTACAAGAGTTGCTTACCTCCTATGTGGATGTATTTACATGGAGTTACATAGATATGAGGGGATTGACCCTGAGTTTTATCAGCATAGAATTAATCTTAAGGAAGATGCTATCCGTGACCAACAAAGGTATCAGATGAATGTTAAAAGGCAAAGGAGGAGTTGGATAAGTTTCTGAAAGTTGGATTCATTTATGTGATTGATTGGGCAACATGGTTATCACTAATTATCATTGTGCCGAAGAAGAATTAAAAGTTTTGGGTCTATGTTGATTATATGAAGCTAAATGTAGCCACAAATCCGTTTCCACTACCATGTTGATTATATGAAGTTGAATGCAGCCACAAATCTGTTTCCACTACCATGTTGATTATATGAAGCCAAATGCAACCATAGATCCGTTTCCACTGCCATTCATAGATTCACTTCTAGATGCAATTGATGTGGCCATGAAATGTATTCCTTCTTGGATAGATTCAGTAGCTACAATCAAGTCTAGGTAGCACCTGAAGATGAGGAGAAGACAGCTTTTGTAATAGAAGGGGGTGTGTTTGCATCCATAACATCATGACATTCGAGCTAAAGAATGTTGGGGGACCTTTTTTGGCGAGAATTTGGATGTGTGTCTTTGGTTGCTTGGCTTATGCCCTTGCTTGAGAAACATTGTACCAAGCTTGATGAAAAAGTAATGAAATGTTTTTTTGTCGGTTATAGTGCAGAGAGTAAAGGGTACTACCTCTACTATCTTGCTTCTTAGAGGATTATGGTCAATTGTGACGTGCTCTTTGTGGAAAATTCATGTCATCCCTTGCTTGAATGTAGAAAACAGCCATCCACTGGCTCACATGATCTCATTGATACTTTTCTACCCTTGTACGAGACACACATACCAGCTCTGTTGAGCATATGGACACTCAACTTATGGCCAAAAATCAACTCATACTTGTTTGGTGCCCTCATTGGCTGTCTCGCAAACCTTGTGGGATAGTAATGTAGTGGCTCCTTTGGTAGGGAAAACATTTGCTATAGTACTCACCATACACCTAAGCATTTTGTGGATCATTCTCTCATCACTTTCACTTGCAATGATGAGGAAGCACAGCACATGAGGAATCTATTTCCTTTGAGGAAGCAGATGAGGATCATCATTAGTAGATGCACACCATGTAGCACGAATATGATTCCATTTTGAAAAATGGCACTTTTGGGATTTAGTTGACTTACCTTTTAACAAAAAGACTATTGGTAGTACGATAGGTCTATAAAGTTAAGAGAAAAGTCTCATGGTAGCATTGATCACTATAAAGCTAGACTTGTCAAACAGACTATGTACTAGCAAAAGGGCATAGATTATGATGAGACCTTTTCTCCCACATCTCGCTATAGCAGTACATCATGGATAAAATGTGAACCTAACATTAAAACCACTTTTTTGAATGGTGATTTTCACAAGGAGGTATAAGCATCTCAGCCTTTTGGCTTTGTTTAAAAGGATCAAGAAAACAAAGTGTGTAGGTTATGGAAGGCTTTCTATGGTCTTAAGTAGGATCTCAAAACCTGGCATGAGAAAATAGATGCATACTTAGTTTTACATGGGTTTTTTAATAGTCAGCACCCTCTATGTCAGAAAGAAGAAAGAGGATTTTCTCATCATCATCTTGTACATTGATGACATGCCACTCACTTAAGCCCAGGTAATCAGATTTCAACATTTAAGGGTGACTTACAAGCCTCTTTGGGGATTCAATTCTTACAACATGGTGATGATGAGATAGTCACGATGCACTCAAAGTACATACAAATAATTCTTAAAGGTTTAATCTTGAGGATTGTAAACCTATGTCTACACTAGCTATTAAGGCATGACCCAGTCAAAGTACACACAGAGACTTCTTAAAGGTTTAATCTTGAGTATTGTAAATCTATGGACCTACACTAGTTATTAACAAATGTGCTAGGCTTAGCACTTAAGATTCTTAGGAGCCTTTTGATTAGACACTATCTTAATAGCCTATTGGATGCTTGACCTACCTATGCACCACCGGAGGCCAGACATTTAGTACAAGGTTGTAAGATTCCTCCCCATCCCCTCAAGATGTCCAGTTTCTTCCCCTATAATCAATTCCCTTTTCAGAATAATAAAAGATCTTGTTTCTACCTGTTTTGGCCTAGAGAGAGGTAACTCAGTTTTTAGATATCTTTGGATGGAAAAATATCATTTCTTATTAAAATAAATTCTCCCAAAACAGAAGTTTAAAAAGAATTTCCTAAGGTGCATTAGAAATAAATTATAATCTGCTCAAAAGACCTTAGCCTAAGGGTCCAGATTTTCTGAAAATTTTGGATTAAGGTTCTGAGGGGCCAATAAGATTAATCCAAATGTAGGGAGGAGATAAATTTAAGAAATAAAAATGAGTAAATACTCACATAAGATGAAGAGTGGACTAAGAACCAAAGGAAACATTAAAAAAATAAATTTTTGACACCTCAGAGTGGGGATTCCCCCTCATGAAGGAGGCACCTTTTTTCTCATCATTGCTTCCCAATTTTAAATCAATTAAGTGAGATATTTCATCTCTTCTCTCTCCTATTTCAAGTCTAGTTCCAAAAAGTAAGCTGAACTGACCCAAAAATGGTCAAAAATTGACCAAACTGATTTGAAAAATTCTAGAATCAGTTTTCTTGGTTTGAGGCTCACTTTTTCCTATTAATAAAAGCCTCCCCCTTTGTAAAAGCTTAATAGTGTGTATGCATTGTTACTCTACTCCTACCCAGAGCCAATTACATTGAATTCACTTGATAATTCAATTGTTTTTTAGTAAATCCTCTACAAAGAAATTGGTGGCCACTCTTGATCCAAACAAGAGTAGAACCCTCAAACCCTCAAGCCAAAGGAAAGCTCACAAAACTCCATGTAAGCTAAAAATTCTACTTTTTAATTTCAAATCTATGGTTTTTTGATTTCTTTGCTTTCTTTTAGTTGATTAAAGTGAATCCTGATGTTATGCCTTGATGAAAAGGCTAACCCCTTCTCTTCCTTAAGAATTCAGCCTTTATTTATCCTAGAATGAGTAATAAATAAATTGATTAAACTTTTCTTATTGTTTACTCCGTAGAAAGTGAAAATTGAGCAGATTAGAGTACTTTACTTCAAATTGAAATTAATTTTAAATTGAAAATAGAATGTTAAAATTTGAAAAATGGTCAGCCATACAAAGGAGGTTATGGCAAAATTTTCTTGAATTTTGTGGAAAATAAAGTTAATTTTTATGAAATTCTAAAAGAGTCATCCCCACCGTTTGTGCATTCTAAAAGAAATATTTTTATTTACTCCATGTACATATTCACCTATGAATATTTTTATTTACTCCATGTACATATTCACCTGTGAATATGCATGGATATCATTGATATTAATTATTGAGTTTAATTTCTATGCATGGAAAGATGCATAATGGAAATTATTTTTTATTAAAAGTGTCATTTTCATTGAATTTAATTTCTATGCATGGAAAGATGCATAATGGAATTTTTTTTATTATAAAAGTATCATTTTCATTGAATTTAATTTCTATGCATGGAAAGATGCATAATGAAATTTTTTTTTATAAAAGTGTTATTTTCATTGAATTTAATTTCTATGCATAGAAAGATGCATATTGGAAACTTTTTTATTATAAAAGTGTCATTTTCATTGAATTTAATTTCTATGCATAGAAAGATGCATATTGGAAGTTTTTTTAATATAAAAGTGTTATTTTCATTCATTTTTTATACATAGAAAGATGCATATTAGAAGTTTTTTTAATATAAAAGTGTCATTTTCATTGAATCTAATTTCTATGCATAGAAAGATGCATATTGGAAATTTTTTTATTATAAAATTATTATTTTCGTTGAATTTAATTTCTATGCATAGAAAGATGCATAATGGAAAAAAAATATTATAAAAGTGTCATTTTCATTGAATTTAATTTCTATGCATGGAAAGATGCATAATGAAAATTTTTTTATTTTAAAAGTGTTATTTTCATTGAATTTAATTTCTATGCATGGAAAGATGCATAATAGAAATTTTTTTATTATAAAAGTGTTATTTTCATTGAATTTAAATTCTATGCATGGAAAGATGCATAATAGAAAGTTTTTTATTATAAAAGTGTTATTTTTATTGAATTTAATTTCTATGCATGAAAAGATTCATAATAGAAATTTTTTTACTATAAAAGTGTTATTTTTATTAAATTTAATTTCTATGCATAAAAAGATGCATAAAGAAATTCTTCTTATTTTAAAAGTATTATTCTTATTAAAATTGATTTTATGTATAAATAGATGCATAAAAGAATTTTCTTTTATATAAAAGTGTTATTCCCATTGACGTTGATTTTTATGCATAAATAGATGCATAAAGAATTTTTATATCAAAATTAGATTTCTCTTTAATTCTATGTTTAATTTCCATGAGTATTTGATAAATGAATAAGTAAATACTCTAAGAGAGAAATTTCTATCGTTTTATATTCACTCGGATTGTAAAGAGAAAATTCAAGAAATTTCTATCGTTTTATATTCACTCGTTTTATATTCTATCGTTTTATATTCACTCGTTTTATATTCACTCGGATTGTAAAGAGAAAATTCAAGAAATCTATCGAAGTCAAAATATTTAGATAAATGATTAATATATTCCTCATCAGAATTCGTGATTAATTTAGAAATCAGTTAAGTAAATATTCAATGAATGAAATTCAATAAAATAGTAACTGAAATATCACCCCCCTTCTTGAGAAAGATAGTTCAGGAAGAACCTTATCAGACTCGAATCTTGAATCAAACTATGACCAAGACCAAACTCTTTCGTCAGTTTCGAGGAAAGAAGATGTGACCAGTTCAGGAAAATACACTCAAATCTCCCACCAAATCTGAAACTAAGTTAAGACCCTTCGAATTGATCTGAGGATCAAGGTTACAGAATTCGAGGAATTTTGTTTTGAAATTCAGTATTACGATTATGAAGTTTTGGGGATACTGATTTAAGATATACTCATTGTATTCAAAAGAAAATCAAACTGAAAACTTGCATAGAAATCTTGTTTTCTTAAAAGACTCTCTTATGCCAGAATGCTAGAGGGAGCATTTGGTATGTGCTTTTTTAAGGGAAGTTCAGTTGCAATAGCTAGCGAGGAGTGTTCAAAGGACAGCTCACACGGCAAAGCTTGCCCAGGTCTTGTGACCAGCCTCGGTACGGTTAAAAATGTGTGCTTCTGGTATGATGGATGAGGGCCGACGAAGCGGTCCCTGAGTGAAGTGCCAGGACACTAAGGAGGATCCTGGAGGGTTCTGACCCGGCGATGCATGGGCTCGCAGTGCCTAGGACACCCATGCATATGTCGTGGAAGATTGTATGATGGACCAATGATTATTGTAATCTGTTACACTGGATCTCGTTTTGCTGACCACTTGGTCTCAACAGAGAGTCCAGAGTGATACTATTGTTTTTTTATAAACAAGGATTGGATGGAAATTTTGAGTTATGACATCTGTAACCAATAATTGTTTGTCATTGGATTGTTTTATAAGTTAAGTTTTAAAGAGGAGCGTGTGCGTATCTGTATTCGAAAGCAAAAGTTAAGAAAGGCATTCAATTATGGGTGGGTGAGTAATTGTTTGGTTCTACCGATTCCAGTGGTTGGGTGGTGGCTAACCCATGGGCCGAATAGGCTGGAATTAGTGGAGTTTTAATAATTAATGAAATTGAAAATAGGAATACGCTTAGAAAACGAGTAGTTAAATGAAAACTTGAAGACTTCTCAAATAGGAATACGCTTAGAAAACGAGTAGTTAAATGAAAACTTGAAGACTTCTCAAATGAATAGATCAACGGCTGTGCCTGGTTCAGTTATACAAAAAAAGTGTTGATTTCTTCAAGTTAAGTTTGTAATAGTTTTCCTTCTATCTGGTGTGAAGGTTAGTTTAGTCTCTTGACCCCATTAGAAAATTCGTTAAGAAAATCAAAAAAGGTGGAATTGTCACCGTTTTTCGGGCAAGGAAAATTTTCTCGGTTTCGGTTTCGGTTTCGGAATGACCACCAGATTAGTCTCCTGTCCGGACATTTGAGGGCGAGGCCTCGAGTGGGAAACCCTGCCCCGCGCAAGAGGAAACTACTTCCACTCTGCGAGCAACCGGGAATCCAGTGGGCGGAAGGGGCAGTGGGATCTCACAGCTTGTATCATAGCACTGTTATAAACTTATGAAACAGCAGCATAAATTGCCTAAAATTTTAAAGTAAATCTGCGACGAAAAAAATGTTTTCACTTACTAAGATTATGTTTGAAATGAATTCATAAATTGAAAACTCATAAATTGAATTGTATTTTTAGATGGATACCCCAAATGTATCTAGCATTCCTGGACTTTTCTAGAGTCAGGTTGTGATCGCCTTTGCCTTAAAAAATCTCATCAACTCTGCTGCAACCCGAGAAAGCAGAGTGAGGCTTGCTCGTCACTTTGAGGATCTATACTTCCCTGATCCAGTAGAGCGACGTCAGCACATGTGGTTCTCTGGAGGACAATGTATTAACGTCAATACCAATCAGCGGTAAAGACTCAGGTAGAATATCTCGCTAGCCATGATCTTGATAAGGCTAGGAGTTATTCATTATGTCCAACTCTTTAATCATTCACCCCGAAATTTTAGAAATTCTTGCCGAATTGTTAGACTTCTAAGCCGCTTTATTCCTAGAAGTAGAATTAGAGCACCCTTATCAGTGATGAATCATGTATATCATAGCATGTCCCCATCGCAGTATCGCCCTTTTATGCATACGTGATTGAGGCAGTGACTTTAGGAATCGAGACGTTCTATGTATATATTAAAAACTTTTGATAATAAATGATGTTTTGTAAAAGATTCCAAATTGATTTCATGGTTGTGAATATTGGTTAACAAAATTATCAGGGTGAATATTGTTTTAAAGAATTATGATGGAATATTTATTTGTTTAAGAAATAAATCTCAAAAATGAAATAGTCATAAATCTGATAAAACGAAGTTAAGTTGACAAGAATCTCGTTTTGTCAGAATCATGAGGCGCGCGGCCCGTGCTAGGCAATCGGATCCTCTTACCGATGATGAAGAGTTAGATCCGAACGTTTGTAAAGCCCTGCACCGATCCCAACCTAGTCTATTTAAGGGTGAAGGGGAACAGTTAGGAGAAACAGTGGAAAAATGGATTGAGCCAATGAAAGAGTACTTTGATGTAACCGGTTATAATGAGGAGCAAGATGGCTCTCGCCATATTAAAAATTATGGAAACGGCCAGGGTCGCATGAGGAACCATTGCAAGACAAATCGTCTGGACCGAAATATCCAGACCTGGTCAGATCTTAAAGCATGTTACGTAACATACCCATCTTCACTAATAGAGAAATGTCCATGTAATAGATAAATTTATGAGTTTTTATGGTATAAAAATCAATGATTTTATTATTTGAGTCAAGCATCCAAAACGGACACCGGATCAAGCTTATACGTAAATTTCAGTCATTTTAGTTAAAAAGCGATGACCTTTAAACCTTAATAAATGCACAACCAGGCGTCCGATTGACAAACAGTCTGAACCCCAACGACTAGGAGAACCTCTTGGACCAAAAAAAAAAATCGTCCCTCGGGGCGATTCGGCACGCAAATCGAGGCAGGCATCCCAAATTTGGGGACCCCATCCCAAATTTTGGGTCGTACACACTTACTAGGGCGCCTGTACGATGGCCACACAAGAACCAAAGGACCACTGTGTGGTCCACACGTAACCCTACGTGGACACCCATGCTGCCCCAGACCAGATAAGGTACATGAGTACCACTCCTTTCCCTGACAACTGACACCGTACCTTTTCCCTAGACCCATGCAGGCCACTGATCCATAGCCTTTGACGGTACACCATCCTTTCGTCCTTGCTTTGCGCAGCGCTCGTACCTATATCCCTCAGCTATATAAACCCCCGAGGTGGTCCACAGGTTACACGTATTTTTGTGCAGCGTATGCCCTGTTGTACCGCCATCCATCCCTGTGTAGCGTACTTACTGCAGTATAGCCACCCCTCTCACACCCCCACACTTGCCTCTTTTCAGATAGGCCAATAATCCTCCATCCCCCTCTTGCTAGGCGGCAGTGTCCTTAACTCTTCTCCCCCCCTCGTGTGAAGATACTTACAGCAGCCCTCATAGCCCTCCTCCACGTTTTTGGTCTTAAGGACATCTCACAATTCCCCCCCCCCCATTTGTGTAGACTTTAATAATGGATTTTTGCCTTTAGCACACGCTATAGTCTTTTGCTCATACGGTGAGCAAACGATCTCAGAATTGAGATCCGACTGAAGCGTTTCGACCGCGGCAGCGAGCCCTACAAGTCGACGTCCAAGATGGCCCCATCCCAAAAACATCAGAATATTGCCCCGAGAGGAGCACGCAACAACGAAATTAGGGAAGATGCTCCCGATGCGGCTCCAACCCTCCCTCTGCAAGCTCCTCAAGGAAATGGTGGCCAGGTTAGCGTGGTTATATTTTAAAGAAAAGTTTTTTTTTTAATTGCTAATAAATGTGTATCTTTTCCTTTTTTGAAATAATGACATAAAATTGTATGAAGTTACGAATTGTGTGATGCTGTATTCAATAAATTGCATTGAAATTGTTATCTTTAAAGAGTGTAAGTTTTCCTGGCTTCAACGCTAACTCCGTTCCGTGCTTGTGTAGCCGGGCGACGTCGTTAGCAAAGCCCAGGAATAGCCCAAGGTATCCCTTGTACCATTGGGAGAATAAGGTTCGCCAATTGAGGCGATAAGTTATGATGCTGCCTAGTTCTGAGGGCCCAGGCTAGTGCGGTGAATAAGCCCACCCTAGTGTGCAGACATCACTCTGAGGGGCGGGAGGATCGAGCGATGGAGCCTGAGAGGGCGATAGGTCGGCTTGAGTCCTCGCCCAGCGGCCGACGATGAGGTGTATGGTCCCCTGGGGTTTTGCCCAGCATGTAGAGGCTGGAAGGCCGAATTCTAGATCATTGACAGAATAAAGGAAAAGAATAAGAGAGCCAGTTTGGCTTGTATGGAATTGATTCATGTATCAACTTTTTATATATATATCTTGTCTTTGGCATGATTGTATTGTGTAAAAAGGCTGTTTTAACAAACCTTGTGAAAAGGGCCATAATTAAGGAACATGTTTATTTATGTCAAACAGTGTGGTAGGGTTAATTAGAAAACAAATTGATGCGTGAGTAGGGTGGGAAGTGGGAGGATGGAATGCCCCGATGGCACCATCCTACGGACGGGTGGACCCGATTAGTTAGGTAGCTTTCCAATAGATTTAGTGAAAGCCCTACGCTAGATAATTAGGTTCTTGGCAACTCTATTCTAAAAGACTAGGTCAGCGGCTGTGCCTTTGCATGGATGAGGAAAAAAGCGTTGCCTCTAGAAATCAAGTCTAGTAGTTGCCCAATTTATGATAAATTATCCTATGGGTGATTTGACTTTTAGAAGATCACGCTTCCCCTGTGGGATAGGACTAGGTCTTACCTATGAATCGTATCCTTGAATCTCTACATGGTCAAGGTGTCGATAAATAGGAAATTTTCTCCAAGTTAAGACTTAGTGGACTATCTTAAGTGTTTTTCCAAGTTAAGACTTAGTGGACTATCTTAAGTGTTTCTCCTATTTTAGAAGGGGGAACCTTACAATTGGTATCAGAGCCAAGTTTAGCTCCTAGGAATTGTCATTTAAGGAGTGTTTTGCAATGAATGTTTTACCTAACATAATGCTAATTAATAAAAACATCCTACTAAAACAAATAAGTTGAATTGATGTTTGAATGATTGTAGAAAGAGCAAGATGCCTACTCCAAGTTTCTAGTTTTCCAATGCATCTTCGAGACTACTAGTCACTCCTCAAATTTCGAGTTTCGTGACACCATGGTGCAGATACTAGAGAAGATGTCCCTCCCTCATTTCTCTCGTATTGAAAGAGGATGGGGTAGAGATTTCTGGAGTCGTGGGCCGAGATATTTCTTCATCCGAGCAGATCAAATTGGGAACCTCACCACCGACCTAAAGCGGATTCATTGGATTAAAAAGTTGAAGATGATCCGTTTATTTTGGTTCGTCGGTACCCCCTCGGCCGACACCTCCGTGACTATAGATGGGATTCACATACCTCAGGATCTCTGGGTGTATGACAAAGTGATGCAGATCTTACTTGCTCTGATAGAGTAGCTGTGTTGGGATCTACCCCAATCCAGAGTCTACCACCCTTACTATCAGTTTTTAGAATCTTAGAAACTACAGCGGAACCCCCATATTTCACCTATGTGGACCGCTCTACCCTTATGTCATAGTCAAGCTTAGGAATTTCCCTTGATAGCAAATAAGACTAATTATATTAGTCTCAGATCTTTGTAATAAAACTCGTCCTTGTAAATATTTGGAAATAAAATATTTTTAATGTTTTACTCTCCAAAAATAAGCGTTGTGCAAATATGAATCTTGTAATCTTAAAATTGTTTTTACAATGGTGGCCAGGACGATCACCCTCCACTTCCCAATGCGCTTTACACTGATAACTAGGAGAAGAAGCTCCTGCTCAAGCAAATGCAACCTCCCTCCTTTAAAGGAGGGAGGTTCAAAGGTTGAGAAGGATGCTGAAGTTTGGATGCTGAAGTCTGGATTGAGGCGATGGACGATTATTTCTCTGCCGCCGCCGGTACTGGAGTAGCAAATCAGTCTATGCTTGCACGGTTTTGCCTCATCGGAGATGCTAAACTCTGGTGGAAACAGTGGTGCCGTGACAAGGAAGTCACCGAGCATTCTCAAACGTGGGAAGACATCAAGGAGGCAGTGAAGGAGGAAAGATATCTTCCCCCACCCCATGAATCCATAAAGATGAATGAGTTTTTTAGTCTTAGGCAGTGCAGCTTAACTCTTGAGGACTACTATTCCAAATTTTTCACTCTCTGCCTCTGCATAGATTATCAAGGACTAAATCAAGTCACTGTCAAGAATAAGTACCCTATCCCTCGCATCGATGAACTTCTTGACAGGCTTCATGGGGCCGCCAAAGTCTTCTCAAAAATAGATTTGAGGTCTGGTTACTATCAGATCAAAGTCAAGGAACCAGATATACCCAAGACAGCCTTCAATACCCGTTATGGCCACTATAAGTTTACTGTAATGTCATTCGGGTTAACCAATGCTCCTGCAACCTTCACCACCTAATGCAAGATATATTCCGTCCTTACTTGGATGAATTTGTGCTTGTTTTCTTTGATGACATCTTAATCTACTCCAAATCAATGAAAGAGCATGAGGAGCATGTGCGTAGAGTTCTGCAATTGTTGCGCAAACACAAACTCTATGCCAAGAAGAGCAAATGTACCTTCTTTACTCATCAAATTGAGTATCTTGGATTCATCGTCTCCAAAGATGGCATTTCAGTAGACCCCACCAAGGTCAAGGATATTTTGGAGTGGCCACACCCTAAATCAGTTTGTGAAGTTCGTGGGTTTTTGGGAATCACAGGATGGTATAGGATTTTTATCAAAGATTGTGCCTTGATAGTTGCACCTTTGACGGATCTTCTTAAGAAGGATTGCAAAATAGTGTGGCTGCCAATCCATCAAAACAGTTTTGATCAGCTCAAGGTCATTATTACTTCTGCCCTAGTCCTGAAACTTCCTGATTTCGCCAAGGAATTTGAAGTGGTTACTGATGCTAGTAGTCTAGCACTTGGTGGTGTCTTAGGCCAAGAAGGAAGACCAGTCGCTTATACTTCCCACAAGCCGAAACAATATGAAGCAAATTATGCCACCCATGATTTGGAGCTCTTAGCAGTTGTTCATTGCCTCAAATTATGGAGACATTATCTCTTGGGGGGTAAATTCCAGCTTGTAACTGACCACAAAAGTCTAAAGTGGATCTTCACCCAGCCTAACCTCAACATGCGGCAAAGGAGATGGATTGAAATTCTACAAGAATATGACTTCGACATCAAATTCCACCCTGGGAAAGATAATGTGGTAGTAGATGCACTTAGCCGCAAATCTTTCTTAAGTGCAATTTCAATGCCAAATAATCCCATACTGGTCAAAGTGGAAGAAGTCATCTCATGATCCAGATAATCAGAGGATGATGAAGTTAGTAGAAGAAGGGGGAATTTCAGAGAAAGAGAGGAATCTAATCAAGGGATACTCCACTCATGAAGGAAGCCTCTACTTCAATCACAGGCTATGTATCCTTAAGGATCCTACTTTAAAGAAACTAATCCTCCATGAAGCTCATGATAGCCCTGCTCTGCTGTGCAGGACACCCAGGCTATGCAAAAACATTAAATGCCGTAAGAAGGAGCTTTCATTGGGCAGGCTTGAAAAATGATGTGCTTCGGTACTTGAAGCAATGTCTCTAATGCCAAAGGATCAAAGCTGAAAGGGTCAAGATGCCTGGAAAACTTCAACCCTTGGTGGATATTCCCCAAATGAAGTGGGAGTGCATTAGTATGGATTTTGTCACAAGTCTCCCCACTGTTCAAGGAGGATATGACTCCATTCTAGTAGTAGTGGACTTACTTACCAAAGTAGCTCACCTTATACTAGCAAAGAAGACCTTCAAAGCTTCTGATGTTGCTCGAATATTCATCAAGGAAGTCCTCAAACTTCATGGTCTCCCAAAAAGGATAGTAAGTGATCAGGATTCTGACTTCACTTCAAAGTTCTGGCAGTCCTTATTTCAAGCCCTGGGAACTCAACTTTGCTTTAACACAGCTTATCATCCAGAGACCGATGGCCAGACTGAGAGAGTCAATCAAGTAATTGAAGACATTCTCAGAGCATACTGTGGACAGGAACCAAGAAGGTGGATCTAATACCTTCCTCTGGTAGAATTTGCTTACAATGCATCTTATCATCAAAGCATATGAACGTCACCGTTCAAAGCACTCTATGGGCAAGAATGCTTGTCTCCTCTAAATTTCTCTGATCCGACCATAAGAGTTGAGGCATCCAGGAAAATGTTCAAATATAAGAAACTCAGTCCTAGGTATTGTGGTCCTTATACAGTTATCAAGTGTCTAGGTAAAAGTGCGTATAAACTCCAGCTCCCAATCCATATCAACGTCCACAATGTATTTCATGTAAGTTTATTAAAACCATATGTACCCAGTCTCGATCATATTCTTGATGATGAACAAGTTGTAATCCCTACTCAAGGAGTCCTTGAATTACAGCCCAATAGCATCATACATTCTAGGGAAAGGCAACTCCGAAATAGAACTCTTATAGAACATCTAGTACAGTGGACGAAAGATTACCCTTAAGAAGATGCAACTTGGGAAGATGAAGCTACACTCTTAAGGGATTATCCCCAATTATTCATGACGAGATGAGGACATCTCGATTTCTTTAAGGGGGGAAGGATGTAACATACCCATCTTCACTAATAAAGAAATGTCCATGTAATAGATAAATTTATGAGTTTTTATGGTATAAAAATCAATGATTTTATTATTTGAGTCATTTCTACTTAGAATCTTCAAATTCTGAACCCAAATTTGAAATTTGCGTGCGATTTTACCCTAATATAGGATTTTACAGCATCCAAAACGAACACTGGATCAAGCTTATACGTAAATTTCAGTCATTTTAGTTAAAAAGCGACGACCTTTAAACCTTAAGACCAGGCGTCCGATTGACGAACGGTCTGAACCCCAACGACCAAGAGAACCTCTCGGACAAAAAAAAAAATTCGCCCCCCGGGGCGGTCCAGCACGCAAATCGAGGCAGGCGTCCCAAATTTGGGGATCCCACCCTAAATTTTGGGTCGTACACACTTACTAGGGCGCCCGTACGATGGCCGCACAAGAACCAAAGGACGGTCGCCCACTGTGTGGTCCACACGTAACCCTACGTGGACACCCATGCTGCCCCAGACTAGATAAGGTACATGCGTACCACTCCTTTCCCTGACAACTGACACCGTACCTTTTCCCTAGACCCATGTAGGCCACTGATCCATAGACTTTGACGGTACACCGTTCTTTCGTCCTTGCTTTGCACAGCGCCCGTACCCGTACCCCTCAGCTATACAAACCCCCGGGGTGATCCACAGATTACACGTATTTCTGTGCACGTATGCCCTGTTGTACCGTCGTCCGTACCGCCCCGTCCCTGTGTAGCGTACTTCCTGCAGTACAGCCACCCCTCTCACACCCCCTCATTTGCCTCTTTTCAGATAGGCCAATAATCCTCCATCCCCCTCTTACTAGGCGGTAGTGTCCTTAACTCTTCTCCCCCGTGTGAAGAGACTTACAGCAGCCCTCACAGCCCTCCTCCACATTTTTGGTCTTAAGGACATCTCACAATCCCCCCCCCATTTGCGTAGACTTTAATAAGGGATTTTTGCCTTTAGAAAGGGTTCACACGCTATAGTCTTTTGCTCATACGGTGAGCAAACGATCTCACAATTGAGATCCGACTGAAGCATTTCGACCGCCGCGGCAGTGAGCCCTACAAGTCGACATCCAAGATGGCCCCATCCCAGAAACGTCAGAATATTGTCCCGAGAGGAGCACGCAACAACAAAATTAGGGAAGATGCTCCCGATGCGGCTCCAACCCTCCCTCTTCAAGCTCCTCAAGGAAATGGTGGCAAGGTTATTTTGGTTATATTTTAAAGAAAAGTTTTTATTTTAATGTGGAATGATGTGGATTGATGAGGATTAATGTGGATTGATGTGTGAATTGATATGGATTGATGTGTGGAATGATGTATGGAATGATGTGAGATGATGTGGAATGATGTGGGATGATGAGAATTAATGAGGAATGATGTGAAATGATGTGGAATATGGGATGACTCACCTTGGCAGATCGTTAAGAGAGCGTCCAAAGAGAAATGATGAGGAATGATATGGAAAGATGGGAATTTTGCTTGGAAATTGTATTTGCATGTGAAACCTATTTTTTAAATACTGTTTTACGTCAAGAATGCTGGGGAAGCATTTTGACCATCTTATGAAATGAGGTCGTGGACCTAAGTGGAAAAGGTTGCAAAACAACCAGACGGAGAGTCAAGAAGGACGTCTCGCGTGGCAAGGTCCGCCGAGGTCTTTGTAAGATTCCTTCCCAACCCCTCAAGATGTCCAGTTTCTTCCCCTGTAAATCAATCCCCTTTTCAGAATAATAAAAGATCTTGTTTCTACCTGTTTTGGCCTAGAGAGAGAAAATATTCTAGAGAGAGGTAACTCACTTTTTAGATATCTTTGGATGGAAAAATATCCTTTCTTATTAAACTAAATTCCCTCGAAACAGAAGCTTAAAAAGAATTTCCTAAGAAGGTGCATTAGAAATAAATTATAATCTGCTCAAAAGACCTTAGCCTAAGGGTCCAGATTTTTTGAAAATTTTGGATTAAGGTTGTGAGAGACCAATAAGATTAATCCAAATGTAGGGAGGAGATAAATTAAATAAATAAAGAAAAACCCCCCCAAAAATGAGTAAATACTCACATAAGATGAAGAGTGAACTAAGGACCAGAGGAAACATTTAAAAAATGATTTTTTGACACCTCAGAGTGGGGATTCCCCCTCATGAAGGAGGCACCTTTTTTCTCATCATTGCTTTCCATTTTAAATCAATAAAATGAGATATTTCATCTCTCCTCTCTCCTATTTCAAGTCTAGTTCCAAAAAGTAAGCTGAACTGACCCAAAAATGGTCAAAAATTGACCAAACTGATCTGGAAAATTCTAGAATCAGTTTGCTTGGTTTGAGGCTCACTTTTTCCTATAAATAGAAGTCTCTCCCCTTGTAAAAGCTTAATAGTGTTTATGCACTGTTACTCTACTCCTTCTTTCCACATTGAATTCACTTGATAATTCAATTGTTTTTGACTAAATCCTCTCCAAAAGAATTGGTGGCCACTCTTGATCAAAACAAGAGTAGAACCCTCAATCCCTCAAGCCAAAGGAAAGCTCACAAAACTCCATGTAAGCAAAAAAAACAAAAAAAACAAAAAAACTACTTTTTAATTTCTAATCTATGGTTTTGTGATTTCTTTGCTTTTTTAAATTGATTAAAGTGAATCTTGATGTTATGCCTTGATGAAAAGGCTACCCCCTTCTCTTCCTTAAGAATTCAGCCTTTCTTTATCCTAAAATGAGTAACAAATAAATTGATTTAAACTTTTCTTATTGTTTACTCTTTAGAAAGTGAAAATTGAGTAAATTAGAGTACTTTACTTCAAATTGGGATTAATTTTAAATTGATATTAGAATGTAAAAATTGAGAAATGGTCAGCCATACAAAGGAGGTTATGGCAAAATTTTCGTAAATTTTGTGGAAAATAAAGTTTATCTTTATGTTATTCTAAAAGAGTAATTCCCACCGTTTGTGCATTCTAAAAGAAATATTTTTATTTACTCCATGTACATATTCACCTATGAATATGCATGGATATCATTGATATTAATTATTGAAATTAATTTGTATGCATAGAAAGTTGCATATTGAAAAAAAAATTATTATAAAAGTGTTATTTTTATTGAATTCAAATTCTATGCATAGAAAGATGCATAATAGAAAAAAAAATTATTATAAAAGTGTTGTTTTTATTGAATTTAAATTCTATGCATAGAAAGATGCATAATAGAAATTTTTTTATTATAAAAGTGTTATTTTCATTGATTTCAATTTCTATGCATGGAAAGATGCATAATAGAATTTTTTTTATTATAAAAGTGTTATTTTCATTAGATTCAATTTCTATGCATGGAAAGATGCATAGTAGACCTTTTTTTATATAAAAGTGTTATTTTCATTGAATTTAATTTCTATGCATAAAAAGATACATAAAGAAATTCTTTTTATTTTAAAAGTGTTATTCTTATTAAATTGATTTTATGCATAAATAGATGCATAAAAGGATTTTTCTTTTATATAAAAGTGTTATTTCTATTGAAGTTGGATTTTATGCATAAATAGATGCATAAAGAATTTTTATATCAAAATTATATTTTCTTTAATTCTATGTTTAATTTCCATGAATAATTGATAAATGAATAAGTAAATACTTTGAGAGGGAAATTTCTATCGGTTCATATTCACTCGGATTGTAAAGAGAAAATTCAAAAAATCTATCGAAGTCAAAATTTCAGATAAATGATTAATTTATTCCTCATCGAAATTCGTGATTAATTTAAAAATCAGTTAAGTGAATATTTAATGAAATGAAATTCAATAAAATAGTAACTGAAATATTACCTCCTTTTTTGAGAAAGATAGTTCAAGAAGAACCTTATCAAACTCGATCCCTGAATCAAACTATGACCAAGACCAAACTCTTTCGTCAGCTTCGAGAAAAGAAGATGTGACCAGTTCAGGAAAATACACTCAAATCTCCCACCAAATCTGAAATTAAGTTAAGACTCTTTGAAATGATCTAAGGATCAAGGTTATGGAATTCAAGGAATTTTGTTTTGACCCCGTTAGAAAATTCGTTAAGAAAATCAAAAAGGTGGAATTGTTCCCGTTTTTTAGGCAAGGAAAATTTTCCTAGTTTCGGTTTTCGGAATGACCACCCGTCTAGTCTTATGTCCGGACATTCGAGGGCGAGGCCCCGAGTGGGAAACCCTGCCCCACGCAAAGAGGAAGTTACTTCCACTGCTATCAATCGGGAATCCGGTGCGCGAAGGGGGTAGTGGGATCTCACAGTCTTGACCAGCCTCGGTTCAGTTAAAATGGTGAGCTTCCGGTATGGTGGATGAGGGGCCAAGGAAGCAGCCTATGAGTGAAGTGCTAGGTCACCTGAAAAGGAGCCTAGAGGATGCTCACTATACGGTGCGCGAGCTCTGGGTCGCCTAGGATACCCACGCGTGGGTCGAGGAAGAAAATGAGATGGAGTTGTTTTCTAAACACGGGCATGGATCTGGCTGATTGGCCTTGCTGGTCTTCAACGGATGAGTTCATGGCTCTTTTTGATAAATAGATCTTGTTGGTTGATCTAGCTGGTCTTCAACAATGGAGAGTCCATATGGAATTTATGGAAAAATCTTGATTATACTCCTAGGTACTATGAGCTAGGGACTATTGAAAAGGCCCCTGAGTGAAGTACTAGGTGAGCCTAGAGGGACTGACCAGGTGGTGAGCGTTTTGGTTGCCGATGATGCCATAGGTACACCGAGGAAGGGATGAATGGAATTCAATTTTATGGTTGGAAAGTGAAAAAGTTGGAATTTGGACCCTGGAAATGGAATACTGAGGATTATGATGGAAACACTGTGGTTTTATTGTAATGCTGTTTTTGGAAATAGTTGAATCTAAGAAAAGGCAATTTCACATTGGGTGCGTAAGTGGTGTGTCTATTTACTTTTTGCATGAGTGCCAGCTAGGGGGCCTGGGAACTCTTTTCCTTGGTATCCAAGACAAAACATAACCAAATTTTTCTAATGGATCCTATTAATATAGTGGTTGGGTGGTTAGCTAACCCATGGGATTGAGGCTGGATCGATGGATTCCTACAATAAGATTCAATTCTATTCAACATACGATAGTTAAAGTAAGTCACGAGATAATTCTTGTTCTATGGGAAAGAATCAATGGTTGTGCTTCATTGAGAGGGAAAAAGCGTTGATCTCTATGAACCAAGTGTAAAGATTGTTCCTCCTTCAAGTCGGTCATCCGAGTGAAGGATATCCTAGACTCTTGACCCCGTTAGATAAATTTTTGTTAGAAGATTTTCTTGGAGGAATCGCCTATGCTTTCTGGGTGAGGAAAGTTTTTTCCAGGTTCGGTTTTGGAAGAGCCGCCAGACTAGTCCCTTGCCCGGACATTCGTGGGCGAGGCCCCTAGTGGGAAGCTCTGCCCTACACGTGAGGTTGCTACTTCCGCTACTAGCTCTCCAAAATTTGATGCGCAGAGAGGGTAGGGATCTCACACCTGAAATGTGGCATTGAAGTCCAACTGCAATAATGCATTTATATTTATTTAAGAGACATACTTCAAAATGAAAACATTAAGAAATATATTTCGAAATCAAAACATATTGCAATGCGCACACACCTTGAAAATTAATTGTGAGACAAGAGTGCCATGGGAAGCTTTACACTTGGATCTTTTGGTTCGCCGATGAGTAAGTGCTTTCTGGGCCCATGCACAATCAGCATCACTAAACTTTGACAACAATGATTGTGATCAGCAAGACCCACACGTTGCATCATAAATATATCATGTGCCATTGTGCTCGGCACATGAATGGTGGTGACCTTGAAAAATTTGCATGCATTTTAAACAAGGAAAAATATGACATACACAATGTTTCTTCATTTCATACACACAATGCACTTACTTATTGATCATACGCAACACCAACAAGAACTCCATCTCTTCTTCCTCAAGGAACTGGACTACTCTGCAATTCACCTTAGGAATCCTCTCTTTTTCGACTAGATTGGTATTCACCCATTCTGGCCAAGCTTTTAATCAATGGTTGCCATCCCAAACAACGAACATCTTCCCAACCATGTGTTTCCATAGGACTACTCTGCAATTCACCTTAGGAATCCTCTCTTATTCGACTAGATTGGTATTCACCCATTCTGGCCAAGCTTTTAATCAATGGTTGCCATCCCAAACAACGAACATCTTCCCAACCATGTGTTTCCATCCTTCGGTCTCCTCTAATATCATGTCAAATTCACCTGCTGACAATGATAGATCGTGGTCGGCTGCACTTCGAAGGTCGAATGGAATGGGAGATTTTCCTGGGAATCCCTCTGAGACAATGAATGCCGCCATTGTTGATTGGTACTTGCTCTCCTCGATGCTTCGGATCAGCCCCTCGATAGAATACTCATTCGTGCGGATTGCTGGGTTTGCAAGGAGGCAACAAAGCAACACTCTAGGAAGGCGGTTTTGATTGTTGACCAAGTGGTCCTCCACCCGATTTCGTAGAGATGTGTCGATCAACCACTTGATCAAAACTCTCTTTCCTCACAGACTACTCTTCTTCTACAATAGTGGCACTACTAGTGACCACATGATTGTCGGTGACCATTGAAGAACCAATTTCCATAGTCAACTGCAATTGTGAGGTGTTTGTCACCTCGCTTGATGTGGCTACGTGTAATATGCCCACATCTTATGAGAGAATAATCTCATCTTGCAAGCCGGTGAAGCCTTTCAATTGCAAATGAGTGTGTGGAGACATTTTGTCTTGAATACACATCCATTTACCATGAATAGTTCTTAAATTAGTCTTTTGTCATTTAAGATGTGATGCAATTTTCTTAAATTAGTATTTAAACTTCATTAATTTTTTATTCAAATTGCATGTGATGCACTCTCTTTAAAATTTTAGAAATTGTTATGCTATCCATATGAAGTTTACCTGGAGAAGTTTGATGATTGAGAACTCTTCCTTCAGCGTTGAGGGCAAGTGAGGACCACTATCACTTGAGGGCGTTCCAACCATTGAGACCGCTTCCAACCATTGAGGTGCACTTGTTGAGAGAGAGAGAGCGAGGCTTTTGAGCGAGCGAGAGAGAGAGAGAGAGAGAGAGAGAGAGAGAGAGAGAGAGAGAGAGAGAGAGAGAGAGAGAAGGGCTTTTGAGGCTGTTGAGGGCTCTTTTGTGAGCCCTCAACATTGGCTGTGCCACGGCTATTAAGCCATTACATTGCCAACCACGTGGCCACACGACCGCCATGTGTAATGCCCGCGCACGGGCATTAAGCACGGCATGGCCATGTGGACTATTTAGTCCATGTGGCATGGCCACATGTAATGCTCAAACACAAGCATTACACTTGGCAAGGCCATGTGGACTATTTAGTCCACGTGGCATGGCCAATGTTGAGGGCATTACACGTGGTGTGGGGCCACGTGGATTGAACACGCCACCATGGTTCACCATGTAGATGCATGCATCTACGTGGCATGCCTACATGGTTATGCTAGTCCACGTGGTGAGCTACTGGCTCGCACTAGACAAACCATGTGTCACACTATGGTGTGCCACATGGCTTGCATAGCACATGTGGCACCATCTAGTTGGCACCACATGTAGTGCACAGTGCACATGGCGCCATGTGCACGATGCACTACACATGGACGGCCACGTGTAATGCTTGCACTCGGGCATTACATGTGGCCATGTGTGATGCCCATCATGGGCACCACATGTGCCAGCCATACGTGGCGTGGCCATGCCACGCAGGGCTATTTCAAGCCTCTCACGCCCACTTATAGTGCCCCCTCCACCTCCTCTCGTGCCCTCCTCCACCTCCTCTCGTGCCCTCCACCTCCTCTCGTGCCCTCCTCTACCTCCTCTCACGCCCACTTATTATAGTGCCCCCTCCACCTCCTCTCACGCCCACTGATAGTGCCCCCTCCACCTCCTCTTGTGCCCTCCTCCACCTCCTCTCGTGCCCTCCTCTACACCTCCTCTCGTGCCCCCTCCACCTCCTCTCAGCCCACTCCACCTCCTCTTGCGCCCTCCTCAAACGCCCCTCCACCCTAAACCTCTATCAAGCACTCCCTTCTCAAGAGCCCCCTCCTTGAGCACCTCCCCCTCAGCTCCTCCTCATCCCGCACCTTCCTCAAGCACCTCCTCAACTCCTCCCAAAATCACCCACTTTTGTGTTTTTTTATGCGTCATGACCATGCCATCGTTCGAGGAGCTTACCATGGAGTGTATCATCTTGCAAGGATACATGGCACTTGATGAGATGTACAAGAATGACTCAATCAATCCAGACTTATACCAAGCTAGAGATATTTCGGGGAGTTTATTATTAGAATTGAAGCAAATAATCAAAGGAAAGGAGAATGCCCTGGCAACGATAGATATGTTTCAGCTTAGAATATCAAGTGCAATTGCTTATTAGCAATTAATTAGGAATATGGCCCAATCAATGTGCATCGTAGAAACTTATGAGTGTGTTTCCTAAGTATTGAAGTTTGTAATAATGTTGGCATTACTCCATGATGCAACTTCTTTGATGTAGAAATAATGTTGGCACTACTTCATAATCCCAACTTCTTTGATGTAGTAATAATGTTGACACTACTTCATAGTGCCAACTTCTTTAATGTATTTGTCCAGTTTTTTACATGGTTATGTTTTTTGATGTTCATCTTGTAAACCATGATGAAGGGGAGAGAGGAGAGAAATAGGAGAGAGATAAGGGAGAGAGATAACTGGATGCTAATTTTGGAAAAAAAAATATTTATTTATTTATTTATTTATTTATTTATTTTTAGATTTTTTTTAAAAAATATTTTTTACAATAATTCAAATTATACTTAAATTATAACAGTCTAATTAAAAACAACCAAATTTTTTAAGAGTGTTAATCATCATTCAGTACTTGTGTACTCCCTACCTATTGTACCATTCTTTTTTGTTCTTGTGCACTTCATTTTGCTCCTCTTTACAATGAGTTGCACAATCACATTCCCATCTTCTAAGAAAGAATTGAGTTTCAACAATGGATGGGTTGTGGTGAGTGCAAAGTTTTTACATGAGCAAGTAGCTTCCCACTCATTTTGTGGATTGCAAGCCATAGTAAGTATTGGGACCCAAAAGTTGCACATCCCTCTCTAGGCAACCTCTAATCATGAGGGGAAGGAGTTCTACAAACTTGAGGACTTCCAACTCTAAAGAATGTGATAGATTTATGCAGTCCCTTTCAAGATAACAAGGATACGGATGCATCAAGTTCATCCAGTGTTGCAAGAGGACAAGTGCTAAATGTCAAAGACGTTATCAAAGTCGTGGAGATTCCTAGATAATACAATGGTGATATTGCACCGACCATGGGAACACACCTAGGAATGGACTCCATGGAGCATAAGTATGATCCCCACTAGTGGTTAAAGCTACAAACCTCTAACATTGCCTTCCCTGGAGTATGTCGGGGCGAACACTACAAGGGATCGGGCTCATACCCGCGCTCCTAGCCGCTAAAAATGACTTGTGAAAAAAAGTAGGGGGCCCGTGTATCAGCGCGTGTATCATCGCGGCCACCACAGACATGCGTGTAAAAGCGCATGTATAGCACCTCTCAGACGTGCTTATACACGGGTGTGTAGCCGCGTTCTTTTCACAGACGCGTTGATACATGCGGCTATACACGCTTTTTTTTAATTTAGACGCGCTTATACACGGGTGTATAGCCGCGTTCTGTTCAGTTCAGATGTCTCAGACGCGTTGATACCTGCGTCTATACATGCGTTTCTTTAATTTAGATGCGCTTATACACGCGTAATTGTCAGTTTTGATGCATTAATACACGCGTATTTTACAGAGTATCCGCGTAGATACACGCGAGTTTTAGCAGTTTGACGCGTTTATACACGCGAACAGAGAGCAAAAAAAAAAAATCCAGAGAGTGCTATTTGGTGCCTGAATACTGTTCCAGCATTCCAGCACCCAATAGCACTCTCTGGATTTTTTTTTTTGTGCATTAGACCATCCCATTAGACCATCCACGAAGAACATATGCACGAGGGAGATTAAGACAAGAACGACATGAATGCATACATTATCAATACACGATTCAAGACAGACATGAATGTAATACTATCGATCAATCAATTCAATATTACTATCAAAATTTCATACATGTATACAAGGGAGTCCATATCTCGAAGTAGCCCATGGCTTCAGTTTACAAAAAAATATATACAATCACATCCTCAATATGGAATGTGATACTATAAGTCTGAGTACTACTCAGACCCAGATGATGACTCGGTGCTCCCTCCATGCTCAGATGAGCTCACATCGGTCGGAATGTCCGATGAGTAGTGCTCACGTCCACCCTCTGCAGTGGCGACCGGTGGATCATCAGCAGTTTGTACCTGTTCAAGTAATATATAGTATATAAGTATATATATATGTAATTCAATAAACCAAAATCATTCGTTTAGAATTTTCAAGTACCTGTCGACCGTATGGTCTCATGGCCATCTCAAACTGCGCGTCCGTAATACGTCCCTCGGCTCTGAAGATGGCCCACGTGTCACGTCTGCTATGCCGACGAGCATACGCAGTATCGTGGGTTGTGGGCTTCCTCCCCGTAACCCGTCGCTGTATCATAATCAACACAATTTGTAAGATTAAAACAATCATAGAATCAATGAATTAAGTAAACAATCAAATAAAGTGGCAAGATACTTACGAACTCTGCCTCCCATGACTCAACGCCGCCAGATCCGAAATGCGAAGATCCAATGGTCTCCATCTGGATCCGTCGTGCCTCCACATGTTGCCTGCTCTTCACGCCACCCTCTGCTCGTTTCTTTGCCTCCTTCCACTCCCGTTTGTGCGCAGTGGCAGGTTTCTCGGCAGGATAGCCACCCGCAGCTACATTTAGCCGGTCATCGTACGCGAGTTTTTTAAGGTGAGATCTTTTATTACTTAAGATCTCCCTTATTCGCGTCCTTCCCCATACATCCGAGAATGTAGCATGTGGGGGATTGGGGTACCGACTATGTACAACCTCTATCACCTCCCCAACTAATCGGCTATTTTGATCTTTAAATTTAATAAAACAATTTCTATATGAGTTTGATACTACCCCATGCATGTACTCCATTACCTCCCCCCCCTCGCATCCATCACTATCCCGCCCCTATCCGTCACATCATAGCAGACCACTCTCTCCATCTCTCTCATCTCCTCCTCTTCTGAACTGTCTCCTCTAACTCTTCTCCCTCTATCTCCTCTCTCACCGCGTGCCCTACCTCCCCCATCTCCCCCACCAAAGCACCCGCCGCATCCTCCACTCCCACTCTTCCTACTGCTGCGGGTGGAGTCACGACTAGGGGATTGTCTACGTGACGGTGGCTGTGAGCCCTGACCTGACGGTGGCTCTGAGGGAGCACGTGATGGTGGCTGTGAGGGTGTACGTGAGTGTGTCTGGGACGAGGTATGTCTCCTCGGTGGACGTGGAAGAGGAGAAGCTGCATGCCGTCTCATCGGACTCGGAGGAATAGACGGCACTGGAGTGCCCTGGATACTCGCGGTAGGGGTATAGACACCAGGCAGGGAAGGAGGGGGATGGGCATACATATACTCTGTAAGCTCAACCGGACCAGGATGGCGCCCAAAATGATTCAGCATCTCCATCAACCAATTGCTGTACGCAAATGGATCGGATGAATAACCTGGAATATCCATAAAGAACGTGCAACAAACATCTTCATGTACATCATGGGCTGTCTCTTGACTCACACAAATATCATCATTCAAGTCAGTTGTGTTGCCTGCAAATCATGAATTCTGAAATGCAGTCTCGTGCAGAAACGCGTGTATACACCCGTCACAAAACGCGTGTATACACCCGTCCAGAAACGCGTGTATATCCGCGTGAACAGACTCTGCAGACAGATTACACGCGCTTTTACACGCGTTTCTACACGCGACCTGCGAAAAAAAAATTTCAAAAGGACCGACCCCCGACAAAGACAAAGTGTCCTTATAAAAGGACCATTGTCGCCCCTGTCAAAATCATTCACCCAATCGTGTGCACAGAAGCAAAAGGACGGAGACAAACCCAAAAAGCAAAGAGCAAAGAGCAAATAGCATAAACAAATCTGAGGAAAGAGACAAGGCACAGGACAAAGTGACTCACCTCTGAAAAAGTGAGTCTTCTCTGCTCCCTCCTTCTCCCGTGTGTGCTCCTTTCTCTGCTCCCTCCTTGCTGTTGGAAGAGGCGAAAACAGGCGAAAACACAAGCAGTGTTGATATGTTAGTTCAAAATCTATATTTGGGAAAGGCGGGCTATTTTTAGTTTAAACATACCGTCGCGTTTATAAACGCGTGTATATTCGCGTGTATGATATTTTAGCTGCATTTATACACGCGTTTTGCAGAAATTACCCGCGTTAATACACACGATTTTTAGGAAGTAGCCGCGTTAATACACGCAATTTTTAGGAAATAGCCGCGTCAATACACGCGATTTTTGTACTTTCATTAAAAACATATTATGATTTTGTGTTTTCTGGTTTGTACACAGGATGTCATCAACCTCTTCAAGCAATTCTGGGGAAGATGAGACAATGCGTCATCGTAATCGCGATGTGTGGTTGGGACAACGGATCAAATGTATGTGTAATCGATATCAAGGATGCATTGTACGAGCACGTCGAATTATCTTGAATCACATCTCCATGTATGGAGAATGGAATCAAACAGGTTTAGAGGTGAGTAGATGTAAATTGATGGTATTCAAATGACTCATGGTATCCAAATTAAATTAATAGAGTTGTAATATATAAACTCTAATTGAAGCAGGATGCAGTACCACACCCGAACATGGTACCCTACGCACGACGAGAGCACGTAAAGCGTCGACGAGATGATGCTGGAGCTTCGGGATCTATTGTCAGAGATGAGTGGGAAAGGGATGACAATAGCCCTGCACCCCACGACGTATGCGTCAAGCTTGGCCACGAGAGGTGGGTGGGCACGTTCGTCTTCCGCCTGCACCATGGATTATATCAAAGAAAGAGGAGAAGCAAGTAAAGCAGGCCATCACCACTTTGCGTACTCCCACTGGATGCATGAGATCATTGAAGGGAGCCTTTACAACCACTAAGAAAAGAGGCATTGAGCAACTATATGGGTTGAAGTCCCACGATTGGCACAAGATGCTTCAAGTAAGTGTTTTCCAAGTCTTGTACGTACGTTGAAATTAAATTTTGTAATGCCATAAAATATACATACATGTGCTCTTATGTGCGTAGTTCATACTACCTACTAGCATCGACCATTGTGCAAATAAGAGTTTGAAAAAATGTATTTATAAGATGGGCGAGCTTGTGAGGTATGTAAAACCCATGCTCAGATCACCTTTCATTATACCTTGCAAAATGAACGTGCATGAGGTATAACGTACTATTTATTTATTTTTCAGATATGTTAGTTCCAAAGCAATTGATCCAGCCACGTTGGATGATGCGCGTGTTATGGCAGTGGAGGTGGTTTGTTTGGTAGAGGAGACTTTTCCGCGAACCATTCTCACAAGTCAACTACATCTCATTGTGCATTTAGTGGACGAAATTGCTTTATGTGGTACTGTGCATGCACGTTGGATGTTCTTCCTAGAGCGCTTCATGAAGACCTTAAAAGACTTTGTGAGGCAAAGTGCAAGGCCTGAAGGAAGCATGGCCGAGGGTTGGTTGATACAAGAGTCTCTTGTATATATTTCAGAATTTCTTAGTCAGGTGGACAGCTCTTTGCCACGACTATGGAGCAATGAAGAGGACTTGAGGATGACCTCTATTGTGCCTCAAGGAAAAGGACAGAGTAAAGTAATTGACAGAACATTGATTGATGATCTCAATTTCACTTGTATCCTTAATAGTGATGTGATGAGCAGATGGGTTACAAGATATGAGGATGCAAAGAGAAAAAGGCAAGCAGAAAGAGCTCTCTTTCGGAGGCAACATGGCTCTCGAAAGGCGTACCCTAAGCATCTAGCAACACTTCCGAATGATATCCATGTTGATTGGTTGCATGAGGAAATGGAGAGAGCAGAGAGCGACGAGGGGCTGCATATCACGGCGGAAGAATGGGAGTATGCACGAGGATGCATGTCAAAGGTACATAGAACTAATGTTTTGCATTAGTTATGTTTTGCATTAGTTGTAAGTGATTTGCTTTTAATATTTATTCACATTGCTTATACAAATATTGCTTCTATTTTGGTCCAGTGCACTATGTTCAATGCTATATGGTGTGAAGGCAAGCATTTTCGAACACAAAGAATTGATGAAAAGAGAAATACACAAGATTGCGGTGTCATTAGTAGCTTTGAGGGAGCTAATGGAAAAATGGATGATTATTGTGGCATAATCCAAGACATATTTAGGCTTGACTTTTGTCGCTTCTTTGTGTATGTTTTGGATGTCAAATGGCAAATGAACGTGGTGGAAAAAGGGCCTGATGCAACGATAAAACGCCATGCAAGTGGATATGTAACTATTGACTCTACAAAGTTCTGGCAAACAAAGAAAGATAGGCTCGTATTGCCACAACAATGTGAGCAGGTATGCATTTTTTTACTAATGTGTTTCATGTACATATATATCTAAGCTCGCGTACCCCTTGACTTTTGATATACTAATTAATTACTGTACTATGTGTATTTGAGTAGGTTATCTATCTACCAATGGTGCATGACATCAAATGGTGGTACGTCATCCCTATTGCACCACGTTCCAAAGTGATGTATAATACATTCACTGATATGGAGCATATGGAGGATGTAACAAGCCGCAATGAAGATGATGTCGAACATGCCATTGAAGATGTTGTGATCGATGATCAAGAAATAAGAGATGATCATGATAATGAGGATGAGCATGCCATTTCTCATGATCATGAGAATGACCCTACCATTGAGGATGATGGTGATGTTGATGAGGATGATCAGGACATTGATACCATTATCAATGGAGTACAGAATATCGATAGTGGAATAAATTTAATCGTAGCCTTACAAATTGATCAAATGGATATTGATGTTGATCGTTTGGCAAGGATGGATCTTATTGAAGATGAGATCGAACCCTAACCAATCCGTCTCACTGTACGTTCTAAATTGATGACATTTCTATCATCTCATATGCATGATTTATTTTTGAATATATTTCATTGTTGTAAATGCATGTAGTGGGATTGTGTAATGATGTATACTGTAATGTACTATGAGATGGTTTAAAGAAAATAGTTTTTAATTTTGTAAAGGAATTCAGTTTTTCTCTGCCATGCGTGTATTAATCCGTGTATAGTGGCGTGTATTAATCCGTGTATAATAGCGTGTATTAATCCGTGAATATTACCGTGTATAGATGCGTGTATTACTACGTGTATATAAATGCGTTTATACACGCATTGATAAATGCAAACATACATGCGAACTTAAATGCTAAAATACACGCACCCGATTCTATTCAAATACAAGCGTGACCATACACGCGTTCATAATTTATCGCGTGTATGAAACGCGTGTATGGCAGCATTGTCTTGTAGTGGAAGCCATTGTCTAGGTAGTTTGAAGTGTGTTTGCCTGCGTTTAAAGAACCACGGGGTGTCAAATACATCACATTTTACTAGAAGCATGCTAAAGGTACCAACCACTGGAGAGGAGTACAAAAATGCATCTGGGAAGCTCCTTTGCCATTACTTCTCAGTTCCAGCGATGTGCATTGCTACATGCAATTGCTACATCTATTATCCCTTCGACAAGATGATGAGAAGATTAATGATACACATCAACACCCATCAACATAATGAACGTGCAGGCACATTAAAGGCACTAACTGATAGGACCAGGAAAATGGTATCCAAGGTGTGGGGTGGATTTGGGGAACTCTCTAACATGCACTTGACACCTCCTATGTGCACTGCTACCTCAAGATGAAGTAATGGTGTGAGCAAACAGTCTAGTCCACTATATTCTGCCTTTGATCAAATTGCAACATTGGAGATGCATTTGAAGTGGACACAAGCATTTGTTGCTTGTGGGATATCATTTAATGTCATGCGTAACCCTGTATTTCAAGATGCGTTGTTTTGCATAGCAAAAGCAGAATCAAAATTTACTATTGCACCTTACAATAAAATGTGCACAGAGTACTTGGATAAAGTAAAGCATACAATGGAGCAAAGCCTTGCACGTACAGTGCTTGATTTTGTGCCAGGCTTTGGATGTACTATTGCACTGGTGGATGGATGGACAAGTTGTCAAAAAAAACCATTAATTAACATTATCTGTAGCCTTGCACGTACAGTGCTTGATTTTGTGCCAGGCTTTGGATGTACTATTGCACTGGATGGATGGATGGACAAGTTGTCAAAAA
Source organism: Cibotium barometz (assembly GCF_041138505.1). NCBI lineage: Eukaryota > Viridiplantae > Streptophyta > Polypodiopsida > Cyatheales > Cibotiaceae > Cibotium > Cibotium barometz. The sequence continues at coordinate 13,360,518 of NC_141085.1, forward strand.
AAAACCATTAATTAACATTATCTGTATATGTCCAAGAGGCACAGTTTTCCTAGACGCAATGGATACTTCACTTAAAGAGAAGGCAAGTTCTTATCTTGCTAAACTGTATGAAAGGGCTATTGCCCATGTGGGTGGTCCAAAATATGAACTACAATATGCACTGATAATACGTCAAACGTAAAAAATGCAAGCCATTGATTCAGGAGAAATATCCTAAAATTACATGGGAGCCATGTGCTGTGCATACATTGAATTTGTTGTTAAAAGATATTGGAAAGATGAGTTTTGTTCAGCTAAGTCTTGTAGAAGCTAACCATATTGTAAAATTCATTCACGAACATCAATTTACTTTTGCACTCTTTTGTACTAAGAGTGATAAGTTCTTACAAATATTCTGCACCACAAGATTCGCGACAAGCTATTATGTGTTAGAAAGGCTTCTGTTGGTTCGAGTTGCTCTACATGAAACTGTGGAAGATCAACGTTTTCAGGTGTGGACAAGCAAGCATGCCACCCATACTGTGTGGCTGCCACAAGATGTGTCAACTTAGTGACCTCGACTTCTTTTTGGAGTAAGGTACAAAAAATTCAAAGTGTGGCTAAACCATTTGTGGAGTTGCTACGCATTGTTGACACCAATAAATTTTTCATGGGCAAAGTGTACTGGCTGATGTCTCAAGCTATCAAAACTATTGAATCTCATGAAAAACTTACAAACAACAAGAGAGCAAAAGGAGATTTCTTTTTACGCTACAGAGAGATGGACTATGATGCATACTCCACTTCATGGTGTGGCCTTTGCGTTAGATCCAACCTTTCAAATGCATGAGCAGTCTAGCAACAATGAGGTCATGGCTAACTTCAAAGAAGTGTGTAGCACATTATTGCTAGGTAATGAAGGTAAAGATTCTTATCACCAGTGTGTCCAATTTAGCAATAGAATTGAAAACTTTGGTGATGAATGGTGTTTTGATGCCATCAAACACTTAAGTCCTCCAATGTGGTGTAAATAATATGGTAGTCAAACATTTGAATTGCAACACATTGTTGTGCATGTGTTGAGCATGGAGATAGACTCAAACGCCTCTGATGTATCAGAGATAGATGATATAGCTCCCGTTTTGCTTCGAGATGATTTTTTGTTTTCAAACACAAGCCAGAATCAATTTAAAGACCACCAAGAACTTCAAAAAATTTCATACACAAGTCGGAATCAATTAAAAGAACACCAAGTACTTTTTTTCATTACGCACAAAATTTTGGTGCAGTTACAAAATTTGTAGTAAAGTTCATGTCTACAAAAGTTTAATATAGGGGGATCAATGTCTACAAAAGTTGAATATAGGGGGATCATGTCTACAAAATTTAATCATCGCCTAAGTTAATAGGCGATGGTGAAATGGGCCTGTTAAGAAGATCGTTCAATTGAAAGTGAGGAGATTCATCTGGCAATGCTTTATACTTTTCTTCATACCACAAGAGCTTTCCTCTTGCACTCTTACAGTTCTCTTTAGCTCTTCGTTCTCTCTTCGCAAGGCTTCATAGTCTTGTAGTAGTTGTTGCGGTGTCGTACCTTGAGTTGCTAGCATAACTCCTTCGATGGAAAAAGATTAAATGTTCATGTGCTCATGAGGTGTGAGCACAAGAGGCTTTGTTCATAGTACTTCTCTCCCCTCCATCTTTGCTCTCTTTTTATCAGCTAGGCAACCTTGAGTCGCACCCCCTTGTGGTGGCTTATCATCCCAATTGACTTGCTTATTGAGGAACTCCTCACAAAAAAGTTGTTGGATGAAGTATAGGGACACTTGATGATTATTTGGCATCGTTTTAGTTTTCTCCACAAATCTCTCCAAAAGAATGGTAGAAAGTCCTACATGTTGAAGATCTGACTTCGATGGGTACATTTGTTTTGGATTCTTTTGACGGGTTCTGTCCACTAGTCTAAACAACTATGTGCGCACAAAAGAGTCAAGGACTAGATTCTTACATTGCTCCAAGCTGAGTGGGGGGCCCTCAAGTCCCTCTCTTGGAGATTGCACGTATTCAAAACCTTGTAATCCACTGCTAAATATCCTTGCATCCTTGTCCTTGAGGATGTGTTGTGCTTCTTTGTGGTCTAAATCTTCCGGAGCAAGAACAGGGTATAGAACTATTACATTGGGGTTGTCCTCTAAATCTACCCATTCTTGATTCGCCTCCATTGCGAAGTCCGGCAAGGTGATAGGGTACACTGAAAAAACAAAATAGAGAGCTAGAATGAGAACCCTTGTACTGACAATTAGAGACTCTCTCTTCATTCACCGAGTCAATAGACAATCAATGAGACAATAGACAATCAATGAGACAATAGACAATCAACGAGACAATAGACAATTAATGAGACATTATACATTCACCAGAAAATGAAAAACATGAAAGAGATATTACACATTCACCGGAAATTGAATCACTTTAAAGAGGCATTACACAACCAATATCCAAATCACTTTAAAGAGGCATTACATAACCAATATCCAAATCACAATTACTAGATTTGTTTACAAAGTACAATTGACTTAGTCAAGACTCGAAAGGGCATAGGCCAGCATGGCAAAGTAGAGATACATTGTATTGGGGGGCTTTGGCTAAACACATCACTAACTCATAGGCCAGCGGCCTTTTATTTGGGTCTTCATCAGTAGCTCTCTCACACGCGAGCTCTATGTGTCTTAGGAAACCTCTCTTTGGATCAGATGACGAGAAAGAAACCGCTTGGCACAATTTGGATATTACATATCCCAAGGAGAAGATATCCTGTGCTTTGTTGAAGGGAGGTGGATACATACACAAGCTCTCAGGTGCCATCCAAGGCCAATTTTGTTTGGCCTCTACCTTTGCTAGGGCAGTGTCTCAATTCAAGGGAACTGCATGCTTGCATGTTAGGGACCGTGTAGACCTTCTCCAATCTCTGAAACCAGCATAAACTTCATCATTTGTCGTCAAGAAGTAAATGAGGACATTGCCGACATGTAAATCATTTTATATGGAGTGAATCCATGTTGTGCATGTATTCCATTGTGTGCATTAGGGCATTAATAATGTGGAAGATATGTTTTTGGAAGCACGGCTTGTCATTGGGATCCCTGGCTAAACTCACAAAATTCTTGGGGGAGCTCTTTTGCCATCTGCAGTAGTGCATACCCACATCTAATTGTGGAGGTTACCGCCATTCCAATGCTTGAAAATGATCATGGGTGCTTTTTCATCATGGCATAGTCCAAGAGGATTAACTATGCCGCCGCGAGGAATGACGTCCACTGTCGTGTCCTCAGAAGCTTTCCCAAGGTTCCCTTCATCCTCTGGAGGACTTTTGTCACAAAGAAATGCAACAAATCGAAGATCTCATTATTCCAAGGACTTCCATCGCTCGCGAAGACTTCCATTGTCATCGACTCTACTTGCAATTGAGAAGCTTTTATGCTTAAATATGGAAGCAAGTAGCAAGAGAGAGGAACCAAATTACAAGATCACATACCCTGTGTGGTGTTCTCTTGTCCTATGTGCTCTCTTGTGAATTGTTGCTACCATGTGCTTAAATATGGAAGCAAGTAGCAAGAGGGAGGAACCAGATTACAAGATCACATACCCTGTGTAGTGTTCTCTTGTCCTATGTGCTCTCTTGCGAATTGTTGCTACCATGTGTTGGTGGAACAATAGAGAGCAGTTGTGGGTTGAAAGGACATCAAACTCTATTTAATTTTGTTTTGCAAGATAAATAAGGTAGGAGCTCTGGACATTGCAGCTCAATGAAATGATCTCTGCACTTGGAGTCGCAGTATACCTGTGGTAGCAACTGTGACCCTTGACTTGGAGTTGGAGTTTCGCGTTGCTTTCTTTTGCTCGTTGCTATGCTTCTCTTTCTCCATACGGCCTCTCTATATACTTTAGCTTTGCTTGAAAGGCTAGATCTGATCTTTTCTGAGCAGGAAAGTGACCAATTGAGCGAGAGATTTCTCCTATGCACCTTAAGCATTCCTTCCTGATTTCCCCATCTTTAAGTAAATGCACGTGCAGCTTAAGGGAGGGATCAAACTCAATCAAGGCCTTCCATGCCACGGCCACCATGATACTAGAAATCTCTTGGAGATTGTTGTCAGTTGTCTAGAGGAGCTGATCTATCTGTGCTTCGGTTTGACACTCAAAACATTCCCAATTGTCATTATAAGTTTGTGATGTTCGTCCCTTGTCAATTGGAGTTTCCGTACAAATCCCTCAGGCAGTTGCTCTAGCGCTTGCGTGGGCACTTGCATAGGCGCTTGCTCTGGGTCTAAAAAGCTCATGGCTGAATCCAGGTATACCAGTAAACCTATTGAGATGAAAATGGACAATTTATAACAATACATAGATGGAGACATTCACATTAATGCGTACATGTGTGCATTAATATTTGTGCGATAATGCTTACATAACCAATTTTACTACTACAATAACAAACAAAGGACAAACATTAATACATGTGTATGTGTGCGCATTAGTGCTTAGACGTTTTGGTTCTGCGTTTCGTTTTGTCTTTGTGGATGGGGTGAAACGTTTCATACCAAAACTCTGCGTTTTAACATAAAACATTTCCACCATGGATATACCTAAGCTATATAGTCAGGAGATAAAGAAAACTATGGATATGCCTAGTTTCAAAGCTATAAACCTAAATCTAAAGCATGATAGAAACATGAATGTTGATTTCACCATGCATGGCTATGCAAAAGCTTATCATAATGAATGGAGTGAAAGAGAGTATCAAGCTAGCTGAACTTCGATTCCACCCGTAGTAACAGTGGCACACAGACGTTCGACTATCTCAACATTGCCTCCCCCTACCATTCCTAGTAGGTAACCTAAGTGCTCAAAGTGCCACCCGAATCAGTGGCACTGAGTACAAATGCTTGGGGTGTTCTAGCAACTAATCTATATTCTAGAATCTACAATATGGAAACCTCGAAGTAAAAAAATGCCACCCGAACTAGTGACAAAGTTATACACACAGGTGGTGCCTAAAGAGAAGAGGGAAAGACCCGGAAGTGATACATTGCCACCCGAAACAGTGACAAAGTACTCACATGGGTGAATACAAAAACTTGGAAGTGCACAATGCCACCCAAAACAGTGCACATTACACACACGTAGCAAACAAACAAACCTACAAACACCACCCATCGCATCACTTAGCAGGGTGAAGTAGGCTACAGTAATCACAACAACATCCGATTCAACATTGCAGTGACACTGCAATGCAAATGCAAATGAAGATAAATTTTTTTTAATTAAAATATGCTTTACACACAAATTGTTATCCCATAGCGGTATCTACCGTAACAATAGTGGAGTGGGACAACATATGCAATACAAATGAGAACAATGCATTTTTGAAAAATTTAAAACAAATTCTAATTTGAAAACACATTTGAAAATTCTAATTAAAAAAATCTAAAATTTAAATTTTTTTCCTTTTTTTACCTATGCGAATGGTGAGAGAGAGAGAGAGAGAGAGAGAGAGAGAGAGAGAGAGAGAGAGAGAGAGAGAGAGAGAGAGAGAGAGTAAGCAAAGTGGTGAAAATGGGGGGCGATTTTGCATTTTTATTTGGCGCTTTTTATTTGATCAAATGGCTTTTTATTTCGCATTTTTATTTTGGCACTTTTTATTCGATCAAATGGCTTTTGATCGAAAACTTTTCGATCGAATGGCTTTCGTTCGAATATCTTTTGATCGAATCAAATGCTTTAAAAAAATGTTATTCCTTGAATTATACATTTAATCATGTATATTCTCATATTTTTTGGTAAAATATCATTATACGAGATGTATAATGCAACTTAGCACCCAGAGAACAAGCGAGGCCCATAGTAGTAAAGATGTTGGTTTTTGCATTTCTGTATTTGGAAGGTGTACGTGAATGAACTTAGTTTTATTTCCAGTTTGAACCAATAACCCCAATGTAGAGGATGTGATGTTGACATGTGTTTATGTGTTTACTCCCGCCGAATGGCTTTTGATCGAAAACTTTTCAATCGAATGGCTTTCGTTCGAATATCGTTCAATCAAATCAAATGCTAAAAAAAACGTTATTCCTTGAATTATACATTTAATCACGTATATCCTCATATTTTTTGGGTAAATATCATTATATGAGACGTATAATTCAACTTAGCACCCCAGAGAGCAAGCGAGGCCCGTAGTAGTAAAGATGTTGGTTTTTGCATTTCTGTATTTGGAAGGTGTACGTGAATGAACTTAGTTTTATTTTCAGTTTGAACCAATAATCCCAATGTAGACGATGTGATGTTGACATGTGTTTATGTGTTCACTCCCGCAGCCGAAGTAATTATGTCATGTTGTTCTCTCCAACTTGCTTCGCCCCTCTCTCTTCATGGAGTGGGGCTTCGAATTTCTGTAATTGGAAGATGTACGTGAAAAAACTTGGTTTTATTCTCAGTTCAAATCAATAACCTCAATTGTAGGATGTGTCAAATAATTATATTATGTTGCTCTTTGCAACTTACTTCGGCCCTCTCTGTATTTTGGGAGGGGTCATCTTTTTGGAATCTACTCGCTCGATTCCCAAAAAGCGCTCGCTCAAAAATGCTCGCCAAAAAAACCCCCCTACTAATCCTAACAAGTCTATAGGCTCCAACATTCCAATTCATACTCTATTTAAGCTATTAAATTAATGTTATGTCATTGGCTTAATTATTTTGAAAGAAAAATATTTATTCATCAATATGAAGAATATAAGCTAGTAAGCATAATGTGGTTATTTTTTAATATCCAAGTATCACAAATATATCCTCCTTAAAGTAGATTTCCATAAACAATATCATCAAGTCCTCTCATTTGTCATAAAAAATGTTCTTATCACAAATATATTCTCCTTAAAGTAGATTTCCACAAACAATATCATCAAGTCTTCTCATGTGTCTATGTACTCAAATATAGGCATTTTTTCAAAGATTACAAAGCTATTAAGCAAAAATATATGCTTAATTTATTGAATCTGTCTATCTACATGTCCAAATACTCGTGACCAACTAGAGGTATTTTTTCAAAGACTACAAAGAAAATATTTTTGTAGTGCATCAAGAATGAGTCTAGCTTTTTACACATTAAGCAAATATTTTTGCAGTGCATCCTCGAATGCATCAAGATTGAGTCTAGTGTTTTACTCGTTAAGTATATATTTTTGTAGTGCATCAAGAGTGGGTTTAGATTTTTACATGTTAATGTTGTCTTATTTGTAATTATTAGAGGGAGATGTAATGCAAAGTGTATCTTTGTTCCTTTAATATTGAATGTTGCTTTACCCATGTATGCCTTAAGTAAAGCATTTAGTAATTTAATGTTGCATAATTTGGTAGTGATACTTATATTATCATTAATGCAAAGTGTATTTTTGTTCCTCTAATATTGAATGTTGCTTTACCCATGTATGCCTTAAGTAATGCACTTAGTAATTTAATGTTGAAATCATGTTTTCTTGCATAATGTAGTAGTGATACTTACACTTCATTAATATATGCTTTTCTTGTTCTTGCACCTTTTGTTAAGAAAGGTTGATTCTTTCACTTAGATTGACTATTTTTGAAGAATAACATTGCAAAGTATAATTTGTTGTTGATCATTTAGTTGTATTTTTTAAGAAGAGGTGTCTGTGTAGATATATATCTACAAAGGTACAAAAAGCAAAATAAAAACCTCATCTTTGACATCCCCAATTAGAGAGAGGTACCAAACAAAAAGACCTTTGATGACATCCCCACCTTTCCCACTATATCCCCCCATAGTCATGCAAAAAGGAGTTTCACCTTCTTTTGTGGAACCCAGGAATATTTATAAGGTAACTATAACTAGAATCCAACCCTAGTATGACCATCTAAAAGAGGCACTTTGTACCAAAGTTTTACATGATATGATCCAATTTGCTAGTTAGGTCTATCATGAAGGCTAGTGATTCCTACCTCTCCTATAGCACAGTATATCCCATCCTTTGTAATAGTTGATTTTCCCTAGCCTCTATACCTCTTCTCCAACTTGCCTCTAACTCATCTCCTCACATCATCTACATCTTGTGTGTATCCTCATCTTGCTCACTCTCTTGTCTATACCTCTCCTCTAGCTTCATTATCATCAGCTACATCCTCATGTGTATCCTCATCTTGCTCACTCTCTTGTCTATACCTCTCCTCTAGCTTCATTATCATCAGCTACATCCTCATGTGTATCCTCATCTTGCTCACTCTCTTGTCTATACCTCTCCTCTAGCTTGCCAACTACTTCTTTCCTACCACATGTTTAACCTTATGCACAAGACAAAACATCATAAATCTTATGTATGTACCTCTCCTCTGGCTTGCCTACTACTTCTTGCATAACTTCTTGCCTACTACTTCTTGCATAACTTGTGCATAAGATCACAATAGCATAAGCTATAACATGCAACCTTGCTCAAGAGAGAGCAAACATGTTAATAGAACCATCAAACTAGGATCACACGTCATTTATCAATACTAACAGCTCATAGTTATGTTTACATTTGGCTTGTTTCTACACAATATCTATACATTGACTATCCATCCCTGTACACAACAACTGATTCCTAGAGCACCAAATTTTCAACAAAATAGTAAATCTAATCACTAACATTATCTATACACCGACTACCCATCCCATATATAACAACTTATTCCTAGAGCACCAAATTTCCCATAAAATAGTAAATCTAATTATCCCCAACATTATGTTACTTTCTTCAGCAAATGAGACCATGTAATTCTTGGCCCGATACCATGTTACTTATAGGACCTACACAATTTGCTAAACAATTAGTGAGACCATGTAATTCTTGTCCCCAAAATTTGCATTGCCCCTTATCCAAACTAGTTCACATGGCCCTAAGTGCAGGGTAGCACCAGAATAGAGTCCTCCGTGAAGTAGAGGCATCCTCCAATAGATGGTGTCCACACCACTAAACCATCTTTGGGGAATGATGTGCAATGCATTTTGCCGAATATGCAACCCTCACATCATGCATGCTTGATGGGTGCATCAAGTGATGAAGGCATAGGAGAGTACCAAAGTTTAAGTGACTAAACCGAGCATACCATATCTCAGCATCTATCATCTTGGATGTGGCAGCAATTGCAAGTGCATTATGCCAAGCTCTCTCATGTACATTAAGCCTATAAATACTATCACATAGACTAGCAGTGTCTTTCAAATTAGAAAGACCTGGCAAATTTTCGGTTTGATTCTTGAGATGATTAGAAAATTTTGTTTCCAGTTCTTTCATGAAACATGGTTTTGGAAAAAGTTATGTTCATTTTCATTTAAGGAAATTTCACAGTACACAATTTACAGAAACCTTGCTGTCAACTTGTGGGCTAACGAGCCAACATGAGAAATTGATCACAATATTCCTTATAGTGCTGGAAGACCACAAGCACAAAGAGTTTTTGTTGCAATCTATAGGCACACTATTACCTTCACACTTTCGTGCAATGAAAAGCATACTGCAAGTGGAAGGTGAAGTTAATACAATAGATTCAAAAGCTGACATGCAGTATGCATCCAAGTCCAACAAAAGTCTTTGTTGCAATTAGGTATTTTGTTACCTCCACACTTCCAAGTCTTAGATCACAACAAAGTAGAAGTCTTTGTGCCACAATCATCATAGGAGGATAAAGTCTTCTGATAGCTTTTCTAGATAGTTGCTCTCTTGAATTCCACTACAATTTATAAAGGACATGGAGTAGATAGTTTAGAACAAATATTTTATCAAGTAAATAATTTAGGCACTAGCTTTGTTTGCTTCTTGCTTGAATGACTATCTAGTCTGCTATTTCTTATCAAACCCTTTAAAGAAGAGGGAGCGCCCCCCACCCCCCCCCAAAAGAAAAACCCTTATCCATCGTCTTTGTCTCCTCCTCATGCTCCTACTTCCTCTTCCTCTCTTCTCTTCCTCCTCCTCCTCCTCCTCCTCCTCCTCCTCCTCTCTCTCTCTCTCTCTCTCTCTCTCTCTCTCTCTCTCTCTCTTTGACATTATTCTTCCAACAAAGACGATTCCATGTCACATTGATACAAGGAGATGCTCAATTTACCAAGAATTTAAATATGGGAAACATTTGCTTGAGATGGGTTTGTTCGCATCAATAAAATGGCATTTTTTTCCACATCCTTATGTTTGCCTTCACATTTAGGTATCAAGTGTTTTCATCAACTATATCATGGGGTCTCTTGTCTAAATCCCCCATGTACGTAGTTTTTATATCTCCCACTCATCTACGAATCAAACCACTAGTCATCTCTCTTATATTTTTAAAACCTCCAACATCCATCTCCTAAGATTGCTATTTACCATTGCTATTTTAGTAAAGCATAGCCTAAAACACCCCTACTAGTCCCAACAATACCCTTTTTATGCTCTCAAAGAAATCATGCTTTCTTAGTTATACAATACATATGAATGGCAATAAATAGAGCTTTGCAAACATGGTCAAATCCACTAACATACACCTAGAAGGGACTACCTCCAAAATGGATAGTAATGGAATGTAAAGCCTTGAGCCAGAATTAGAATGATAAAACCCATTGTCAACATCCACATCCACATGGTTACCAAAGAGAGATGAAGTACTTTTCTAGATCACAAGGATGTGAAATTAAGTTATTGTCTAATAGTTGTAAGACCTTTTAATGCATCAATTGCAACCCAATGTTTTATTGTCTCCATTTATAGGACTCAAAAAATTGGTAGGAAAATAAACCATCATATTTATCTATATGCCAACAAGCAATACAATGAATCCACAAAGCTACCACTTTGTCACTCTTAGATCCATTATAGAGGCCAAGCGACCGGAATTGAGCCATGAGCACACTAACCACCATAAGCCCAATCCTTGAGATCAACCTTGAGTAGGAAATAGTTAGATCGAATGCATATCTATACAAGATAAAGGACGACTACCCCTCCCTCCACGTGGGTAAAGGAGGAGGCATTTATTCAAATCTATCTATCTACTACCCTTTTTAAGTGGAGAAAGGAGAGGAAGAATTTTTGAAAAGGAGAAAGGAGAAGAGAAGACACTCTTTGGGGTTTCTTTCCCACACGCCTAGATGCATTGGGGCTCACAATTAATTGTCACCATCAAGCCATTTGCTCATTGAATGAGTTTCTTTTATATATATATATATATATATATATATAAAATTAGAAAGCAAATTGCCCACCCTTCCACATACACACACATATATATATCTTCTAATATTATATTATGTACATGTGTAAGAGAGAGAATATAAAAAACCAATGCATACATAGATAAATACACACATACACACACACATATATTATGTATGTATGTATGTATCTATAGGTATGTAAGCATGTATATATAAATATATTTATATATATATATCATACATTAGAAAGCAATCCCCCCTCCTTCACATACACACACACATATATCTTCTAATATTATATTATGTGCATGTGTAAGTGAGAGAATATACATACCTATACATATATAGATAAATATATACATACACACACACACATATATAAATACATACATACACACACATATATAAATACATACACACACACACATATATTATGTATGTATGTATCTATAGGTATGTAAGCATGTATATATAAATAGATCTATACACACACACGCACACCACACAAACACACACATATATTATGTATGTATGTATCTATAGGTATGTAAGCATGTATATATAAATAGATCTATACACACACGCACACCACACAAACACACACATACACACACTCGCATGCATGGACACACATGCACACATAGAGATATGTACACACGCACACACACACACACACAAGCTTACACATACACATACATGTGTATATATACACACAAGCACATACATACGTTCACATACACAAGTACATGCATGCACACATGTATACATAGATGAAAATGCATACACATTCGCACATGCTACGTGCACACTCACACACACACGTGCACACACATAGACCCAAAGATGTACATATACGGACATATTCACATGTTCACACACACATATATGCACACACTTGCACATGGATACACACAAACATAAACATACACACCACATACACATACATAGACTAGCCATATGCACAATCAAGACACTTGCACGATGCATGAAGTCGAGATTACACAATCACACACGTATATATATGCACACATAGTCACACACATATGCGTGCAAAAGTGTGTGTGTGTGTGTGTGTGTGTGTGGAGAGAGAGAGAGAGAGAGAGAGAGACAAACAAACAGACAGAGATAGAGAATGTGTGTGTGTGTTTCTATGTGTGTGTGAGGGGGTGTGAAGAGAGTGCATGTGCATGTGTATGCATAAGAGAGGGGGTGTGTGTGTGTGCATGTGAGAGAGAGAGATATATTGCACGTGCATGTGCATGTGTATGCATAAGAGAGGGGGTGTGTGTGTGTGCGTGTGAGAGAGAGAGATATATTGCACGTGTATGTGCGTGCATGTGAGAAGATAGGATGTCTGTGTATGCGTACGTTGGAGATTGTCTCTGTGAGAGAGAGAGAGAGAGAGAGAGAGAGAGAGAGACACACACACACACACACACACACACATAAGTGTACATGTATTCATGCACACACACACACACTTGAGCTTACACACATATACATGCATATGCAGGCATATAAGTATATACATATATATACACACATACACAAACTCACACACACAAGTACACATGTACACACCCACATGCACATCCATGTATACATAGATGCACACGCATACACATTTACATGTGTACATGCACACACATAGACACAAAGATGCACACACAAACACATTCACATGCTCACACACTCGCACATGGACATACAAACACAAACATACACACATACACACACTCACACCGTACACACAAACACATGCACATACACACACTAGCACATGCGCACAATCAAGACACTTGCACGATGCATGCAGTCATGAAGTCGACATTACATAATCATAGACACGTGTGTATGTACACACAGTCACACAGATGAGCGTGCAAGTATGTGTGTGTGCGTGTGTGGGAGAGAGAGAGAGAGAGAGAGAGAGAGAGAGAGAGAGAGAGAGAGAGAGAAATAGAGTTTCTATGTATGTGAGGGGGTGTGAGAAGAGACAGTACATGTGTAGTGTATGCATGAGAGAGAGAGAAAGAGAGGTGTGACTCTGTGTGTGTGTGTGTGTGTGTGAGAGAGAGAGAGAGAGAGAGGACGGGTGCATGTGCATATGTGAGAGAGAGGACGGGTGCATGTGCATATGTGAGAGAGAGAGAGAGAGAGAGAGAGAGGATGGGTGCATGTGTATATGTGAGGATGTTTGGGAGATTGAGTGTGTCTCTGTGACACACACACACACACGCATGCACATGTATACATGCACACACATGAACATACACACATACACACTTGCACATATAAACACGTGTATACACATGGCATGCACACCACATAAAGTACATGCAGACACACTTAGACATACACACACTCACTCACATGTACAAACATATATACACATACACTCACCTACACAAACATATGCATAGAGTTGCACGTTTGTATATGTATACACGCACATGTACACTCACCTACACAAACACACACACTTGCATGCACGGACACATATACACACACAGAGATATGCACACTTACGCACACACACACATACACTCAAGCTTGCACATACACATACATGCATATGCATGCATATAAGCACAAATAGATACACACATACACACACTCACATACACATGTACACATATGTATACATAGACACACATGCATACACATACATGCATACACAATTGCACATGTACATGCACACACTCTCACACATATATACACATACATATGCACATACATCTATATCTGTACAAGATAAAGCAAGGGTGCCTACCCTATAAACCTAGCCTTTACATGGAGAAAGGAGAGGGAGAACTTTTGAAAAGAAGAAAGGAGAAGAGAAAACAGTCTTTGGGGGTTTCTTTCCCATATGCCTAGCTACATTGGGGCTCACAAATAATTATCACCATCAAGTCATTTGCTCATTGAATGAGTTTCTTTTATATATATATATATATATATATATATATATATATATATATAATACATTAGAAAGCAAATTACCCACCCCTCCCTCCTCCTCCTCCACACACACACATATATCTTGTAATATTATATTATATGCATGTGTAAGAGAGAGAATATACCTACCTATACATACATAGATAAATACACACACACACACACACACATGGATAAATACATACAAACACACATATATAATATATATGTGTGTATGTATCTATAGGTATGTAAGCATGTATATATAAATAGATCTGTATGTATGTTGACATACACATGTATGTGCATGCACACACACGCACATGATACATGCACACATGCACACAAACACACACACTCGACTCATGGACACGCGTGTATACACAGAGATATGCACACACACTCAAGCTTTCACATACACATACATGCGTGTATATGCACACAAGCACATACATATACACACATATAAACACTCACATTCACAAGTACATGTGCACACACATGCGTGCACACATGTATACATAGACGTAAGCTCATACACATTTGCACAATGGTACATGCACACACTCACACACACACATATGCACGTGCATGTACACACACATAGATTAAAAAAAAGATGTACATGAATATATTCACATGGTCACACACACGTACATGCACACACTCGCACATGGATACACACAAACACAAACATACACACCATGTACATGCACACACTCGCACATGGATACACACAAACACAAACATACACACCACGTACACACACTCACACCATACACACAAACATACACACCACAAACACAGACACAAACATACACACCACGTACACACACTCACACCATACACACAATCAATAGACTTGCACGACTCATACGCACATGAAGTCGACATTACACAATCACATATACGTGTTTATGTGCACACACAATCACACACATTAGCGTGCAAAAGAAAACATAAAAGACATTCTATGTAAGATACACTTATTTAAGAGTGAGCACACCTCACCATGCATCCCTACGTATTAAAATTTATTATTAAATTAAAAGAGTATGTGTATGTGTGTGTATTTATTTTATAAATGCACATGTATATATAGGTAAATGCACATGTGTATATAGGTATATGCACACACACTCACACATATATGTCTCTAAATATAATAAAACATAATATTATAGATAATATCCATTTACATATATGTGTGAGTGTGTGTGTGCATGCATGCATGACAAAGAGAGTGTGTGTTTGTGTGTGTATGAGAGAGAGAGAGAGAGAGAGAGAGAGAGAGAGAGAGTTTCTATATGTGGGAGAGAGTGTGTGAGAAGAGAGAGAGTGTGTGTGACTGGAGAGAGAGAGAGAGTGTGTGTGTGTGTGACTGGAGAGAGCACTACAAGAGTAGAAGCCTGTAGCGACCCTTACGGGGGTCGCTACAGAAGTCGTTCCAAAGGTCGCTTTTGAACATCGTTTAAACGACCTCTATAGCGACGTTTTTGCGATGCATAAACGACGCTATTTGGGTGGCATAAACCACGTTTTTAGGGTGACATATCCATCGCATTTGGGTGGCATAAACGACGTTTCGAGGGTGGCATAAACCACGTTGTTTGGTGGCATAAACGACCCTTTTTTGAGTGGCATAAACACCTAAGTTTGGGTGGCATAAGCGACCTTTTTTGAGTGGCATAAACGACCCTTTTAAGGTGGCATAAACGATCTTATTTTGGGTGGCATAAACAACCCTGTTTGGGTGGCATAAACGACCCTACGAAGGTGGCATAAACAACCCTATTTTGGGTGGCATAAACGACCCTACGAAGGTGGCATAAACGACCCTATTTTGGGTGGCATAAACGACCCTGTTTGGGTGGCATAAACGACGTTACGAAGGTGGCATAAGCGACCCTATTTGTATTATTTTTTTTAGCCGTTGGGGTCGCTTAAAAGACCTTTGTTCTGAACGTTTTTTTTAGCCGATGCGCATTCTCTCTCGCTCTCTCTCTCATACACATTATCTCCACTTGTGTCTCTTGCACACACATTCTCTCTCTCTTTCTCCCTCTCTCTCTCTCTCTCTCTCTCACACACACTTCACATAAACATTAGTCTCTCTCTCTCTCTCTCTTTCTCCCTTTCTCTCTCTCTCACACTCACACACACTTCACATAAACATTGGTCTCTCTCTCTCTCTCTCTCATACACACTTGCCTCTTTATCACACACACATCGTACGTATACAAACATCATAAAAAATCTCTCTTTCTCTCTCACACACATACGCATGCGCATTCGTGTACGACAAAAGACCCAAGAATCGACATACATCGACTTTTGAAAAAGCAATGGCCGACATCGATTACGATAAGTATAAATTAATTTTTGCAATCAATTAACATTTAAATCTGTAGATTTGGGAGGTAGACACTTCAAGAAACTCTTGATAGATATAACACATGTGCATCATGGCCAAAAACACACATACATAAAGAAAATGTTAATGAAAGAGCGCCATCATTCTGAATGAGCGACTATATGTATCAAAAAATTATGTCTACAAACTCAGCACTAAATGGCTCTATCATTAATCGGAGTCATCGGCGGAGGAAGAGTCCTCCTCTTGTACATTCTTGGGTGGTTGCGATGATAACCCTGCTGCTACCTGTCGAGCAACCTCGTCCATGTCGTTCTCACCATGTTGCTCCTGCAATTAAAAATGTCTATTGGCTATTTGAGTATAAAAAAAACCATATAACATATAACACATGCAGATCTTGATTGGCATAAAATAATATTTGATAGAATTACTTACAAAAGCATCGGGTGTCGGCATCTCCTTCTGTAGCGCTCTGTAGCCGTAAATTGTGGCTCTCCGTATCTCGTCTGCAGATGGTGCTCGACCATAATCCTTTCTCTGTCATTTAAACATTGCATATATATAAGTAAGAAGTGAATTGAATGCATATGAGATCATAAATACATGGATACATATATATATATATGTATGTATGTATATACAAATACCTATAGATAGTCGAACAAAAAATTTGTGCACTTACAAAGAGTGCTCGAAAGCCATTAGAGCCCATCTGGCCAAGCCGAGAGGTGTGCCCTGACTGGACACGAGCCTGTGCTGCCTCCTGCAAATTAAATGCGCTTTTATATGAATATATAATTAATGTTGTTCCCATGCATAACATCAAAAAGACTCATTTGGCCTCATTTAACATTTGCTATCCCCGCATTATTTTCACTGCCATTAATACTCATTTAGTCAGGACCATGGCCATGACCTTGACTAATCATACTGCCTTCATGCCCATGCATCTGAGTTCATATGGGATGGTCTGTGAGCTTCTTTCACTACATGGATGTGCCAAAGCACGACAGCGGTAAGATGATCCAAGTATCTGAGAAGTGGGTGAGTGGCAATGGCATATAAGAGGGCACTGAGTGGACACCCTTGTCTGACCGAACAACCCAAGGACCAAGATTGAGAAAGATGATTACCAAGGATGCATTGGGCTGTAGAGTCAGCATACAAGCAGTAGATGACATTAGCCATTTTTGGCCCGAATCCCATCTGAGCCATTGTCTGTGAGATAAAATCCCAGTTGACCGTGTCAAAAGCTTTAGCAAAGTCCACTTGCATAATAAAAACATCTTGGTCAGAATATTTTGCATATTCAATAGCCATGAGAGCATTGCCAATATTATCATGGATCTGCCGCCTAGGAACAAAGCCATATTGCAAGGGATGCAGACCCTCATAAAGCACTTGCAATAGGCATCAATGTGATGGGCCTCCAATCCATGAGATGCTCACACAAATTCCGCTTGGGGATGAGTTTACCTATGCCATGCTTCCATGATTGGGGGAGTACTCCTATATGCCAAGCCTCATTAATCATTTGCAGGATAACACCTTTAAGGTCTTCCCAAAAGTGTAAGAAAAATTCCACCGTGAGGCCATCATATCCTGGTGCCTTACCAGTGCTGAGATGGGACAAGGCATCATCAAGCTCCACATCAGTGAAAGGCATATCAAGTTTGAGAGCTTCCTGTGGGTTGAGAATGGGAAGAACATGCTGTAAAAGAGTATCCCGAGCTTGTAATTCGTGCAAAGAAGTGGTAGCAGGGGGTGCAAATAGTTTCTGAAAATAAGAAAAGCATTCATGTTGGAGCTCTAAGAAAGACCGAGTCCATTCACCATCCAGTTTACGGACTCTGAGGCAAGAGGTCTTCCTCCTGGAAGCATGTAACCCTTGAAAGAAAGATTTTGAAGAGCAGCCTTTATCCATGAATTGAGTCATCCTTGCCCGAACCTGCCACTTGACCAATTTCCATCGGTCATTAGCTTGCAAGAGAGCTGTTGTGACTGAGAGAGAGTGTCCATTTGTTGAGAGGAGAGGGGCTGCAATTGGGAATGTGCAGTCAAGGACTTTAACTACTGCTTTGGCATGCTGAACTTTAGCTCTCCAGTCAGGCATGAAATTACTCCCATATTCATGAATAGCATGCTGAAGCCTGTCCACAAGGCGTTGCCATGCAAAATTACAGTCATAATGGACATGGGCTGTAAGAGGAATTATGGCATATCGGATCAATTGTTGAAATTGTGCATGCTGCAGGTATTCTTTATTGTTATGTTTCATCCGAATGGAATGTAAAGGCATGTCATCCCAGGGCTGCCAAACTGAATATTCAGCCATAAAGGAGCATGGTCAGAGAGACCAAGAGAGTGATCAACCTCAATATGAAGACTGAAATCTGTATATTGTTGAGCATACAGTAAATACCATCTATCCAAGCGAGCCCAGTAGTTAGTAAAGGCATTATGATGATAGGTGTAGCCCACTATTCCAGTGTGCATGGTTGTCCATAAATCTTGTGCATGTGTCGTGGTAAGTAAATCATCCCATGATCGCTTTTCAGAAGGGATCATATGAGATCTATGAGTAGTGTTGTTTGATGGCATGGGAGAGTTATTAAAGTCTCCGCCAAGAAGAGCACAAGATCGCCATGGGTAAGAAGCAATGGCATGCCACATGGAAGCTCTGGAAGCAGAAGTTTGCAAGGCATAAATAGAGGCAAATTCCCAAATATCACCATTGACATCACCATCCATCTGCCATCACAATCATTGAAGGCAAGCTGGGGCTGCAGTTCATGTCTGACCAATATGCAAAGACCCGAGAAATGCTTAGTACCTGCATAGTGGATATCATAGCCCCCAAAATAGCCAGCCTGGCCAGCCATAGAATTTTGGTTATGTTCTTGCAAACAGAGAATGTCCGGCTGCCTAGTTAAAACATAATTCCACACTAGCCTCCACTTTAGAAGGATTGCAGAGGCCCTGTACATTAAGAGTGACACAATGGAGTTTGTCAAGCATGAGGATATATACAAAGGAGGAGACCAAGAATATACAACCAAAGAGTGCTTAAGCATCAGCCATCATGGGCTACAGCCCTTCCTTCCCTGGGTCAAAGGATAGCCCTTCCTCAGACTCACAAACAGGAATGTGTTTTTTGAGAACTCCAACCCAATTGAGAAGAACCGGGGGAGTGGCTGAGGTAGAGGCTTGGCCTGGAGTAGGAGTAGATGCATCCTAGTGGCGAGATTGAAGGGGTCTTTGCCTCAACACCCTCTTGGGCTGTAAAAAACCATCATTATCAGGGGCCTTCTCTTTCTCTTTACCTTTGTCCTTGCCTTTATCTATGGCTAGCATTTGCGAAGCCACTTTCCCAACTTTGGAGGCATTTTTATCCAAATTCTTGGACCCAGTAGTCTCTTGCTTATGAGTGGGCTGAACCAGGGGAGAAGGTATAGCAGTGGTGGCTGGAGGGGGATGCAAGACAGTAGGGCATGCAGAGGCCAGATGCCCGTACTTATGGCATGAAAAACAAGCACCTGCAAAAATTTCCCATTTCAATTCAAAGTACTTTTGGCCCATTGGCAAACCTTCAACCTCGACTGCAATGGAGGGGAGGGTAGGGGTATCTGTGTCCCACAAAACAAAATCTATTACGATTCCCAGCAGGGCGAGGGGGGCAGATAACTTGGCCCAGTGCAGCGGCCAATCCTGGCAATTCTTCTCGCATATAGTCTGGGAAATTAACCACCTCCACCCAGACAGGACAATGATGTCGTATGAGACTTTGATAGTCCTTATTGGGGAACCATGGCATAGCATGTACCATTTTCCTGCCATAAAATAAAGGAGAAAATTCAAGCACACGCTGCTTCTGCAAGGCATCGGTGAGGTGAACTTCATAAAACCCACAGGAGGCAAAGTACACCCCCTCCACAAAAGAGCCACCAAGGATAGACTGGTTGTACCAAAGATGGTAGCTGCAATTTATAAGTAACCTGAGGAATAGGCTTGCTCCAATCCTGGCGAGATTGATGGAAGTCCTCTTTCAGAGTATCAAAAACATATTGAGCCTCTTATGGTGCGACATTGTATAACCTATGAGAGAGGGTTGAATCCATCTTGAGACAATGGAATCTCCCTTGAATCAAATAATAGGGTGGGCATCTAAACATATAATGCTTCTCAATCTGCACCTCCCTAACTGTGTACCTTGCATAACTATGCCTCTCAAGTAATGCCCTTTGCTCTACCAAATTCAATCTGATTCAATCTACACATAGTGGGATGATACTCTTTATTGGCCGATAATAATATGGCATGTGATCTTCCGATGAGGGTATCTAGGGCTGACAATGAATCCATCCTCAAAAACTTGCAAGAAGTGCTCTTTATAAAATTAGAGTTTTATAGGGAGATATAGTGGTAAAAGGAATCAAAAGATATTGATATCTAGATTATGGAGATTTCAATTGTGTGCCTCAAGGCCACGTGATCTACTTGCAAGGCTGCCAAAATGTGAGGAAGGGAGCTGGTCGGCCAGTCCAGAAGGCTGTTGGCTGGAGAACACCTTGAGATATTTAAAGAAGATGAAGAACTCCTTAAGCTTAGGGTTCCCAATACAATAGAGGATGAAATGATGGGCTCTTAAAGCGAATGTTAAAATATAGTGTTGCATGGATGATGACCTATAGGAAGCCTAATCAATGCATAACCAGCTAGATTCATCTCATTCATAGATGTACAAGCCATTGGAAATCCTAAAGCTTCATTCCATTGTCAGTGGTCACCTACTTTATCTAGCTCAGAATCCTAATTCTAATGGTCACTTCATAGAGAGGGACATGTTAGCTACCCACAAATAATAGTGGAAGAGGAACTCATTGGAGAACCTATCTAATTAGAAAGTCACATCATGTGTGGCCTAAAGAATGGGATATGATAGATGTACAAATTGTGTTGACCACACTGACTGTCCCACCATAAACTTTGCATTCATTATTTTACTTGCAAATAAATAAGGATGTTGAGGATCTTCAAAGGTAGTTGCTGCTAGAGAATATAGATTACATTAACATATTTCACAGATGCAAGGCAGTGGTGGTACATCATCTTGAAGATAATATCTTTGACAGCCTAGAATCTTGGGAATATGACTTCATCACATGAGGCAAGATCCATCAAAGGCCAGATCTTTTGTATAGGGTTGTAAGCGCATATAAATAAGTGTGACAGGTTCATTCTTGACTAATACAATGCTTATTATTAAAGCAGTGCTGAGACTGATACAGTGCTTATTAAAGCAATGTTGATAGCAGGAGGGAGAGTTAGGCTCAGTACTGTCTGAATCGGATCATATTGGAGGAAGAAGAGTCCAGATAGGAGTCGACAAATTTAAAGCTGGTCAGGAGCTATCAGATTTGAGTCTACTTGAGTCAGATACAGATTTGAGTCTGTTTGAGTCAAATACAGATTTGAGTCTGTTTGAGTCAAATACAGATAATTTGGGAGCTAGTTAAGATTTAAGTGTCTTGATCTGTGCTGCTAATTGAAACGATGCTGACTGAATCAGTGTTGTCTAAACCACAACTGAATGGAGAAAGAAAAGGAACGAAGCTAACAGGTTGAGAGCTGTGTTTGATTGAGAAACTGTCTGAATAAGAGCTGATAGAAATAAGTGCTGACAAACCTGGCCGCCGTGAGCGTGGATTGAGAGACGAACTGCGCGCAGCGTGGAAAAATTTGCAGATGCTACAAATCGCGCGAAACGGGG